>NW_027186304.1:78519583-78559715 GCF_028583685.1 Petaurus breviceps papuanus | reverse complement strand
AAGTGAGCATGCCTGATCTTTAAAAGGAAAAACTGAAGGATTTTCAAATGCCAGAAATCCCCAAATTACAACCTGATCATGTTCCAAATTACATTTGCAAATTGTGAAGCAGTATGGTATTGTAGAAAGCCCTGGATCTGGAATCAGGAGAGAACTGAGTTTGAATCCCAACTCTTAGAGTTACTGACTGGGTGTGTGATGGGTAAATCCTTTAACCTGTCTCATTCCAGTTCTCTCATTTGTAAAATGGGCACAGTGATACCAATACTACTAGTTTACAATGCTGTCATGAAGAATAGAAGGAATAATGTGTCTCAAGTTATTCTTTTCAATCTTAAAATGCTACAAAAATCTTGGATAGTTATTAAGTTGATTGAGAATGCAGAGTCCATTCTTCACATGGGGGGAAGGGAGGAGGGAGTTATACATAGTAGTTATTTTCCTAGTCCTTACACAGTAACCTAAAATATTGAGTACTTGCCATGAAAAGCAGAAAATATTATTGTTGCAATATAAGAAATTCTGAAAAAAATAACCAAAATATTTAATGTTAGTGATTGCAAAATAAGTTTACTTAGGAAAATGTCAGGTAGACATTTTGCTTAGACTCTAAAATATAACACTGTAGTCCAAATAAGATTACATCTTAAATGGTTAATTGAAAAAAAATAGTATTTGGGATTTAAATGTAAATTGCAAATATCATTGTAAATACCATTGGTAGTTAGGATTAAATTACTTTTAATGTGTTTTCTTCTAAGAGACAGAATAGTGTAAATTATAGAGGAATAAAGAAGACAAGTCCAAGTTTTCTTTCTCTGACATATACTACTTGTGTAACTAAATGAGATAATATTTATAAAAGGCTTAGTACAGTTCTTGGCACATGGTATATGTTATCTATTATTATTATTATTACTATATTATTATTAACAACTTCTGAGTGTCCCACAGAACTCTCAGGACTGTGTGCTAAAAGCAGTAAATTCTGGGGAATAAAATAAATTTAATTCCGATGTTGTTTCTTTCTTTTGTTTTTACAAAGAAATTTGTTTCATTATTTATTAAATGCTTAAACCCAGCCATTTGGCTTGGATTTTGATATATGATAAAATAGGGGAAAATATTTCCAGTCTCCCCCAACAAAAAATGTCTAAACTTTTCTATAAGGTAGACATTTCATTATAAAGAAAAACTAATTTCAGGGTTAAATAGTCCTTGGGGGTATTCTTTTCTATCGTGTAATCACAGAAAGGGAATTGATTGCCAGGTTGAATTATTCATCATTTTACAAAATTACATATATACATATATATGTATATATCACTGCAGGATGGATATGAAACTAGTTCAGACTACTTTCTTTGCACTCTTGAGGAGCTGAGCTTACAGAACCCCAGATGGAGATATTTCTCAACAATCTGTCCTAGTGATCTGATTATCAGAAGCAACCGCATTAACAGATTTTTTCTTTTTCTGCCAAGGAGTTTATTAGGTCAAGTGTAAAAAGCCAAGGCTATTCAGAATCTAGGAATAAAGTTGTTTCACATGTATGTTAAACTAAGGAAAATAGAATATATATTTTGGGATAACATTTTATTACTATCTTTTATTTTTATATTGACAAATTTTTACTTCCCATGTTTCCTTCTAGAAAGCCATTCCATCTAACAAATAACATTTTTAAAAGAGAAAGAGAAAAATCAGAAAAATTAACTAACATATTGAAAAAGTCTAAAAACTTATGCAGTGTTCCACACCCGTGGACCTCCGAGCTCTGCAAAGGAGAAAATGGGGATATCTTATCTCTTCTCTGGAACCATGCTTGTTCTCTTTTGACTGTTTTGTGGTAGCCATTGTTTACATTTACCTTGGTGTAGTTATTGTGTATATTGTTTTCTCAGTTCTGCTTACTTCATTCTTCCTCAGTTCATGTAAGTTATCTAGCACTCTTCTGTATTCATTGCATTGGTATTTCTTTACATCACAGTAATATTCTATTATATTCATGTATCAGAATTTGCTTAGCCATTTGCCAATTGATGGGCATCTAATTTGTTTCTAGCTCTTTGCTACTATAGAAAGCAATGTTATAAATATTTAGATATAAGTAGAGATTTTTTTCGTATTAATGACTTCTTTGATATATGTGCTGAAAAGTGAAGTGTTCTAGGTCAGAGCTACTTAGAGTTTTTCCACTTGTGACCCCTTTTTGTATTTTTGCAGTATTCATTGGCGTTGCATGGTATGATGGCATGCACAGTGCAAAGTAGGAATGTTGTTTGATCAGAACCAAGGCTTCAATGAAGTTGCATACTGCATCACAGGCCAGCGCTGCCAGAAACACCTTGGATTAATTTTTCATTTGATTTTTAATTACTTTTTGTTTATTACACATTCAAAAACCTTTTACTATTGCCAAATTTTTCAGGACCCTATACAGAATCAAAACCCACAATTTAGGAAGTGCTGCCAGGTCACAGTGCATGTCTTTGTTTCTTTTGTAACCAACTTCTCAGAAGATATTGATTTCTTCAATTACAATTCTGAATAAATCTTTAGGATTTTCTAAAAAAATATATAATGATATCAGCAGTTAAGGAGAGTTTGATATCTTTGTCTTTTTCGTGTCTTTAATTTCTTTATATTCTTATTGTTATTATCTCTTCTAGAATTACATCAAATTATAGTAGGAAGAATTAACTTCCTGGCTTTACTTCTGTACATACTACAAAAACTTCTAGTGTGTCTCCATGTTGCTTGCTTTTTGTTTTTTAGATAATTTTTATTATGTGGTATTGAGAAATACACACACATGTTAGTCTCATTTAGGATCTACCATAAGTCTTTTCTATTTCTCCATCAATTTGTTTACTTTTAATTTCTCCCTTTTGTTTATCTTTGTTGGATTGTCCAAAACTGAAAGAATATTCAAGCCTCCTGCTATTAGTGTGCTACTCTGTGTGTGTGTGTGTGTGTTTGGTTAATTTTTCCTTAAAGAATTTTTATGCTAAGGCATATGATGCATACAAGTTGAATATATTATTTTGTTGTCTATGTTTACTTACAGTACAATGTAGTTTTCTTATCTTTCCCCCTTTATTTTGTAAATTTTTGTGCCTGTTTTGTCTGGTAATATGATTGCAGCTTCTGCTTTTGGGGAATTTATGTAGTAAATTTTGTTCCAGTCCCTCATTTTTATTCTGTGTATATATCTACTTTTTTAAGTGCATTTCTTATAAGTAACAGATTGTCCGATTGTGGATTTTACTTTCTTAGGTAGTTTATCACTCCTTCATTTTATCAGATCGTTTGATCCATTCACATTTGTACTTATGAAAATTAGGTTTATATTTTTCTCTAATTTTTTTCTCCTGATTTATCATGTTTGTTACTCTTTATCTTTAAAGACAGTGCTTTGTCTCTTCCATTACTTTTGTTTAATCTAGATTAGGTAACCCAATTCCCATTAGCTCTCTTCCCCTCACCCTTATGGCTTTCTCTTGTTTATTAATTCTTTTCAGGCTTTTGGAGTTTTCCTTAATTTATTAACTCCTTTTTCTTCTGTCCTTCCATCTAGCTAATTCTTCCCTTTTTTCCTTCTCAGTAAAGTTATATTCTCTTCTTACTCTCCTCCCCTTCAACTTTTTTTGTTTGTTAGTTTTTTTTATTTTCTTCACATTTTTCTAAAAAGGATTTCTTTCCCTCCCTCATTCTCTTCATTATTTTTTTCCCTTTTTTGTCTATTCTAAACTTTTGTTCTTTGACTAATGGTCCTTATTCTTATTTATTCCTTATGTCTGAGTTTCACATGTAATTAAAGTGCTTATTTGGAGTTCTCTTTTCCAAACAGTTTCTGGGTAATTTCTATGTAGGTCTTGCCCTCTATCTATCCCTTTTGTCTGTTTTGCTTCACCGTTAGAAGTATCAGTCCCTACAGGAGATAGCAAAGATAGAAGTATTTCCTGTGGTAGAAACCTTCTTTTGTCCCTGATAGTACAGTTCATCACTACTCCCCTACATTCCTTATGGTCATATTCTTTCCCATTTGCCTGAAATCTCCTCTCTGGATCTCTGTCTTCCTACCTGTCTTGATGTCCATTGCCCCCCCATACCCCTGGGGAGCTCTCCAATTCCCTTTCTCCTGAGGCAGGATGCTGTCAATGAAGGCAAAACACTCTCAAATGTAGTGAATGGTCTCACTACATCCCAAATCCCTGCAGATTCCGCCCATGGGAAGGTCCTGATCTCCCGTTACAGAGTATCTCTTCCCTTGCAGGAAGTTTTCTTCAGAGGAAGCCCTCTCCCACCATTTCACTTTGATTGCTCCTTTTTCTACCTGTTTCATTCCCTCTGTTTGTCACTTTGCTCATTCTCCTGTAGCCCTTCTTCCTGAGATACTTGCATGCAAGTTATTGTCCCATCATTGCTCACACTGATTTGATAGGATTCATCATACATTTCCCTCTAATTCCTCCTCCCTACTCTTTTATGTGCCCACCCATTATGCAATTTAGTCCCACAAAAAGACATTGATTCACTTATAACTGCTGTTAGGAGGTGTAGTCTTGATGTTTCAGATCGGTTCCTCCACCATTATTATTTCTTCTGTTTTATTTTCTCCCTTGTCTCCTTGGTTACTTTTAGGAAGAAATTGCTTAATGATCACCATGCTGTTATTTTGTTGTTGTCTTGTTGCTGTTTTTAATGCCATATATGTCTTTTTCTAGTTTTTTTCCCTTTTTTCTCCTGGGTTAATTCATTTTTTTACTTGTGTTTTCATCAGTTACTGTATTTGTTTACCTGTCTTGCGTTTCTGTTTTCTGAGGTTTTGGCAAAGCAAATAATTTGTTCACATCTGGTTTAGTTTTATAGAAATGTTTGAAATCTCTCTCTTTTATTGAAAGTCTTTTCCCATTGATGATTAAGTACAGGTTTCCAGTTTATGTCACTTGGGTTGTATCAGGAGTTGCTTTGCTCTTCAGGACAGATTATTTCATTTTGTTCTTAAGTTTCTGGTGGGTGCACAATATTCTTATGACATTTGAATTAATTTTCCTTTCCTTAATTTCCTTTATATTTGAAGAGCTTTCTGCTGGTTGCTTGCAGAATTCATTGTTGGAATTATTAAATTTCACAACTACTTATCAGAGTTTGAAGTATAAAATTTTGGTTTTTCTGGGGGTGAACTGGGTTTTTTCTATTGGAAGTTTGTTTTCTATGTTCAAAAGTTCTGGGCACTTTTCTTGTATTGTGGTATACAGGGTTTTTGGCTTGTCGTGCTCTTCCACTGTGGATTCATGTTTTTTTTTTCTATTCTGCCAATTATTTTTGCCACAGAAGATATAAATTCATCTTTCACAATTTTTATTTTTCTTGAACTATTCAGGAACATCCTGCTGTGGTTCCATGTACTACTGAGAATCCATAAGGTCCTCTGTTTTATCAAGTGTTAGCACAATTCCCTTTGTCTTGCAATTTTTATTCAAAGATGTCTGGATTCATTTAGATCACCTGGAGGCCATCTTAGCTTATGTTTTAACATCCTCCCTGTTGATTTTTTTGCATGTAGTCAAGGTTCTAACTGATTTTTCTTCTTCCTGAGATCTTAGATAATTTCAGTCTGTTTTCTTTATATTTCCCTTTCTGCCTCTTTTCCCTTTGATGGCAGATCCCCCAGCACTGAACCTGAAAACTGTCTCAGCCTTCTCCTTTGCTGGGGAATTCATTTTTTTGTCAGCCACAGCCCGTGTCACATGGGTTTTCTTAGGGGTAGATTGGTCCTAGATGGATGCTTGGCCCATTTCCTTCAGATTTTATGGAATCCTCAATACATGCCAGCACCCTTTTCCTGTCCTGTTCCTTGGTTCTCTGACTGAGTATTTTTTAGTAGCATATTGCATTTAGTAGCATATGTAGAAAAGCTTCTACTTTCCTATATTTCCATGTCCTCTTCCCAAAGGGATGAGGTAGGTATGTGCAGTTGGGCAAAGTTAAGTTCTATTACTTGTTGCCCCCCCCCAAAAAAAGGTGAGGTGAGGGAGGAAGCAGAATGTGCTTATTGAGACCGCAGAAACAGTAAGGAAATTACTAAGCAGACCCCAATGCATAAGTCCATGGATCCTGTCATGCCACTGTAGCTGTAGTGCAAAGTATTTGGGGGCTAGTGGATGCTGAGTGAGTACATTGGGGAATGGGCTGTTAGCCTTCTCTGCTACTAATTCATCACACTGCTACCTCATTAATCTTAACATCTTGGCCTGTGGACACAGCTTCAACTTCACCACTTGCACACAATTCTTATTTTGGCAAGTTTTAAGAGCTTGTGAGGATCAGAGTAAAGTTTAATCCCCTACCATATTGGTCACATGATCTGGAAGTCTCTGAGAAATTATATTTTAATTCACAGTCCACCAATACCTCAATTAGGTTTTGCCTAGAGTACCTAGATCATTCCATTCTTTTTTTTACTTGATTTCTTCACCATTCTATGTCTTTATTCAAAGACAAGCAGTGACAAAGGCAAAAGAGATATTTCCTTTGGGAAAGCCAAAGGTCAAAGCCATATTATAAAATGGTATTGCTAATGCATAGCACTGGAATTTAATAATACCTCAAAGGACCAAGCTGCGTCAATTGATGCAAGGCTTTTTTTTTTATCCACAAAGCAAAAAGAGAGAGATAATAGGATGAAAAAAATTAAAATATCTGCTTGTCATAAATTGCATTTAAGGTGTATTTGTACAGATAGGAGAAAGAAAATATTTCTTGCCAAATATATTTCTTTGTCATTTGACATACCTGGACCTTGTAGTATTAAAGCCCTATTGAAGCTGACTCAAAACTACCTTGTTATGCTTAGCTTTATTCTACCTTTTTTTGTGTTGTGGGTTTTTTTTGTTGGTGCATTAATCAAATGTTACTATTGTTTCCTAATCTCATCTAACCCTCTTGGACCTCCTTGCATAGGAAAAGGCAATCGGCCAAATCTGGAGCACACTTCCTCCTCTGTGTCTATAGAATTTCTTCTCTTTGTTCAGGGCCCAGCTCAAAAGCCTCCTCCATCAAACTTTCCCTGCTTTATCTCAGAGAAAGGGCTATTTATTAGAGTGCTCTCTCTTTTGTTCTTGTCACATTATATTTGGTACCATAAATATTTGCATACATGTCTTATCTCCTTCATCCCAATTGGACAGTAAGTTTCTTGAGGTTATGGGAAATTTTGTATTGTTTTATCTCTACACCCCCACTACCTAGTATAGTGTCTTACATATAGCTGGCATTTAAATGTTTGTTGAGTTGAATTAAATTGAGTTCCCTAATACAAGAAAGGAAAAAGAAATTCTATAGTAGGGGAATCAATACCATACCATATGAAGTTTACATTCAATAATGAGGCAAAAGAAGAGAAAAAAAACTCTGACATTTGTCATCCATGATTTTCTTTATTTGTTATCTTCTATGAACTGTTCTCAAAAGATTTCTATCCCAAAGCTATCATTGTCATCATTTAACATTTTCTTACATCTCATTATCAATCAATAAGCATTTATTAAGTGTTTAGTATAGATAAGCTGATACTGTATCAGTGGCTCTGGATTTAAAGAAACAGTTCTAGCCTTCAAGGAAATTATTCTATCATAAAAAAGAACTTGCACACATATAAATATGCTATTTATATTACATATATGATATATTTTTATATATATTTGTCATTTTTTTCAGTCATGCCTGACTCATTGTGACCACAGTTGAGGTTTTTTGGCAGAGATATTGGAGTGGCTTGCCATTTCCTTCTCCAGCTCATTTTACAGATGAGGAAACTGAAGCAAACTGGCCAGGGCCACACAGCTAATAAGTGTCTGAGGCCAGATTTGAACTCAAGAAGATGAGCTTTCCTGACTCCAGACCTGGCACTGTATCCACTGCATCACCTAGCTCTGTGTGTGTGAGCACATGTGCATGCGTGTGTGCATTTGCATTTGTGTGTGTATTACAAAGGAATATAGAAAGATGTTAAGGGGATAAGGAAGTTCAAGAAAAAGTATCATGTGGGAGGTAGTTTTTAAACTAAGCTTTGAAGGAAACTAGAAGTTCTAGTTTCTAGAACTATGAAGAGACTATGTTGGTGAAGATATAAAGAAAGTGTGTGTTCTAGTCATGAAGAACAATTTGTGCCAAGATAGAGAAATGGGAAATGGAGTTTTGTATACAAGGAACAGAAAGGACAGTTTGTACTGAAAAAAATATATGAAGGGGAATAATACATATTAAGGCTGGAAAAGTTGGTTGAAGGCCAGTTGTGAAGGGCTTTAAAGATCAAAGGATTTTGTATATTTAATTGTATGAGTATTAAGAAGCACTAGGCTTTATTGAGTAGGGGAGTAATTTAGTGAGACTTATTTGGAGGATTGAATTGGAGAGAGGATATACTTGAAGCAAGGAGAACAATTACCTACTACAGTTTAATTGAGCAGTGACAGGATCAGAACAGTACTTTAAGATTATTATTTGGGCAACTGTGTGAAGGATATGTATTAAACAAGGGAGAGACTTGAGTCAGGAAGACCAGTTGACTGATTGATTCTTATGTCTTTAAAATTAGAGGTCCTCTAGAATTGGAGTCTACAGATACTACCTGAGGACAGCCTGGTAGCTTTAAGAAGGGATGAAAAAGACCAAACCAAGGAAGAAATTATATTAATGCAGTTAAGCAACAACAATGTGATAGTTGATCAGAAAATAATGTTGTCTTTAGTTTTTTCACCTTCTACTTTAATACTTCAAAGATGAATGATTTTTCCAAATCATTCATCATAGAAGAAGCAAAAATGAAAAGAACTCTAAGGTTTTGCTTCATTACTAAAGAATAAAAAAAAGATGGAAATAACCAGTGTTGGGAAGGATGGCTGCTAGCACAGGTTCTTAGATCTGCTTTACTAGGAAAACTATCTGTTTAAGGAGTCAACAATCTTTTTTAATTACATTCACTAGTTCAAAGGAAAAATCAGCATCCTGAACTTTAGAGAAAATACAAGTAGAGAAATAAATACAAACAGACAGGGCTTCTGTCTGAGAAATTAGCACAAATCAACAGACAGATTAAACTGTCTGACCAAAGCAATATATATACATACATACTTATAGTTACCAGAGAAAGAAGCACCAACATCTGGGTTTTTCAAAGCCAGGAGACTCCTTAACAGTTACCCAGAGTCTTATCTGGTCAAGTCACAAGAACTCTTCCAATGAGTGAGCCTCAAAGCAAAGAAAAAAAATTATATATATATATATATATATATATATATATATATATATATATAAAGAGAGAGAGAGAGAGACCCTTTTTAGAGCCAGAGGGCATCACAACCTACCTGACTCAAGTGTAAAAGCCTTCCTACAAGCAAGCCTTCCCTAAGCAAACTTCCCTTAATAGACTCCATGTGAGGCCTATTAATGGGCAGGGAAGATCTTATATCCTATTAACATTACAACAATTTACAGTCTTAAACAATGGCCTGGTACACTGAAAGGCTGAGTGGCTTGCCTAGGGTCACACAACCAGTATGTGGCACAGGCCCCAAGTCTTCCTGATTGAGAATGGCTCCCTATCCATTATATGATGCTAAAGGTATTCATAGCAACATTTCTTATAAAGCTGCCAATTGATTAGAAAGTGCTTAAACCAATTATGGCCCATAAATTAACAGAATATTCCTGTAATAAGAAATGACAAATGTAAAGAATTCAAAGAAGCATGGAAAGGTTTCTATAAACTGATATAGAGTTCATATTTGCTTACAGAGTAAAATAAGCAAAATTAAGAAACAAATGCAAAAATGGTTGTAGTGTTGTGCAGAGAATAAGAGCGAGCTGAGACCTGGGTTCAAGGTAAATTTAGGTGTGGATTTATTGATCAAGCACTAGACTGCCTGGAGTATAAACTCAAATCAGGTGGCCCCAAATTGGGGTACAAACAGTGCTTATAAAGGCTAAAACCACAAAAAACACAATTGGGGAGGGGAATTAGCATAAGCAATGATGCATAGAAGCCAAGAATTGCCATTGGTTAGATCTATAGCTCAGGGCTAATTTCGTAAGATGGTACAAGGGTGCAACTTTTCCTGGAAAGGGGTCCCTCCAAGAACAGGGTGGAGGGTACAGGGTGAAGGGGTGAAGGGTCATTGGGTAATGGGGACAGGCTAGGGGGTCATGTTCTGGGTAAAGGGTGGCGGGTGTTGGGTGATGGGGACAGGCTAGGGTCATGTTCTGAATACAGGGTGTGGGGACCCTACTTAGTCAGCAGGAACAGAACAGGGTGGTCTCTTCTTAAGATAAACTTGTACCATAACCCTGGAGACTGATCCCTGTACATAGTGATCATGTACAGAATGTTAATTCAGGAAGTAGGGGGTTAGGGGACAATGCCTTGGTCAATACCCAAGACTATGCCTTAAGCTGTTTCAAGCTATTATAGGGTGTAGGATAGAGAAAAAAGACAAATATAAAGAGGCTTAATGGTGGGCTCCAAATCAGGTGGCATGTGATTTGGGTTTGGGCACAACTGTAGCAACATAAATAGAAAAAACACTAACAATAACCAGAACCAAGACTGAATATTATTCAAATTGTAAAAATCAATTTTGGATTTAGAGAATATATAAGAAAATGCACCTCCCTTTCCCCCTTCTTTGAAGAAGTGGGGAACCACTTAATATACTATCAAATTCAATTGATATTTAATGAGTTTTCCTGGCTTGTTTTGTTTCCTCTTTTCTTTTTTATTCTATATAGAAGGGATGGCCCATTGAGAAAAGGAAGGAAAAGCTATGAAAAATTAAAGTTATCAATAAAAACTTAATTTTTAAAAATGCCTCAAGTATTTGTGGTTTCATTAGAATGGGGAACCATTTTTTTCCAGACAGATCACAAGTGCTCCATACTTCAGGAAATGTAAAGATTTAGTCAATCTTGAGTTTCCATCTCCAATGGAAATTTATCATCTGTTGACCAGATCTTTTAGAGATGAGCCTCTTTGAACTTAGCAAGGCTGATGATAAAACAAAAGACATGCAAGCCATCTTTAGATCAGTATTTGAAACACTTCCAGGTTAGTAGGACTTGCATTATTGTTTTAAATTCAGGAAAGAAAATTAGTTAATGCTACCTTTCTAAAAATTATTTTTGAAAGAAAAATGTTTCATGGTTGTTGCTTTTTTTCTTTTTTGCAGTGATAAGGTGATAAGGCTTGTCCCAGAAACAGAGGGAGAAGCACATGTACTGAAGAATATATGCCATCAATTTAAGGTATGACAGATGTTTGTACAGTTTTCCAAGTAGGCATTCAATACTGGAAGTTACTGTGGCTTTTTGTCTTGTAGTTGTTTAAGGATTAGAATCTACAAGCCAAGGAATAAAAGACCTTAAAGGCATTTTTTTAAACCCAATTAACACAGGACTATTCAGAAGTAGATAAACAAGTCCATATATTATTCAATTCTTCTGCTTTTTTTTCTCCAACATGGTATGGGAAAAGTGGACTTGGAGTCAGAAATCTTGAAATGATAATTATAACAATGTATGTAGCATTTATATAACCACTTTTGAATTTCTAAAGCACTAGAAACACACACAAACATGCATACATAATGAATTTAAGCTTCACAACCATCCCATGAAGTAGACACTACAGGGATTATTATTATCCCCAATTTACAGATGAGGAAGCTGAAATTTGAAGAGATTAAATGACTTCTCAATGATCCCAAAGTTAACACATTTCAAAGGTAAGACCTGAATCCAGGTCTTTCCTGACTCCAAGTGTCCTACTTCTTATTCTACAGAATTTATTAGCTGTGTTACCCTAAGCAAATTACTTTATCTTACCTTGAGCCTCAGTTTGTAATCCAGTTCTGTCACCACCTGTATGCCCTGAGGCAAATCACTTCTACTCACCTCCCTATCATCTCAGTGACCTTTTCTCCAAAATGAAGAGTTTGTATTAGAAGCCCTCCAAAGTCCCTTTCAATTCCAAATCTGCGATACTATGATTTTATGACATACAAGGTGGACATAATTATGCTTATATGACTTGTCTCACAATGCAAAAATGAGTAAAGCACTTGGTAGACACTAACTCATGATTTTGATATGAGGTTGTTATTATCAGGGATAGAAACTGGACCTGTGATTTCATTGATATGGTGAACTCCCTCTAGTAATATTGGTCAATACCTTCTCTGCAACTTACAGTCTTAAAGAATAGCATAAATGCTGAATGCTATGACTTACTCAGAATCACACAGTCAATATGTATCAAAGGCAGGGCTTAAACCCACATCTTACTGACGTGAAGACCAGCTCATTATCCACTACATGATGCTGCCTATTATCGTTGTTGCTGGTTGTGATTATTAATTCCTTCTGACCCATTTCTTTTCTAATTAAAACTTTTATCAGAATTAAGATAAGGAAAATTATAGATATTCAAGTCACTTTCTTTCACTATTTGTTAGTAGGCCTAATAAGGATTTGTTCAAGGAGCTTGAAAGTATTGTCCGATACAAAATTTTAAGTATATTCTTGAATTTCAATTTTTTATCCTCCATGACATCTCTCAAATCTAACCCTTTTTCTCCATATGCATGCCACCTTAGTCCAAGCCCTCATCAACCCTTTCCTAGATTATTGCCAAGTCTCTTACTTAAGACCTCCTTGCCTCACATCTCTCCTCGCTGCAATTCATCCTATAACTAGGCTGCCAGAGTAATTTTCTTCAGTGTTGATCTGGCCATGTTATCACCCAGTCAACTGCAATGGCTCCCTATTGCCTCTAGGATAAAATATAAGCCCCTCTGTTTGACTCCTAAAACCCTTCATAAAAATAAGCAGAGCCAGGAGAATATTATACGCAATGATCACAATGCAGATGAAAAGAACAACCGCCACAAAACAGGTGGAACTGGATATTGTGCAAGGATAAAGAACAGGTGTGGCATTAAAGAGGTGTGAGAATCCCCCACTCTTTCCTTTGCAGAGATCAGGGTCCATAGGAACAGAACACTGCATATACTATTAGATTTATTTTCTATGTTGACAGGTTTTGCTGAATTATTTTTCTCCTCTTCCTTTTTTGCTTTAAATTATAAGGCATGATTCAGAAGGAAGGAGAAAAATACAAGTGGAAATATAAGTGGTATGAAAACAAAAGATGTGAATAAAATTCCACTTTAAAAAGGACATAGGGAAAATATAGATTGTATAAAAATTTAAAAATCGATAAAATTCTAGTTTTAAAAAAACCCATCACAACTTGACACCCTCCTCACCTCTACCACCTGACTTCTTCAAGGTTCAGTCCAAGTCTCATCTTCTTCAGAAGACTTTCCTGATCCTCCCCATAATAAAAACCTGATAACTGTTTGTTGACTGACTAATTGACTGATTAAATTTCTTTCCAGCTCTACTTTTCTGTTCTCATTAGATAGTCCCTTACACTCTGAGATTTGAACAAATTGGATTTCTCTCTTTTCTTCACATGCTTCATCCCACCTCCATACCTTTGTACTGGCCATCCCATAGGACTGGAATATACTCCTTCTAAGAGAAATTATTTGGGGAGTGATTTGGAGAGATTCAGATTTCCCCCTTTTCTTAATCCTCATTTCAAGAACTCAGTCTCTGAAGATTGAACTAACCTTCTTTCTTTCTCCTCTATCTAGACCCCACCAAGGTGGGGCAACCATTGTGTTCTGCTCAGGCTTGAGTGGGGCTTAAATTCTTTGAATAGATTGACCAAGTCTGCCGGTAATTTAAAAACTAAATGACCTAATCAAAGTTCAGGTGCAACCCCTCATTGTAATATTCATTTTCTCCTTAATTGTTAACCAATCAGAGCTGATTGCCATCCTTTCAAACAATCCTCTTCCAAAAGAACATGTAAATCTTGAACCCATTACCATGCTTCTCTGTGGTCTAACACATACCAAATGACCATCCTTTAATTAAAATGCTGGCATTATTAATAAAATGATTAAATTACCCAGAAACTATGTCTCTAGGAACTTTTTAAACACCACACTTGCTAATTCCCATCTGATAGAGTCACTTTTTTTTCTTTTTAAGAAATAACTCAATACTTATTAATTAGCAATGATTCAACTATAATAACCTGGGGTGACAACTATTATATAATAATGCAGCAATATAGGCATCTGGTCCTGCCTGACATAGACTATAAATGGAATGCTAGGCTAGGGAAGAAGACAGCTCTGATGTCATTCAGTATTGTTACATTTATATATACATACACATATACACACACATACACACACGCGTATACATATACACGCACACATATACATACATGTACACATATACATGCACACATATACATGCACGTATACATATACTGCACACATATGAATAAACATACACATGCACACGCACATACATATATGCATACATATAGATACACATATACATACACACATATATACACATACATGCGTATATACATACACATTCACATACATACACATTTACATACACATACATATGCATATACATACACACATACATATATATGTTGTCTCTCTCAAAAGAATGTAAGCTTTTTGTTAGATTTCTTTTTTGTCTTTGAATCCTCAATTCCTTTCACAGTGCCTGCTATAAAATAGACATGTAATAATTTTTCATTAGTAAGATCATTGGTAACTTTGGAGGGTCCGAAGTTCCTATTATTTGAAGACTATCAATAAACATTGACTTAATAGTTAAAAGAAACAACTCAAGCCCCATATTCTGCATGAAACTATTCCCAATCTTCTCTCCACAAATGCTACTGCCCTTGCTCCCAAAAACTTTGCATTTAACTACTAAATGTGTGTGTATATATAGAAAGATCTACATATTTGTATTATTCACTTTATAGAAATGCATTATATATATTTTGTATGTACTTATTTTCTCCCTGCACCCTTAGAATGTCTTTAAACATAAGGATTGTTTCATTCTTTGTATTTGTGTCACCAGTCCCTAACAGAGTACCGAACACATATGTTCATTGATTGCTTAATGATTGATCATATAAATTGTCTACACATGACTTAGAGTTAACTTTGGGTTGGAGTTCATATAGACAATATACCTTTATGTCTCCTGAGGACAGAAGTGAGTTTTTAAAATGTAGCAAAAAGAATTTTAAGGGAATTTTAGGGAATAGCTGAAACATATTTCCAGGGAAAACCATAGTTCTTTAACATAGAGAAGTGATATATATAATTATTTGCCTCAGGTTGCTTAAGTGAAAGTTGCACCTAAAGATGTGGGCGTGAGCTAAATGTTAATATATGTGTTCCTTGTCTTTCTTTGGAGAGTTTTTTTTTAATATGATTTTTAAATTTGGCATTTTCCTTTCAAATGTTAATTTAATTTGAAAGTTATAATATAATCTCTCATCCTGAAAAATTCTCTTATCCTTTCCTCATCCTGCAAAATTGCATTGTACAAGTAAACATGTCCCATCACAGAACACTGTAGTAGAAGGAAGATTGAATGAGAGAGAATATCTGGGTTCAAATCTCAACTCTGATAAGTATTTACTGTGCCTTTGGGTAAATAACCTCACCTTACACATTTATATAATAGAGATAATACTAATTATCTTGTCACCCCGTAGAGCAAGGGTTGTGTGTGTGTGTGTGTGTGTGTGTGTGTGTGTGTGAGATGTGGATACCATGAAGGCCTGGTGAAGTTCATGACCCTTTGTCAAGTGTATTTAGATGCATAAAATAAAATTCATAGGAGTGAAGGAAAACAATTTTATTGAAATACAGATATCAAAATATTTAAATTCCCCAGATTAAGAGGCCATGATTTAGAGATGGCATAGTGGATAGAATGCTGAAGTTGGAGTAAGGAAGAGCCAAATTCAAATCCTGCCTCAGACATTTAATAGCTATATGACACTGTCTTAATTTAAGCACTGTCTATGTTCTCATCTGTAAAATGATGATAACAATAGCACCTACCTTAAAGGTTGTTGTGAAAATCAAATGAGATGATGTTAAATAAATCTTAAAACCTTACATAAATGTTAGCTACTATTCTCATTACATCATGATACATCCCATTCTAACTATAAAGGAACAGGTAAGTGGTACAGTACTTAGAGCTCCAGATCCAGAGTCAGGAAAACTTGGGTTCAAATCCAGCCTCAGACACTTACTAGCTATGTAACCCTGGGCAAATCACTTAACCTCTATCTGCCTCAGTTTCCTCATCTGTCAAAGGTGGATAATTATAGCACCTACCTACCAGGTTTGTTTTAAGAATAAAATGAGATAACACTCATAAAGTGCTTTGCAAATCTTAAAGCACTTTATAAATGCTACTATTGTTATTAAATATGTAAATTCCAGCTACTACCAATTTTATCTTGTATAAAAGAATTCTTACTCTTGATATCTCCTAAGCTTATTCACTACTTTAAAAGTATTACATTTTCAGTTATACTGACATTTAGTTCGTGAACTAAATAAATTAGTTAAGCCAAAAAATGGTGTTTCTATCAGCATTTCTAAAACATTACTAGACTGATCAATTTGCCAAAAAGGAATATCTGTTAAGTATAAAGCAAAGTAGCTATTTGGGATAATTGCTGAGGAATGAGACAATAGTTCCTGCAAATCAGGGAATATATAGTGTTGAGATTTTAGTCTCTTTTTTTTTTTGGAGCAGAAAGGCAAAGCAATTAGGGTTAAGTGACTTGCCCAAGGCCACACAGCTAGTAAGTGTGTTATGTGTCTAAGGCCAGATTTGAACTCGGGTCCTTCTGACTCCAGGGCCAGTGCTCTTTTCACTCCACCACCTTGCTGCCCTGAGATTTTCGTCTCAAAATTTTTTAAATCATTTTTAAATTAAATTCTTTGGAGAACCTGGAGGGAGGGGTAGTGGTTAGGAGTAATGGCATTGTGAATGGAGAGAAGAATTCAGAGGTAAGAGATGTCTTGGCAGGAGAATCAACGGGATTAAGCAACTAGCAGGAAGAAGAGGAAAAAAAGAAGAGGGAATGTCCCAGAAGTTCAGGGAAGAGAGATCTGCTTCAGAAAGGTCCAAGAAGATAAGGACGGGGGAAAGATTATTAGATTGGGCAATTGAGATGAATTTTTCAGATAGTGAAATAATTTAATTACCCATCATTCACTTATCACATTTCTATTCAAGTTTGATACAGTTTTCCCAGTTCCTCTTTCTTTCCACTTTCTGTCTAGTTGGTCTAAAATATTATAATCACAATCTTGCTTTTGTTTCTGCCAGTGAGATGATTTTCACCACGTTTCCCCACGCTGATACCCAGATTTCTTCATGAGTATTTCTTTTTTTTTCCACACTTAATAGTATTTTATCTTTTTTCCAATTACACGTAAAGATAGTTTTCAACATTCACTTTTACAAGATTTTGAGTTCTAAATTTTTTTCTCCCTCCCCTCCCCCCTCAGGATAGCAAGTGATATAGGCTCTACATGAAAAATCATATTAAATATTTCCACATCAGTCATGTTGTGAAAGAAGAATCAGAACAAAAGGGAAAAACAAGAAATAAAAAGACAAAAAAAGAGAAAATAGTATGCTTCAATCTGCATTCAGATTCCATAAACCTTTCTCTGGATTTGGATAGCATTTTCCATCATGAGTCTTTTGGAATTGTCATAGATTATTGTATTGCTGAGAAGAGCTAAGTCTATCAAAGTTGGTCATTGTACAATGTTGCTGTTACTGTATACAATGTTCTGGTTCTGCTCACTTCACTCAGCATCAGTTCATATAAGTCTTTCCAGGTTTTTCCAAAATCTGCCTGCTCATCATTTCTTATAAAATAAAAGTATTCCATTACACTCACATGACTTGTTTGGTCATTCCCCAATTGATGGGCACTCCTTCAATTTCCAATTCTTTGCCATGACAAAAAAAGCTGCTAATAAATATTTTTGTATTTGTGGATCCTGTTCCCTTTTTAATGATCTCTTTGGGATACAGACCTGGTAGTGGTATTACTGGATCAAAGGGTATGCACAGGTTTATAGCCCTTTGGACATAGTTCCAAATTGCTTTCCAGAATAGTTTGATCAACTCCATCAACAATGCATTAGTGTTCCAATTTTCCTGCATCTTCTCCAACATTTATCATTTTCCTTTTTTGTTATATCAGCCAATCTCATGGGGGGATGTGGTACCTCAGACTTGTTTTAATTTGCATTTCTGTAATCAATAATGATTTAAGCATTTTTTCATATGCCTATAAATAGCCTTAATTTCTTCATTTGAAAACTGCCTGTTCATATCATTTGACCATTTATCAATTGGGGAATGACTTGTATTCTTAAATTTGACTCATTTAAAAATATATTTTAGAAATGAAGTCTTTATCAGAGACAGTACCTGTAAAAATTGATCCCCAGCTTTCTGATTTCCTTCCAATCTTGGTTGCATTGGCTTTGTGCAAAACCCTTTTAATTTAATGTAATCAAAATTATCCATTTTGCATTTCATAATGTTCTCTATCTTTTATTTGGTCATAAACTCTTCCCTTCTCTATAGATCTGACAAGTAAATTATTCCTTGCTCTCCTAATCTGCTTATGGTATCACCATTTATGTCTAAATCATGTACCTCTTTTGGCCCTATCTTGGTATACAGTGTAAGATGTTGGTCTCTACCTAGTTTCTGCCATACCATTTTACAACTTTCTCAGCAGCTTTTGTCAAATAGTGAGTTCTTATCCCTGAAGCTGGAGTCTTTGGGTTTATCAAACAGGAGATTACTATAGTCATTGACTACTGTGTCTTGTATATCTAACCTATTCCACTGACCTACCACTCTATTACTTAACCAATCAATACCAAATAGTTTCAACAATTGTTGCTTTATAATACAGTTTTAGATCTGGCACAGCTAGGCCACCTTCCCTTGCATTTCTTTCCATTAATTCCCTTGGTATTCTTGACCTTTTGTTCTTCTAGATAAATTTTGTTATTATTTTTTCTAGCTCTATAAAATAAATTTTGGTAGTTTGAATGGTATGGCACTGAATAAGTAAATTAATTTAGGTAGAATTGTCATTTTCTATTATATTAGCTCAGCCTACCCATGGGCAACTCATATTTTTCCATTTATTTAAATCTGAATTTATTTGTGTGAAAGGTGTTTTGCAATTGTGTTCATTTAATTCCTGGGTTTGTCTTGGCAGGCACACTCCAAAATATCTTATATTGTCTACAGTTATTTTAAATAGAATTTCTCTTTCTATCTCTTGCTGCTGGGTTTTGTTAGTAATATATAGAAATGTCAATGATTTATTTGGGTTTATTTATATCCTGCAACTTTGTGTGATGGTAATGGAAATTAAAGATCTTGTATTGGCTTGGTTTCTGGGTTAAGTATTAAAACCGAGAGCTTGTAAATTCCACTTGTGGGATGGACTTGTTGACGTGAAGAGAGGGGGCTGGACTGGGAGGAGCTGGTGCTGTGGATTTAGAGAGAGGCCCAAGCAGAGAGAGACCAGAAAAACTTTTGGGAGCAGCATCATGGAGGGGGAGAGAGAGAGAGAGAGAGAGAGAGAGAGAGAGAGAGAGAGAGAGAGAACTGCCAGCTAAAGCCACCTGGATTGCTGGGGGCCAGTTGGAGCTTCCCAGGACTTCTAAGAACTCCCAAGAACTGAGGAGGCACGACTGTGGTGCCAGTATTTTTTCTGTCTGTTTTGATGTTATTTTGCCAGATTTGTCTGTTGGTAAAGGACAGTGTTATTATTACATAGGTCCTGGAACCTTGCTGTTGGTTCAGAAGCCCTGAAGGAGGATTTTCATGTTGTATGTTTACAGAAATCCTGGAGGAGGGTCTTACTGATGTTTTCAGGGGTCCTGAGACTGTTCTGCAGGCAGAGAGTGATTTGATGAAGACTCTGGCAATGTATATTGTGGCTTTGTTAAACTTTGTCTTCCCAGGAACAGAGATTGTTGAGAACTTGCCACGGGTCAAGATGAAGAAAAGACCTCTCCTTGGGTATTGAATGGTGTGATGATATCATAACCTTGTTGTGGCTTAGGGGTAGATGGCCTTTGTGCTCTCCACCTCCCCTTGGAGAGGGTGCTTGGTGGTGATGGATGGTATTGTGATTCAGTTGTGATCCAGGGGTGGAAAACTTTTTACTTTTATACTTTGTGACTGACCAAATGAATGTACTTTGTTTATGATTGGAAACTAATCTCCAGTTAATAGAGAGAAGACTTTGTGATTGACTAAATGAATATACTTTCCAGGGGTGGAGTACTTTGACCTTAGTACTTTGCAATTGGATTGAGGACTTACTAAATGACCAAATTATCCTGTATTTTGATTTTGATTTTCTGTGAATGTTTTACCTTAATCTGTCACTGAATAAATGGAGTTTGCTATGCTCATAATGCAAACCTGGAAGTTGCTTGTGCTTGGTGTTACATTAGTATTGGACTTTGAGGCCAGATGTCCCAGCACCATATCCAGGAACACCTAGTTTGGTAAGATATGATCTACATTGTTTAGAGAGCTTTTGGTTGGACAGAAAAGAAATTTTAAAAATTTCCACTGGAATATGCATAAGAATCCCTAAAAATCACTTTGTACAAATTTTGCCTAAATCAGGACTAGCAGCTCAAGAAATACATGTATTGGCTGGAGTAATAGATCCTAATTATCAAAGAGAAATTGTTGTAACATTCCATAATTTAGGTGAAGAGAACATACAGATTTGTAAAAATGATAGGATAGTTCAAGTGATTATCATTCCTTGTAAAACAATACCACTTGTAAAACCTGACCCTCCTTCCAAAATAACTATCAGAGGAACTGAAAGATTTGGTCCTACTGATAAAATGAAATTGGGAGCTAAAGTATGGGTAAAACACAAGCCAGATGTTCCAAAGGCTGCAGAGACTATAGCACATGGGAGAGATAACACTGCAACTATTGTTTTTTCCAGAGAAGATGATTACAAAATTGTACCCTTAACTCATATATTCTACTGTGAGTGAAGCTACCATAGTGGGCTCATGGACTCCAGTAGCATGGCTGATCCCTTGTTTCTTGTTATTGTCTCCTTGTTTCTTCTTGGCTTTTTGTCTGTTCACCTTGTTTGCAAGATTTGTTTCCACAGGCTTGGTAACCTCCACCTGTGGATGCCTGATAGCTTAAGCTGGATATCACCTCCCCATCCACAACTGTGACATGTCACCCCTGGACCTGATATCAAGCACATTCCAAATGCTGGCTAAAGAACTGACCTGTCAAATGGGACCCCTTGGGACAGGGACAGCTCTACATCCAATTTCAGCAGCAATTAGCCATGGAAGAAGAGACCTTTGGCCCTTACTCCAAGGTTTTGGGAACTCATTTGTTCAAGGGGAATGATGACAAGCTTGTGCTCAAGTCCTACTCTAAAATATTGTTTTCTGTGTTTATTGTGTGCTATCCTTGTTAGATTGTTGTAAAATTCTGTTGACACGTTACTCCTAAAACTCCTATTAATCTATATAGTGAAATATATTGTTAATGTATTTTTGCCAAGTAAGGGATATGAAAGATCTTGGGACCACATGTAATGATAATGGGATTTGAAGATCTTCCACGCCCTTGAACTTGCTGACATAGCAGGAAGGGGAAGGGCAGGAAGGAACCAAAGCCTAGTAGAAGCCGAACTGGAGCCAGCACAGTGACTAGAAGTGGGGGCAGCAGTGGCATGAACTACTTTTTTTTGAGCCAGCCAGAATTTCTGCTAAGGGCTCATGCTGGAGACTGCAGGGGATGGAAACTGCAGGGGGCCAGAGCTGCTGGGAGTGAGCTGCATGAAGGCTGAGCAGTTACCCTGAGTGAGGAGAGGAGGATCTTTGCCTGAGGTAGCCTGTTCTATTTTGAAGGCTTGAGAATGTGAGTTTTTACTGCATTAACTACGTGTACCAACTCCGTGGCTACTGTGATGGTTTTGACTATCTGGTTTGGGGGCTCAGTTTTCTAGTATTTGAACAAATGTTCTAGCTATGTCGCCCATGTAGACAGCCTGTTACATTTTGTGATTAAAAACCATGTCAGCATATTTATAGTTACTGTAGGCACTATGAATACTGCATTGTTGATACACTTTGCTAAAGTGATTATTTCAAGTAGTTTTTTTTAGTTGATCCTCTAGGATTTTCTAAGTGTATCATCATATTATCTGTAAGGAATAATAGGCCTTGTTTCCTCATTGCCTATTCTAATTCTTTCAAATTCTTTTTCTTCTCATCGCTAAAGCTAACATTTTTAGTGCAATATTGAATAACAGTAGTGATAATGGCCATCCTTGTTTCATCCCTGATCTTATTGAAAATTCTTCTTGCTTATTCCCATTACATATAATGCTTATTGATGGTTTTAAATAGATGCTACTTATTATTGTAAGGAAAACTCCATTTATTCCTATGCTTTCTAGTGTATTTAATAGTAATGAATGCTGTCAAAAGTTTTCCTACTACTATTGAGATAATCATATGATTTTTGTTAATTTTGTCATTGATATGGTCAATTATATTGATAGTTTTCCTAATATTGAATCAGCCCTGCATTCCTGGCATAAGTTCTACCTTGTTGTAGTATATTATCCTCATGATAGGTTATGAGTATAACTTTTTAATGTACATTACTACTTTGTCACCCCCCCACATGCACACCCCTGGTCAACTATCCTTTTTCTGATAATTTTTTTAATAAATTATACTCTCCAGAGCATAGGTGATGCAGTGGGTAAGAACACTGGACAAGGAGGAATCAATACCTGAGTTCAAATCCTTCCTCAGACACATATTGCCTGTATGAATTTGAGCAAGTCTAAATTCTCTTAACCTCATTTACCTGGTCTGTAAAATGTGGATACCAATAACACTTATCTCCCAGGATTTTTGTGAGGATTAAATTAGAAAACATATGTAAAGGCAATGTAAATGCTAGTTATTCTTATTAGTCCAATCTTGGGCCCTATCCCACCAATCTCAGTGATATCTAGAAGTTTCAATTTGCTTCCTTCCTTTCAGTTCTCTAGGCAATCTTCCTTATTACCTGTATCTCCTACATTTGATACACAGGAGCATAGATATTTTTGATAACCATATTCCAGTATAATTGGTTTCCTTTGCAATTTTATGTATTTCATTTTATGCATTTAAAATTTTATTCTGAAAAAGTATCCATAGGCTTCACTAGTCAGACAAAGAAGTCCAAGACACCAAAAAGGTTACAAACCCCTGAGCTAGGGAAATACATGTTTACCTGCCTTGATCAGGTATACTCTGGTCAAAACCTTATCATCCTTTATTTTAAGCTGGGATCTAGAAATCTAAAGCATATTCTCAGACACCATTTTCTTCATAGCTGTTCACCTGAGGGGTGAGGGACAAAGAAGATCATGCTAAAGTTAGGAATCAAAGGAGTCACTTCACTTTTACTGGACCTCAGTTTCTCTAAAAAAATAATGTATGACTAATAATAGCTGTCTCCAGTAACTTTCCAGAAGATCAAATAAGCTATTAAAGCTCTTTGTAAAGAGCTGCTGATAGTGGGTTTTGCTGCTGCAATTAGGCACTTAATAAATGTTTATTGATTGATTACTATTCTTAATATTATTACTGCTATTAGTTTTAGAAACTAGGTTGAATTATAACTTCACACCCTTTAAGTTCAAAGTAGAAAACTAAGAAAGAGAAATGTGCATTCAGCATTGAGTGGAAACTCAGAGCAGTATGTTTAGAGAATGGCTAATTAACTTTAGAAAAGTTGCTCTAAGGTTGGTTACTTTGAAAGTAGTTGTTATGCTTGTGTCCTAGATCTAAAAACAGAAAGTTAAACTCAGTGTTTAGGAAAACAAAAGCTGGATAGAAAGAGTCCACCAGTTAAAAACAGAAGGCAGATATGATATGACTTAAATTAAACTGTGAGGAAAGGAGATAATTTGCAGGTAAGGAGGAGAATCAAGACCCCACATCCTTCCTGCCTTCCTTCTTTCACAAATTCTTTGCTGGTGTTCTGAAGGATTAGGAGGAGCTTTGTAGGATATCACACAGATGATTCATTTCAGGAATTTTAAAAATTGCTATCAAAAGGAACAGCAGGGGTATTATTCTACTGCCACCTCTCTGCCCCAGGGCTTTAAGTAAAGACCTGAATTGTGCCAAAAAGTTTGTCATTTTTCCAAATCAGACTGTTTCCTTCCAAACAGCAATTTATTTATCAAGTTGTTAAGCATATCTTCCTGACTTTCCTTTCCATAGTCATCACATTTCCTCTCTAAGACTTTGCTTTCAACACCAAGGATGGACAAATCCCAGCTACCAAGTTGCCATGGCACCTAGAAATTCAGCATGGCACCTAATGTTTGACAATAATTAGTATCAACTATGAAAATGTAGGTTAATGGTTATATTAAAGCCTTTGCAAGCATTAGGTTCTCATTGGGTAGCTAAAATTAAATAATGTTGGTTAAAAAAACACACCTTGTACAGTGCTTGACACATAGTAGGAAAAATATATATGTGTGTGTATACACATATGTACATACATAGATATACACATACATATATAATATACATATTTTCAAATCAAAACCATTTTATTTGGTGAGTATGTATACAGAATTTTTATATTTATATATTTTTAAATTTTTATTTGGTGATTATATATACACATATGTATATTTATACACATATACATACATAAATACATATTCATCTCAGTATACAAATTAAATCAGGTTGAAGGTTTAAGTGACAGTCCTCAAACCTGTTGGTGAATGAAGGGAAAGTCTAACCAAGCATGTGAAGGTTTCCCCCAACAGAATGGGTGAATGAGAATAATTTGTTCCAAGGGCCATGAGGGCAGCTGAAGCAGGTGCTATGGAGCACTTATAGTTTGGTCAACCATTGAAGACACCTGCTTAACTTTTTGTCTTGCCGATGGACTTCAAAGACTGAAAGAGAGAGTGAGGCTGACAACTTTGTGCAACTCTACCTCACTTAAGCTCAATTCATGTTCAAGTCAAGACATGATGTCACTGGTCCTCTTCAAAAATAAAGGATGAACAACAACAATATATATCCTTATTCCCTTCCCATCCCCTACTAGAAGTTCCCTATAGGTGCTAGCTCAGGGGTAGCTCTTTCCTCAGACCAGGAGAAATATTTGTCAGTACAGGCACCAGATGGGGCTACCTCATCCTATCACCTTCTCCTACTCTATCTCCTCCTCCCCTTTCACTTTCCTCTTCCTCTTTCTTTTTTTCTCTTCTATTCTCCCTTCCTTTACCTTTTCCCTCTTCCTTCTTCCTCTTCCTTCCTCCTTTCCCTTCTTCCCCTTTTCCCTCCATCAGTAAAAACTCCTGCCACCTTTCTCTCACCCACACAAAAAAGTGATAAGCATCCATATTTATACCCCATTCTATCTCAGTATTTTCAGTACAATTACATGCATTCAGTCCTGATAATTTTTAGACCCAGAAAATAGTCAACAATGGTTGAAAAACAACTTGGAAGGTCTTTCTAATGGAGTATCCTCATGAACCTATACTTGGCTATGTAATATTTAAAATGTTGGTAATTAGCTTAGCTAAAGGCAAAGATGTCATATTTATCAAATTCCCAGATGAAACAAAGCTTGGAAGAATATAGCTAACACTCTGGATGACTGACTACCAGGATCCAAACAGCTCTTGACAACCAAAATATGTTAGGTGGAAACTAATAATACAAACTTTATCAAAATAAATGTAAAAACTCTTATTTGGGTTCAAAAACTTGACTTCACAAATACAAGTTGGAGGAGGAATCATTTTGCAGCTTTTTATCTGAAAAAAATACCTAGATGTCTTAGTGGGCTGCAAGATCAACATACCAATAATATGATTCTCCAGCACTCCAATATATCTATTATCTCATATTATTGCAAGATTTTCCTCCAGTGATAAAGATTGAAAAGTTCAAAACAAATTATATTTAAACAAAGTAAATTAAGGGACAAAAAACACTGCAACCTATGTACACAGTGGTCATTCTCTCCCAAAGATTATTATTCCATTAATAAGGGAGGGTCCACATACAGAGAACATATATGAACAGAGTAGATACATGGAAGGCACATATGTGGACAGGGAATACGTATGAAGGAAACACATATGACTGGGGAATACCTATGGAGGACACATGAATGTGCAAGAATCTGTGAGGTACAATGAAAAGAGCACTGCCTCTGAAGTCAGAGGATCTGGGTTCAAATCCAGACTTTGGTACTTTGTGACCTTAAACAAGTCACTTGAATTCTCTAAGGTCTTCGTTTTTTAGTCTTGTAAATTGGGAGAGTTGCAGTAGAGGGCCCATAAGTTCCCCCATCGTCCTAAATCTCTGTGTTTATCAGTTTATATGGGCATACTATGCTCAATGATATTTTCTTGTAATGTCATCATACTGCCCACCACTGTTTTCTGTTGCTGTCTACTTAGAGTTTCATTGGACATAATGTCTCTGCTCTCTAAACATCATGTCATCTCTTTTGGATATCATATCTGTATCTGTACTGTGTCTGCTGGTCATCTTTACTAATCTTGTGGTAACTGAGATGTTCTCTGTTATACATTGGAACAGAATAGTAGCTAATAAACTTCCCTCTGATAAAGGGTGCTTAGAGCTCTTTTAGTCATAAATGTTGTCTATGAGCAGCCACACAAAACCAGGCAGCTGAGAAAGGCAAGCAGAATGTGCCAGGCTAAGACCAGCTAGGTTTGGTTGTTGTTGTTTTTTTAAGCCACTTTCTCCTGGCATAGATTTAAGGCTCCTAACCTCAGCCAATCATCTGACCTGGGGCTAGGAAATTCCCTTTAACTCCCATTAAATAATGATTTTCAATCTATTTTCCCAAAAATCTATTTCGGGGACCCTACCCAAAAAAGCACTATAGGAGCTAGGTAGGGTGTGGAGCTTCTCATAATGTTTCTTGATTGTCATGTCAATAAACTCAGAACCAAGAGCAAAAGGGATAAAGAATATCTTCAAGGGGCGGCTAGATGGCACAGTGAATAGAGCACTGGTCCTGGAGTCAGGAGGACCTGAGTTCAAATCCAGCCTCAGACACAGGCCTTAATACTTATTAGCCATGTGACCTTGGGCAAGTCACTTAACCTCATTTGCCCTGCTTTGCCCCCTCCAAAAGAAAAAAGACCTTCAAGGACATAAACCCTACCCTTCTTCTTCATTCTTACCTTTATTATGTATGTTGTCCTGCAACAAAATCACTGTCTTTTGTGCAATACTCTGATCAGCACAAATCTAGTACATTCCTCTTATATGTGCATGCAAAAATATAGCTCAAAACACCGCTGACCACTTGACAGCTGGTTAATTTTGTTTCTTTTTTTAACTTGACATTGAATAAATTCATTTGGTTCCTAGATTTAGAAGCCAGCTCCTTCATCCAAAGCAAATTTGTCAAGCTTTTTTTGTATACATTCATATCATGTAGCTATGGCCATTGGCATGCTGGGGAATGTTTAACAATCAGTTAGGGAGGATGGGGATAATGTAAGCAGGATACACTTTTAAGTTTAATCTGAATTATTAACATTTTCTCCATCATTTTCCTCAGTCTAGACAGTCAAAAATAATAAATCAAGTATTAATTTGTAGTATTTACCTCTAATTTAACAATAGCCTCCAGCTGTAGTTAGAGACAACCTGAGGTCCATGAACTTTCTTCCTTGGTAATTTGTCAGCATAATTGTTTTTCTTTATAATTTTTGTACATTTTGTTTAATACATTAAAAATATTATTCTGACAAGAGAACCATATGCGTTACCAAACTGCCAAAGGAGTCCATGACACACACACACACAAAGGTTAAGAACCTCTCCAGTAGGATGTCCTATGAGGGGTAGACTAGGTCACCCCTAATTCCACTCTTTCATACTAGTCTAACATTTAAATTTGCTATGTGATATTTAGGGATTTTCATGGTGGTACTATAAAAATATGTTGGAAACAATAACCCATGGGTATTGGTGGGTGTTGGGGGTGGGGAGTGTCCCTTTCTTGTTCCTCTTGCTAATTAATAAAGGCAATATAAGAGCACTTGCTGATATTCCCCAGTGATTCTCCCAGGTAGGTGGATTCTTAATAGGCTTCCAAGTAAGAAACACTGGCACTAGAAAAAGAAGTGGGAAAAGGAGAACATTGCTGAAACTTTTCCAATGTTTCAGAATGTTGAATAAAATTTTTGGATTGTTATATTTATAAGAGATTTTGTGAAGGAAGAATCCTGAAAAAGAAAATCACTTTGTTCACCTTTGTCCTCTTAAAGTAAGTGCATTCTTGCAATGCAGGCAGCTTTCTAAGTGCAAGTATGGATTAAATCTCAAGAACCTAGTTTTTAGGCATGGCACACATTTTTCTCTCTCTGCCTGAGTACTGGGGATTGGTTGTGAATAAAATAAATAAGCTAAAAAACGGAAGAAATAGTGCATTCAGGAAAAAATAAATCAATTGGGGAGGTATGTTGATAAATGTTGTACACTACGCAAAGTAAGGTATTAATTATAATAATGAAACACATCTCTTTTCTCTTCTAGCTGACTTGACTGCTGCTCTCACTGGGGAGCTAGCACCATAGCACTTAAAGTTCTGATGGCATCTCTACTATTTTTGCAAAGCTTTCTAGATTGGATGGAGAAAAAAGTCCATTCTACTCCCTTTCAAATTTAGGTGCTTACCTTCCTTTTACTCAGTCAATGGGAACCACCCAGCCACTTCATTGTAAAAAGTTGAGGAGCATTGGCAGCAAGGCATGAACAGGACAGGATCAAGTTTTCACTCTTCAGAACCAGTCCTCAGAACTAGGAAAAGAGATAAACTAGAGCCTAGGAAGACCAAGGTCAAAGCTGAGAATAAAACATCAAAATAATGGAATAGCAAAAGTGGAGAGCAACACCAAAATCTGGTAATTAGACAGGAATAGGGCCAGGAGGGTGCTGTCAACTCTGAACATAAATGGGGGAAAAAGAGCTTACAGAGGTTATTACATCAAAAGAGGGATGTGGCCTTGGCAGGGAGATCCTTACATTGCAAAGAGTCAAGGGTAAGCCAGGGTCAACAGCCATCACAGAAATAGTTCAAGTCAAAAAAACTGAAGGTGGTTGGACATGACTACCTGAAGAGGATTGTTTGTCCCCACTCAACTTTTCTTCAGTAGAGTGTTCTTTAAGGGGTACATGAGGTCGCCCCCAATTCTGCTCTTTCAAGCCAGTCTGACAAGATCTGGGACTTAGACAATAAGAACCCTCCTTAAGGTGAGGGCTTTGGGAAGCCTTTGGCAATATGAATGGGAAGCAGGAGTGAGGGTTTGGTCTGGAGAAGAGGATGTTAAACTCACAGAATTTTAGAAAAAGGGGCTTCAAAGGCTAACCACTCTAACCCAGACCCAAAAGATCATCACTATTAGAATTACTATTATAGCACCTCTAGGGTCATAGAATTCACCACCTCATAAGGCAATCTCTTGCACTTATGGACAACTCCAACCATTAAGAAGTTTTTCCCTGCCTCCGTACTTAAAGTTGTCTGTAGATAACTTTCACCCACTGCTCCTGGTTATGCCTACTTGGATCAAATCAATTCTCTCTTTAATATGATAACCTTTCAAATGCTTAAAGCTAGCTAAAATATCCCTTCTTTTCTCTAAAGCGCAGGTGCAACCATGTCACTGCTTTTACTCAGTAGACTCCAATGGCTCCCTACCACCTTCAGAATCAAACACACAATCCTCTGTTTGTTTTTTAAAGCCCAGGCTTCCTTTCCTCCACCTTTACCGTCTCCTTACACTTTACTCCCCATCATCTACTCTATGATCCAGTGACACTGGTCTCCTTGAAGACAGTATCTCTCAGTTCAGTGAATAGGTTCTTTAAGAAGAGAGTCAAGGAATGGCTCCTTTCATTGAAAAAAACATCAAACTGGGAGGGGAAGACCCTCAGGGTTCCTGGCTTCCTTTAAGTGCCAACTAAAGTTGCCTCTATTCTAGGAAGTCTTTCTCAGCCCCTCTTAATTCTAATGCCTTTCCTCTTTTTATTATTTCTTATCCATCCTGTATATAGCTTGTCTGTACCTGTTTCTTTGTTGCCTAACTCTTGAGATTGTGAGTTCCTTGAAGGCAAGGACTGTCTTTTACCTCTCTGTATCCTCAGGGCTTAGCACAAAGCCTGGCATCTCAAGCAGCCACTTAATAAATGCTTATTGACCTTCCTACTGATACACAGAGCATCATTTCCTTCAGTTGATCCTCATATAGCATGGACTCCAGACCCTTTTTTGTCTCCCTTTAGATGTTCTCTGGCTCGTCAATGTTCTTCCTAAAATATAGTTCTCATAACTGAACACAGCATTCTACATGTCGTCTGACCAGGACAGAGATGAAAGAAAAAAGAAGTGGATTCTAGTTGAAATTTTTTTTAAGTCCTGGGATTCATATGTTTGTGACAATTTTTTCCCATTCAGACTAGACCCTATTGTGAATTTTAACCTGATTTCACCTGCAGTTATGTTGGGGTTGAGCATCCAATACGAACTTAATTCGGCAATTCAGCCTACTATGTATTCAATATTGTGGGATTATCTTTCATTTCATCCTAGACCTCTTTCCACCATTGTCTACTACCTGGAGCCTTAAGAAGTTCTATTGGGGCAGCTTGGTGGTGCAGTGAATAGAGCACCAGTCCTGGAATCAGCAGGACCTGAGTTCAAATCCGGCCTCAGACTCTTAACACCTACTAGTTGTGTGACCTTGGGCAAGTCTCTTAACCCCAACTGCCCTGCCTTCCCCCTCCAAAAAAAAAGACCAAAAACAAAAACAAAAAAAAAGTTTCTATTAATGGTTATTCTTTAGAAAATCCTTAATAGTTGGCTAAAGACTCCAATCTTTACTAGAATAGTGATGTAGCATTTTGGTCTCTGAGGCATATTTTCTACTAAGTGTGCCTCCTTCCCAGTAAAAGAAAAGTGGTTTTTCATTTGGTCATTTATTAAGAATTTGCACCAACGTGGCATTCCCTTTCCTTCCCAGAGAAAAGCGTATCAATATTTCACAGTTGGCCTAGCTTATTGTCCAAAGATCAACATAGTGGTCAGCAAGTAACACTATTTATGTAGAAATGTACCACTTCTCATCATCAGATATCTGTCACAACTTCACAGTGGTACACAGCAAGAATATAAATAGCCACTTTTTGAATAAAGGTCTATATTGTCACCAATCTGAAATCTTTTGTTAAGGACTTATCCATGTATGGCTAAAACTAAAAAAATAAATATACAAATTCCCTGCCTCCCATTTTCTTACATTATAATGGCTTATTATACAAGATAAGTGAGAGTGATATAATTTGGTAAGAAGGAAATATAGAGAAATGAATAAATATGATGTAAGTATATAAATATGTGTATATATATTTATATTATATACAAGCAAAGAGATGAGAGCATAGTTTAGAATGATGTCAATTAAATTATGGAATTTGCAGTTTACAGACACAGTGAGGACTCTTCAAGTGGTTAGGGATAGCTTCTGACAATTCTCAGAGAATCTCTGGAATAGATTGTTTTTAAGCTTTTAGGTAACAAAAACCATGGTTTCCCATTTAGTACCTAGAACAGGTATACTGTATAGTCCTGCCAGGGAAGGTCAGCCTTGCTCATCGGCATCATCTTCATTAGGGCAAATAAAGACCTATGGATTTAGTCCAAGTACTATGAGCTTATTTCTTATCTAAAAGCAGCTATTGATAATGTAGGGGTGATAATACTTTAATATTGCTTTGTCTTTTTTTTTTAATTCAAGAGCTTTCTTTACATATTCGTTACTGTGGACCACAAAGGCATCACTTGATTAAAGAAACTTCCTGTTCTCTACCATTTTGTTTTTCTAGTTGAATAAATGTAGACTGATTAAAGTTCCCAATTGTCTCTAAAAAAATGTGTCCTTTAGAGTCACTCCAGATAATTACAATTACCTTGAGAGCTATTGGAAATCTGTTCCTTCCTTTCCTTTTCATCTCAGTCAAACTTTTACAAAGTAAATTATAAAACTGGCGATGAATAAGCAACATACAATTGATAGAGAATGCAATACTGAGAATACAAAGGTCAACAATGGGAAATATTTACTTATTTCTCTATAGGATTACAGATAGTGAACCTATATTGATATAAGGTGGTCTGACCAAGCCCCTTAGCTAAAATTCTACTGGGAAAACCTTGAGCTTCTATCAGCTAAGGGAACGAATATCCAGAAAGTATCAGGATGCTCTCCTATTTCATCTTCTAATAAAGTAGTGATCCTCTCTAAAGTTCATACCTGGGGAAATCAGCCTCCATCAAAAATATCAGCCCCATCACCTGCAATTCCACTGAATTTTTTCCCTTCATGGGTCAGAATTAAAGGCCCTATGTTTACATAGATAAGTTTCATTCTTGGGAGTTTCTCTCAAGTTCCTTCTCTTTGTCTTGGGCCCAACCCCAGGAATATCCAATTTTGGTTTTTGTCTAGGGAAAGGATTTTCACCTCCTGTGCAAGCATTAGAAAAGTATATCAGACATAAGACAGAATTTGTTTCACTTGAGAGAAAAGGAAGAGCAGAGAGAAAGTGAACCCTAGCTCATAAACTATTTTTTGTGCTTTTTTGCGGGGAGGGCAATTGGGGTTATGTGATTTGCCCGAGGTTACACTGATGAGGGGGCAATAGGTGTTACAGGGGCTCCAATCAATGACCAGAGTCCCTGCTGTGCAGTCTGGAAGAAATTCACAAGGCTCAAGCAATCTTTTAAGTCAGGATTGTAAAAGTTTATTGTTACACTTTACAGTGGGCAAGAGTTCTTAGGGAACCTGCAAACTTAAAGAAGTCATAGGTATAGTTTTTAAAGAGTCACAATAGCAAATCAGATGCCAATTATGCTAACTAGGTGAGTAAGGGTGGGATTAGGGAGGAGTTAAAGAGTGGTCAGTGCTTAAAGGAACATGCACTTTTATTATCTACTGCACAGGTGCATTGCCCATAATTCACTGGGAAATAGCCCAGGGGGGAACGGAGTGCATTGAGGTGTGGTTTTAGGCTTGAAATATCACTAAGTCAGCTAGGGGTCAGGGCTGACTGAGAAGTGCCTAGTCTGCCACCTACTGTGTTTCCCCGATAATAAGACCTATCCCGAAAATAAGCCCTCCCCTTACTGTGTAAGATTCCTCTAAAATAAGCCCTCCCCCGAAAATAAGCCCTATTGAGATTGCTACTGTAGTGAAGGTGATCCCCTGCGCTACACGCTACATTACGGTACCCTCTGTATGCACCATCCCTCCTCCCCCGCCCCGGGTGAAACGCACGCCGCGCTCCGGGCTGCATCCAATCAGAGCTGCAGCAGTGAGCGCGTCATCCTGTTCTTCCCCAGTGATTTGCTTATTGAATAAAGGTACATTTTTTTGTTCACATTTACCCGTTTATTAAAATTGCTGTCAATGTTCATTAAAATAAGCCCTCTCCTGAAAATAAGCCCTCTGGTGTTTTTCTGTCCAAAACAATTAATAAGACAGTGTCTTATTATCGGGGAAACACGGTATCAGTGTCATGTTTGACAAGATGGATGTTGGGAACCAAGGCTAACAGAGACTCAATATCTGTATAATTGGCTGAGGAGCTAACTTACAGATAGTGCATTGAAGGATTTATAGGTGCAACTGGCTATTATACTAAGGGGAGATAACATTTGCCTAAGCTAAAATGTTTATAGATGGTTTAGTGAAGGATTCATGGGTGTAGCTTATTATTGTTCCAAGCAGAGATAAACAGTTCATGAATTGTTGCTGGGCAGAGTGCTGGCAGGGGGAAGGGGCAGAGTTAATGCTCTGAGGCTGGGGGAAGGAGTGTGAAATGTGATTTTACAGACTGGTTTTACAAATTGATTTTACAGACTGATATTACAAACTGATGTTACAAACATAGACACCCCAAGCACCCCATCAACATGGCTAGTTTTTGTGTTAAGTGTCTGAGGCCAGGTTAGAACTCAGATTCCCTGACTCCAGGGCTGGTGCTTTATTCACTGCACCACCTAGCTGCCCCCAGCTCATAAACTATTAAAGGAAATCTCTAAATTACTCTCATCAGGAGACATCCACCTCACCCAGAGACCTTCACAATCCTCCAGACTCATAAAAATACCCTTGGATTGAGGCACCCCTGCAAAGAAAAAATATTCAGGGGGACTAGGGAGTCAAAAACACATCCTCTTAGTCATCCCCACCTTCTTAGGACTTGACACAATCCTCCCACCTTATAGCACTACCGTGCAGAAACACCCAACCGAGGAAGAAATGGAGGTTTCTAAAAAGTCAAAGGCAACACTCCTTCAATGAGCCCTGACTGATATTCACCCAAGCAGGGACCTATACCAGCTTCCACACTGAAAGTACTCTCCTGGATGAGGCCAGGATCAAAAGGGAAAAGCTATAGAGGGTGATGATGGACCTTCTCACCAACATATTTCTCTGTATGATCACATTACACACAATTCACTGTTATAGTGAAGAGCAAGGTTTGGGTTTATTCCTCTTATATTGTGGCTCTTAATTCTAGTTCTCACTTGATCTAGAAATGCAGCAAAATCTAAGACTGTCTAGCTGGGTCCATGAATTAACTTTTCAACCATTTTATCACTGCTGCTATTTTTAGAGTATAGAGATTCCCTGAGAGATATAGAGTTTTCCATCCTTCCCAGCAATCTGTGTATTCTCAATCCTTCCCCATAGCTCCCTCATTGGCAATAAAATTGCTAATTACAGAGCAAAATACATCTGTGAGCTTCATCAGCAAGGATTCTTAAGTAAGACTTGCTTAGGACAAAGGAAGTTCAGATCTTATCAAAGGGTTCATCTTGTTAACAGAATTTCACACCTTAAGGAGCAATTGTCAAAGCCAGAATAAAGTTCTTATCAGAGGGCCACCAGGATCTTTGCATCATTTACAAGGAATTTCATGTCTGGACCCAGAAGATCCCACCCCCATTAGAAGTTTTCAGACAAAAAGAAGAGAATCAGGAGAAATTTGTACACAATTACAGATACAACATATGTGTGGCAACTAACTTTGATAGACTGGGCTCTTCTCAGCAATGCAAGGTTATAAGACAACTCCAAAAGACTCATGATGGAAAGAGATCTCTGCATCCAGAGAAAGAACTAGAGTCTGAATGTAGATTGAAGCAAACTGCTTGCTCTCTTTCTTTTTCTTCTTTTGTTTTGTTTCCTCTTTCCCGTTGTTCATTCCATTGGTTATAATCCTTCTTTACAATCTGATGAATGTTTACTGTGAAGGTATTTGTAGATCCTATATTTGATCTCACGCTACCATGGGGGGGGGGAGGAGAGAAGAGGGAGGAGGAGAAAATTTGAAACTCAAGGGATTGTGGAACTGTTATAAAGTAAAAGTAAGTAAACAAATTAATAATAATAAAAAGAAGTTTTCAGACAAAAAAATGGATAACCATGTATGCTGTGATGGATTCTTTTTCCAGCATGGATTAAACAAGATGACCTCTAGTTCCCTGGTTCCCTCCCAATTCTAAAATCCTCCAGTTTTGTAATTCCTTCTTAGTCAATTTTTTCCGTGTCTTTTCCAGTCAAAGATCATTATCCTTTGCAACAGAAACAGAAAAAAATAAAAGCAGAGTAGCTCTGCTACCCTCCATCTTTTGGTATTGCCCCTCCATACCCATCCTCCCCACACAACAAATCTCTGAGCAGCAATTCTATCCCTCTTTTGATCCTCCTTCAAAAGCCAATTTAACTTTTCTTCAAAAATTTTTCAAAATTTTATTTTAGACTCAAATGCCAGAACACAGAGAATAGAGAAAAGAAACAAAAATATATCATAAGCTTAAATACTGGAACTTAAATACAGTTAGAAAGAAAAAAAAAGTATGCCGTGTGCAGTGCAGAACATAAGAGAGGATTCAAAATACATAACAATAAATTTTCATTTCAAGAAAGTTTATATGATAAATAATATTGTGTTGAGAATGGCTCATTTTTGCTTTCTTGTGAGTTTTCTTTTGTTCTCTGCTTTGCACTTTTTTACTTTATTCTTTTTTTCCCTCTCTCAGCTCTCACCCCCAAGGCCACAATAAAGTTTAGATATCTTTCTCTATAGCTATATATATATATATATATATATATATATATATATATATATATATATATATATATATATACACATACCCTCCCCACCCCCCAGAAGGCTACAATAAAGTTTAGATATGTTTCTCCATAACTACAAATATATACATACCCATATACATATATACATACATATATAGACATATACTTTTCCAAACCTACTCTACTCCTGATCTTTGTTTTTATGTATGTGCATGTCTCTTGTTTCCTATCCCTTCTGCCTCCTTTACCTTACTTTTACCCACTGCCTTGCCTCCTATGACTTGCCTACCCCCCTCTAAGGATCCCTTCCCTATCCTTTGATTTCCATAAATCTAAACACCCTTCTACAACCCTATTTACCCATTTTTCACTCTCCCCTCTAAAGATCTCTCCCTTGTCCTCTTCCCCCTCCCTATGGCCCTACCATTTTATTTCTTCTGAATTTAGAAGACTTTGATACTCTTCTAAATATATATGTATTGTTCCCTCTTAAACTCATTCCTGATGAAAGTAGGTTACCAGAACTACCAGCCCTCCTCCCCCATCTAATTCCTCTGTAACAATTCTTCCTCTTGCACCTCATTTGTATAAAATAATTACTCCTTTTATCTGTTCCTAAATGGTTCTACTTTTTAAATTCAAATCATACTCAGGTTTACCCCAATCTTTCTTATGAACTACCCAATTATTGATAAGAATCTTCAACATACATTTTACATATATAAAAAGTAATTAGTCTGTCCTTATGGATCCCTCATAATCAGTCTTTGTTATGTACTTTATGTTTCTATTGGTTCTTGTATGTCAAATCTTCTATTAAGCTCAGGATATTTTTTAGCAAAGTCTTGAAAGTCTGGGAGTTTATCAAATAACCAATTTTTTTTTGTTCAGGATAATACTTAACTTTGCAGGGTATTATATTTTTGGCCTGAGTCTCAGTTCTTTTGTTCTTTGATATGTTATGTTCCAAGACCTGCAATATTTTAATGTCTCTGCTGCTAGGTCTTGTGTAATTCTAACTGTGGCACCATCATATATAAATTGTTTTAATATTGATGCTTTTAATATTTTTTTCTTGAGCTGGGGGTTTCAGAATTTGACTATGATATTCCTATTAGTTTTTCTCATAGGGGATCTCTTTTAAGTGATGATCGATGGATTTTTTTCTATTTCTATCCTGCCCCCCCTAATGCTTCAGGGCAATTTTCTTTTATTATTTCTTGTATTATTATATGGATTCTTTTTTTTTATTGTAACTTTCAGTTAGTCCAATTATTTGTATTTTCTCTTCTTGATCAATTCTTGAAATCTGTTGTTTTTCTTATGTTTCACTTTCTCTTCTATTTTTTGATTATTCATATTTTGTTTAATCATTTCTTGATCTCCTATAATTTTACTGGCTTCATTTTGCCCAATTCTAATTTTCAAGGTATCATTTTTTCCTTAGGAGTCAGGATCTCATTTTCTAGTTGATTAATTTTCCTTTCATACCATTCTTGTTTTTCTTGGATTATTCTTATTTTCTTTTTTAGTTTTTCCTCCATCTCTGCCATTTGATTTTTAAAGTCTTTTTAAGATCTTCTATGAATTCTTTTTGGGCAGATGACCATTTGACATTACTCTTTGGGAGTTTCTTTACTTCATTATCCTCCTCCTGGGTCATCTCTATTCCCATAATAGCTTTCTATGGTTGGATTCTTTCTCCTATGCCTGTGCATTTTTTTGTGTTACTGATTTAATTATTTGTAATCACCTCTAGCCCTGGGGTATGGGAAATGGTGCCTCTTACCCCAGATCTTCAGTTCTCCCCTCTAGCCTAAAACCAAAGCCAAACCTCCAAGCTCCTATAAGTGCCCACAGGCAGGGCCTTTCTGCCCCACTGCTTCTGCACTCACCCAGTGTGTTCTGGTTCCTTCTCACCCCCACCACTCTTAACAGCACAGCTGGGTCTGGCGTTCCTTGTCAGCAGAGGTTCCCTCCATCTTCCTGGGCTCAGACTCCCAATTCCTCTCACTATCCTGAGGGTAAAAGTTCCAGTGACTGGGCCAAGGCAGCCTCTCCAACCAACTAACCCCAGGGCTTGACACTTGTTTAAGAGGCTTACTGCTTGTTGTTAAAACAGAACCTAACCAGGAGGTATTTACTCTTCTTGAGGACCAAACCTCCTCCTGGGATTTTTCTTCCGATCTTCTCAAATTGTCCTAGGAGGATCCTGGTTATGCCCTTGTTCTTATTTCTCTTCAGCCACACTTTGTTTGCCCTAAGGTGCCATTTTAACTCTTTTGTGGGGGAAAATCTTGAGAGTTTGGAGTTTTCTGACCTACTCCACCATCTTCCTAGAATCCTCTCCTCCAATTAGGCACTGATTCAGGAAGGTTGTGATGCCCTCTGGCTCTACAAAGGGTATACCTACTCTGAGGTTAGCATTTTTCTTTGGGGCTCACTCTTTGACCAGATGAGACTCTGGGTAGCCATTAAGGAATTCCCTGGCTTTGAAAAATCCAGATGTTGGTGCTTCTGTATCTGGTAACTATGAATGTATTGCCTTGGTCAGACAGTTGGATCTGTCTCTTGATCTGTGCTAATTTCTCAGACAGTTAGAAGCCCTGTCTGTTGGTCTTTATTTCTCTGCTTATATTTTCTCTATATCCTTTGTTTGGATTTTCTCTGAAGTTCAGGGTGCTGACTTTTTCCCTGAACTAATGAATGTAATTTTAAAAAGGTGTTTACCCCTTGAACAGCTATCCTTCCTAGTAAAGCAGATCTGAGAACCTGTGCTAGCAGCCATCTTCGGTATGCCAATGTGGTTGCTGCTATATTTGGTTTGTTTGCAGATTTACCAGTCTTGGTATATTCTATACAGAACATGATTGTGTATCCTGCCCTTTTATTACCTGCCATCGTTTGTTACCTGCCCTTACATCTTCTATACATCCTTGAAAATTCTAATTTGGTCATTAAGTTCCTTGTGCATCTATATCAGTCTCTCTAAACAAATCCCATTTTTCCTCCTTATTAGAATTTTTTTCTTTTTGTATCTTCAGAATTTCATTCTTAGGAACTTGACATCCCTCCTGGCTGACTTCCCTTGCAGAATTTTAGGTCATGGTTCTTATCTATTCTTTTTTTGAACCCTTTGAAATCTGTTCTCCTCAAATCTAGAGTAAATGGCAGACTATTTGTCTTTCCTCTTTTCTATCATACATTCTAAGGCAGAGTGGTCACTTCCCCTTTGATGACCCCATTATCTTTACCCCAGAAAGCAATTCCACATTTTTGTGAGAATCAGATTTGAAATAGAATTCCCATTATTGGTTCTTTGATTTTTCTGAAGGATGAAATTATCATTCTTCAAGTCAAGGATCTTAGCTATTCTGCTTGTGGCAGAGAAAGAGATCCAAGTAATGTCTAGATTTTGAAGAAAGAAAGAAAGAAAGGAAGGAAGGAAGGAAGGAAGGAAGGAAGGAAGGAAGAAAGAAAGAAAGAAAGAAAGAAAGAAAGAAAGAAAGAAAGAAAGAAAGAAAGAAAGAAAGAAAGAAAGAAAGAAAGAAAGAAAGAAAGAAAGAAAGAAAGAAAGAAGGAAGGAAAGAAGGAAGGAAGGAAGGAAAAGAAATCCAGTAAACCCAAGTTAAGTGGGCAGTTTCTGGCCATCAAAATTTACCTTCCTTTGGAGAAAAGAAGGAGCTGATGTTACCCAACTAGCTGGGTCCCCATTCAGGCAGCTAGATCTACTCACAGGTTGTATTTGTCATTCATTTTCAAAGAGGACCATGGCAATGATGACATGGCTTGCAATTGAGTTCCTTTCTCTCTCTCTCTCTCTCTCTCTCTCTCTCT
>NW_027186304.1:78448911-78519483 GCF_028583685.1 Petaurus breviceps papuanus | reverse complement strand
TCTCTCTCTCTCTCTCTCTCTCTCTCTCTCTCTTCCTCTCTTCTTTCACAAAACTTTAAACCCAGCTCACTCTGAAGCTCAAAAGGTCCCTGCCCAAGCTCGACTTACTGGCTATAATTTGGGCCTTCCTGGCTTAGAGTGAATGTCAATGGTAACTGTTTCCCTTTGGAACAGTGATCCTGAGGGTCTTCCCCTCCCAGCCTGATTTTTTTTTAATTAAAGGGGCCTTCCATTGACTCAGTTCTTAAAGAGGCCTATTCACTGAATGGGTGTTATCTCACTCTGAGTGCCTGAAAAGGCCTTAACCTAAAAGGGCCAGGGTCCCCCATTGCATCCTGGATCATCTCCAGTCATCCTGATGAATATCTGGTCACTGGACCCAGAGGTCCACTGGAGGATAAAGTGAGGCTGGTGACCTTGCACAGCCCTCCCTCACTCAAATTAAAGTCAACTGCAAGTTATGTATGTCATCATTTCCCTGATGCCATGGTCCTCTACAAAAAAGGATAATCACAACAGATTTTGAAGTCTCTCATTAGTTCCATGTCATACTTCCATGTCAAGCTTGGAATCTATGTTCTGAACTTCTCCATTTCCCTTTTCTGTCCAGTTGGTATGATCCAATAACATTACTGATTTTACTTTCTCTTGATATTTATCTTCCCCCAAGTGTTTTTCCACAATTATTCTACCCTCTTATCATTTTCTTATATCTTATCACATTAGTATATTTTAATTTATATGTATGTTGGTAGTTCCTTGATGGACATATCTGGGTATAGAAAGCAATAATATAGCATGACAAGAAAAAATCAATAACCTTGTCCCCACGGGCTTAATTTTGTTATTGTACCTTTTCCCTCTTCTACTAATTTGCATTAGAGATAAAAAAAATGGTTTGGACTAGACACTTGAACACCTAGTACCTTTGGTAATTTCCTAAAAATTAAGTATTTAGCTATAAGAAGCTTCTAACCATAAGCTGAATTAAAACTTTTGATGAAGAACTTACTATTGGCAACCAGGAAAAAGAAGTTTAAAAATAAAAGCTTAAGTACCAATTAGAGGGCAGTTAGGTGGCAAAATGGATAGGGTGTTGGACCTAGAGTAGGAAGACCTGAGTTCAAATCTGGTATTAGACACTAGTTATGTGACTTTGGGGAAATCACACTTAACTCTGCCTCAGTTTCCTCAACTGTAAAATGAACTGGAGAGGGAAAAAGCAAATGATTTCAGTACCTTTGCCAAGGAAACTTTTACAAAAGGGTCAAGAAGAGTCTGACACGACTGAAAAAACAACTGAACAACAACCAGTTAGCTGGTTCCAAGAGCTTGGTACATGAGACACCCAATTCATCTTACTCAACTCCTCTTATCCAATTTTGGTCTCATTTCATTGTCCATCTGCAAAGTCTATCGAATATATATGCAATCATAGATGATAAATCAGTTAAACCCACTGAATTAATACCATGCTGTCATATTTTGGACAATATGTTAAATAAAATCATTACAGCATTCACTTTCCAAGACCTGTAACTTGAAAAGAATAGAATTGATTTAGAAACCTTTAAAATTAGATTACTTTTCATCAATGATCAAATAAAACTGATTAGTCAAAAGAAAAAATAGATGTATTGGCTTTAGCAAACCTTTTGATTCTATATTGAACAATTTACTTTTGTACTGAGCTTGTGATTTCATTGATATAATGAGACAAACACTTCCTCCATCAATGCAAATCAACACCAGCTCTGAAATTTATAATCTTAGAGTTAGTGCCTAAGGCCTATTTTTCAATTTTTTCTTTTACTGAGAACTAAATAACCATGAACAAACATTTCAATATACAAAAAAAGAACAAGAAAGAAACATAAAAATGAACGTCTGTTATATACAGTTTTTTAAAAAGATATATATGTTAAATTAAACAAGATAGTAACAAAAGTTTTTTTTAAGTCACAAATATGAAAATTATGCCATCTGTGAAGGTCTTTTAAGGACAATAAGCTTTGGGATGTGTTTGCACAGTATAGTACAAAAAATACTGGACTTAGAATGGGGAGACCAGAATTAGTCAGTCCATAAGCATTTCTGAAGCACCTACTATTCACCAGCTATTTTGCTAAGTGCTGAGGATACAGAGAAAGACAAAGACTTTAAAGTCCCTGTTCTCAATGAACTTACAGTCTAACAGAGGAGACAAATGTGCAAACACGTTCCAGCACTAATATTTACTTGCACTTAACTGAACCCAAAGTGCTGAAGAAATAAGCTTTTTTGTTGTTATCCATACAGAATATATAACCAACATATCTTTCTAGTCATATAGTAAAGAGCTCACCTGTGCTTACTATTCAGAGTTCAGAGAGCTTCCATTGATGTTCAATTCCAATGTCCACATTCTGGTGTGAAAGTGACACCGGATTCTTAAAGGCTGAGCTGGAAAAGCATTAGTTCTAGTAGGTCCCATCTGACTGGAATGGCTTCAATTCTAGGCCAAGTGATGGACTGCATGTCTGTTGTCCAAGGACCACCCTAACTTTAATGATTATCTCCAGGTTGACTGCAGGGTGTTCCATTATTTTTTTCAGCTTCAGCAACTCTACAAAATCACCTATTCAATTATAGAGAAGTTTGCATCTGCATTCATGGAGGATAAAATTACAGATCCTTAAAGCACTGAAATACATTCATAGAATCATAAGGGAAGTCAGTTTGTCCACGCTATATGTCCAAATTACCTTAATGCTTATGATAGGGAAAAAGAGGTTTTTAAACATAGTTTTAAAAATTAATAATAGCTCTTTCCTCCTCAATGGGTGAAGGAGAGGAGGAGAGGAAAAATTGAATCTGAAAAATGAAATTCAAGAAGTTTATTCTTTAAAATAAGTTTACAAGAAAAAAAAAGAATAGGAATTGGGATAAGGATTGGACGGGACCTGTGATTTTATTGGAATAGAGAATTCTCAATTCAGAAATCTTGGCTGCCAATTCAGATCAACAACTATTCTGCAGTTTAGTCTTAATAATAACTCACATTCATATACTAGAGTTGAGAAGGAGAGTGAGCTGGGTTGCTTTCAGGAAATTACAAAACTCTGTTACTGATCCCAAGCTTCCCATGAAAGTTAAGACACATCTTTTCAATACTAACATTGTTCTGGTATCACAGGATGGCAGCAAGATGTGGAAAACCATTGCCTCAGAAGAATTAAAAATGAGTATCACCCAGAGGGCAATAGAATGGCACATGGAGAGGATGAGCATGTTGCAACATAAAACCAACTCCAAAAAATAGAAGGAAAGGAAATAGAAAGAAAAGATGTCAGGTGGCAATCAATCAGTAAACATTCATTAAGTATGTACTATGTACCAGGCACTGTGCTAAGCTCTAGGGATACCAAAAGAAGCAGAAGATAGTCCCTGCCCTTAAAGAACTGTGATAGTAATGGCATTTAAAGATTCCCCCTGTATTGGCTTGGTTTTCAAATTGATTGTGTTAAAACCCAGAGCTTGTTAATCCCACCTGTGGGATGGACTTGTTGATGTGAAAAGAAAGTCCTGAACTGGGAGGAGCTGGTGACGTAGATTTGGAGAGACAAGAGAGAGGCAGAAGAACTTTATTTTGGAAGCGGCACCTCGTGGAGAGAGAGAGAGACTGAGAAGGATTGCTGAGAGCCACTTTGAATCGCCCTGGACTTTTGAGACCTGCCCCCTGAGCTGCCAAGGACTGAGGAGACATGGCTGTTTTTCTGGTACTTTGTCTGTCTATTTTGATGTTGTTTTGCCAGATTTGTCCACTGGTGAAAGACAGTCCTTTTGTTGAAGAAGTCCTGGAACCTGGCTGTTGGCTAAGAAGCCCTGAGACTGTCCTGCAGACAGAGAGTGAATACTGTCCACTGGTGAAGGACAGTGCTGTTGTTGCAGGGGTCTGGGAACCTTTCTGTTGGTTCAGAATCCCTGAAGAAGGATTTTCTTGTTGTATGTTTACAGAAATCCTGGGAGAGGGCTTTGCTAATGTTTTCAGGGGTTCTAGGACTGTTCTACAGACAAAGGATGAATTAATGAAGGGACTGGCAACGTATCTTGTGGCCTTGCTAAGCCTTGTCTCCCCAGGAACTAAGATTGCTGAGAACTTGCCTTGTGTCAAGATGAAGAAAAGACCTCCATTTGGGTATTAAGTGCTGAGCTTAAACTTGATGTAACTCTGGAGTAGAGAGGTATTTAGAACCGGGACTTTGTAATTGATTGAATGATTGGAAGGTCCTGGGGTGGGGTAGTCCTTGGAGATTATTTAATCATCCTTAGTAAATGCTGTATTTTGAATGATGTCATGTTTTGACCTTCTCTGTTCTTGGTTTGTCACTGAATAAAATGGAGAGCACCTATGCCAGTATTCTGAACCTTGGGAAGTTGCCTTTCCTTGGTGTTACAGTACAAGAACTTAAAATTTAATGGTAGAATGAGGAATGATAGGAATGTAGCCAGAATGTTGTTCTAGTACCTTTGCAATGTCAAAAGATATTGAGAAAGTCCACTAGCATGTTCGGTAAACCTACTATTGTGAGATGACAGGAGAAGGTCACACAGGAAACATGGGTGGGTTATAATTTGTGATCTGCATTTTTGAAGAGAACTCTTGAATTGATTAGGTCAGAGATACATGATTAGGTTCCTAGATACACAAGAATTTGAGTATTCATTTGCCACTTTAAGGCTTACAAAAAATTGGAAGACTTTCAATGAGTTTTCCTCATAGCAACCCTGTGAGAAAAGTAGTATCATTGTTGAGTCATGTATTTAAGACTTGAAAGGTATTTTAAATTTTGTATGACTGCAGATAGAAATGAGTGAGCTACAATTTTCATTTTTTTTTAATTTTTGGAATTCGCTGGAAGTAGGTACTTCACTGGAGAAATACTCCCCTCATAATCCAGTTTTGAACTTGGGGTTATCTAAAATTGTCCATCAACCAATATTCCCCATATATTATAAATGGCAAGTTGGTATCTGAAGATGAATTATTCTGACCTTGCCTAGATTTCCCCAATACTCCCTAGAGAATATAAAATACTTACTTATTACATTTTTTAATACACAAGAACTTGGAGATTCCTTAAACTCTGTCCATCTCGGTGCATTGTGTATTTTTCAACTGCATATCATGTAAATCAATTAGTGATATCCTTTACTCCCCACAGAAAAGAATAACCCTAGAACTAGCATAATAAGGTACATAACTTTTTCAAGGACAAGCATGTTTACAATTAAATAATGGGATGAATAAGTTCCCAAACTGTTACCAATAATGTTTTCCTTTCTTCAGATGGAATTTTTATAAAAGAAACTTGTTTGTTGAAATTTAAATGTTCGGGGCCAAATCCTGCCTCCAGATCCACATGGGAGGTATGTAGCATGCATGTATAATTGAAAGCTAAATGTTGTCAAGAGAACTTAATTTGGAAGCATTTCAAGAATTCAGTTCTTATATGGAAATGTAATTCCCAGAAAGAGCTCTCCCTAGCTGCAAAAACATTTTGTCTAAGAATACAGTAGGCAAAATCGGGGCGGGGGGGGGGGGGAGGGAACCAAAACTAATTACTTAAGGATATCTTCCAAGGTAATTGTCCAAGATTGATTGACATGTTACATTTTGTTTGTAGTTTATGGTAGGAAAGAGAACCAGCTAGAATTTTAAAGAAGAAAAGACAGAAGGTACCAAGTTACAAAGTTCTATTTATATAACACCTTTCTCTCAAAAATCTTAAAGCTCTTCTAAACAGCCGGCTCATTTATTGCTAACAATGCTTCCTCCTCCCCCCCCCAAAAAAATACACATGCTTAGTTCCTCCTCAAGTAGGAAAATTGTAAGTAATGTTTTCCCCTTATTTTCAGCTAAGAAACATGAGTCACAGACTCTTCCAAGGACATATAAACTGTGAGCCCACCATCATAAGGGGCCTTTGACATTCAAGAGTGTCACTGAACTTTTATTAAAATGCTGGCATTATTTATAAAATTGCTAATTACCCAGAAATTGTCTCTCAATCCTTTTAAACAGTCACAGAGAATACAAATATAAAAAAGTTCATATTTAACTTGACCGGTTAAGATGCAGCATTAAAGTAAAATTTTAGTGGAAGAAACTTGATGTGTAGATAAAACAAAGACATTAGAGATTTTTGGATTATTTAAATTTCAGATTATTCAAAAGTAAAGGTTAGAACTTCTAGGGCTGTATCCCAAAGAGATCATAAAAATGGTAAAAGGACCTACTTGTACAAAAATATTTATAGTAGCTCTTTTTCTGGTAGCAAAGAAGTGGAAATTGAGTGGATGCCCATCAACTGGGGAATGACTGCACAAGTTGTGGTATATGAATGTAATGCAATACTGTTGTGCTAAAGAAATGATGAATAGGCAGACTTCAGAAAAACCTGGAAAGACTTATATGAACTGATGCTGAGTGAAGTGAGCAGAACCAGGAGAACATCCTACATAGTAACAGCCCACAGTATGTGATGACTGACTTTGATAGACTTAGCTCTTCTCAACAATGCAAGGACCTAAAACAATTCCAAAGGATTCATGATGGAAAATGCCATCCAAATCCAGAGAAAGAACTAGGAATTCAGAACAAAGCAGACTATTTTCTTTTTTTGTCTTGTTTTGTTTTTTCTTTCTCATGGTTCCTCCCATTCGTTCTAATTCTTCTATACAGCATGACTAATATGAAAATGTTTAATAGGAATGTATATGTATAGCTTATATCAGATTGCATGCTGTCTTAGGGAGAGACGAGGGGAGGGAGAGAAAATTTAAAACTTATGGAAGTGAATGCTGAAAACTAAAAACAAACTTTTTTTAAAAGGAAAAGTTAAAGTCCATTATACTGCATAACATCCCCAGCCCAAATTGATAGCAATATCTCCAGATGCCCAGCCAGCAGGCCTGTTATTTTAAGCGTTATTTGGTGAGCCAGAATCCCAAAGCAAGGATTTATTGCTGGAACTAAAGGGGCTTCACAGAAAAATTAAGATGAGCAAGTCAACAGCAAAAGCAACAGGCCCTTTTATTTGGCTTGTTTATGAGAAGACCCAAAATGGTAGATCACCATGGACTACCTGGAGATAACAGATCACATAAAGTGAAGGTCAAGGGAGGGACAGCTAGGTAGCTCAGCCTATAGAATGACATGCCTAGAGATAGGAAGACTCCTCTTCCTGAGTTCAAATCCAGTCTCAGTTACTTTCTAGCTATGTGATCCTGAGCAAGTCACTTAACCCTGTTTGCCTCAGTTTTCTCATCTGTAAAATGAGCTGGATTAGGAAAAAGCAAACCACTCCAGGATCTTTGCCAAGAAAACGCCAAATGGGGTCACAAAGAGTTGGGCACAACTAATCAACTGAAAAATAACAATAATGACAGACTAGATTAAAGAGTTCAGATATAGTGGCAAGGTAGAAGTGTGGCGGTAAGAGGAGGCAAAAGAAAAAATGGCTTTTGGATAGAGAGAGGCAAGGCTAGACAAAGATTTTCAAAGCAATAACAACGTCTTGGAGTTTGTGGCAGTAAGATACGATCTGTATTTTCATTCGAAGGCACACCAACAAGCTGAATAATTTATACCTGATGAGAAGAAAAATTATTTTCCTGCTTTTGTCAATAAGGGTATGTCTCAAAGGGAGAGGCAGAAATGTTCAAATGTGTGAGACCTAGCATTCGTGTATGAATTAACAAGGGCAAATTAAGATTAAGTTGGACCAAATAAGAAATTCATCTTTATGAAATGTATGTGCATTCCAGGAAAATTAGTCTGCCACAAATTATTTGTAGATTTTTTATTTGTCCTCTATATCTGCTATTACAAATGGAGACATAACTCAGCTCTAGATTATATCATGAATGATTCACTATCCTTTTATTTATAGTTATGGTGCTGCTAACTAACATCCTATTTCTCTTCTACCTTTTATAGCTAACCTCCTTGAAAAGACACAGTAAGTGCCTCCAATTTCTCTCCTTCACTCTCTTCTTAACCCTTTATAATCTGGCTTCTGAACTTATTCCACTAAAACTGCTCTCTCCCAAGTTACCAATCATCTCTTAATTGTGAAATCCAATGGCCTTTTCTCAACCCTTATTCTGCTTGACCTCTCTGCAGCCTCTGGCATTGTTGATAACTCTCCAACTTAATAATCTCTTCTCTTGAAGTTTTGGCTATTCCACTCTCTCCTTGATTTCTTCCTACCCATCTGTCTGCTACTTCTCTGTCTCCTTTGCTGGATTCTCCAGATCAACCCCTCTAAATGTAGATGTCCCTTAAGGTTCTGTCCTGAGACCTCTTCTCTTCTCCCTATGTCATACTTCACTTGGCAATCTCAACAGCTCCCATGGATTTAGTTGCTATATTTGTGCTGATGATTCTCAAATCTACCTTTCCTTCCCCAATGTCCCTGCTGACCTCCAATCTTGCAAATCCAACTGCCTTTCAGACATTTCAAATCGGCTGTCCAGCAGACATCTTAAACTCAATATGTCCAAAATATAGTTCATTATCTTTCCCCTTAAACCCTCCTTCCTTACCTTCATCCCTATTAGATAGAGGGAGGAATAATAATAATTTGTTATATTATATATATGCCTCAGTTTCCTCATCTGTAAAATGAGTTGGAGGACAACATTCTCCTCCAGTCTTTCATGCTTGAAACCTAGGAGTCCACCTGGATTCCTCATTGTCTCTCACTCCGCATGTCCAAGCTGTTGCCAAGGCCTGTTGACTTTACTTTTGGAACATCTCTCCAATATGCCCCCTGCTCCCCTCTGACACTGCCACCACTCTAGCACAGGCTCTCATCACCACATGCCTTGATGACTGTAATAAACCTGCTGGTGAGTCTGCCTGCCTCAAGTCTGTCCTCACTTCAATTGTCTCCATGTAGCCACTAAAGTGATTTTCCTAAAACACAAGTCTGATCATGTCAACCCTCCATTCAATACATTTTAGTGGCTTCCTGTTGTCTCCAGGAGCAAATACAACATGCTCTGTTTGGCATTCAAAGCCTTCCATAACCTAGCCCCATTCTATTTTTCCAGTCTTCTTACACTTTGCTCCCCAACAGATATTCTTTGATCTTACTGGCTGTTCCATTAAATAAGACAATCCATTTCTCAACTCTGGGAATTTCCTCTGGTTGTTCCCCATTCCTGGACCATTCTCCCTTCTCCCTTCTGACTTCCCTGACTTCTTTTAAGTCATAACTAAAATCCTACCTTCTCCAAGAAGTTTTCCCCAATAGCTCTTTTTTTCATATTTTTTAATTTTTTTAATGCTTTATTAACTTCTGATTTACATCATTCATTTCGGCCAGATTTTGAGTTACAAATTTTCTCCTGGTTTTTCCCCTACCCACCTCCCCAAAATAGCAGTCCCACAGGAAATCCCCTCCTCCAATCTGCTCTCTCCCATATTTTCTCCCATACCCCTTTCAACTTTTCCAGTGGATCTCTATGCCTCAGTGCCTGTATATCTTATTTCCCAATTACATGTAAGATGGTATTAATAATAGTATATATATATATATATATGTGAATGTGTGTACATATGTTTACAGGTATACATAGATAGAGGGCACAGGACCAATTTAACAGGAAGGGATGATACTTAAAAGGTGAAATTAAGAGGTGAGAGGAATATAATGAGAGGAGATGGGGAGAGACAGATTGGGGTAAACTATCTCATACAGAAGAGGCAAGGGAAAATGGTTACAATGGAGGGGAAGAATAGTAAGGTAAAAGGGAATGGGCCCAATAGCTCTTAATTCCAGTGCCTTCCCTATGTTAATTATTTCCCATTTATCCTGTTTGTGGTTTCCTTTGTGTAGATTTCTTTCCATATTGTTTCCCCCCATACACACAGAGTGTAAGCTCCTTGAGGGTAGGAACTATCTTTTGCCTCTTTTTTTCATCCCCAGAGCTTATAACAGTGCCTGGTACATAGTAGGCTCTTTTTATAATGTTTTTAATAATGTTTCTTGAATTGAGGTGACATAACTCTACCTTTCTGAATAAAAGGGGCTAGTCTCTTAAACACAGTTGGATATAAACCACTTTATAACAAGAACATCTTAGTATTTCAGCAAATAAATCCTATTAGATGAGGTCCAAGGCAAACCTTTATGCAGAATTTGTAATGTAGAGAACAGTGTTATAACTATGTATGCATGTGTGATGTATGTACCACTTTCTCAGGATCAGGTCTATTATTTCTGCCTCTCAGTATTCTAGGATATACTGAGTGTCTAGGGGGCACAGTGGATAGTGCAGAACTCAAGAAGGCCAGAGTTCAGATCTGACCTCAGATACTAGCTGTGTGACCCTGGGCAAGTCATTTAACCTATTTGCCTCAGCTTCCTCATCTGTAAAATGAGCTGGAGGAGGAAATGGCAAACCACTCCAGTATCTTTGCCAGGAAAATCCCAAATGGGATCCCAAAGAGTAGGACACGAGAGATGGCTGAACAACCACCATCGGCTCTAACCCTAACCCACTAGCGGTGTTCCTTCCACATCAGGGTGCTAGTAATAAGTATCCTCAGGTCTCCCTAACTACTTAACATTTGATAGCTTTTACAAAGGTAAAATATCTTCTTCAAAGATATAACATTCAAGCATAAATATCCATTTTTCTCAATATTTGGGGGCATAACTCCCCCACACACCCATACCACATCAGTCTCTGGAGGACATTAGATTTTATGAGTCATTTCCAACATAACATTGGTCCCACCAAGTTCATGTCTAGATGTGGTATGCCTGCTGGGTAAATCCTTTTGCTGGGCTGGAGTTCTGGTGTTCACTTCTGAATATTGCTGCTTGCATAGGGCTGGCTTCAATATTTAGCCTGGGTTCTGACACCCAGATTTCTGGGATTCATTTGCCTGTGGTCAGAGACTCCTTACACCTAGAATAAAAAAAAATGAATGAATGAAAATTTGTCCAATCTAGGCCCATTTCTAAGTGGGTCATATGACCTCAGGGGATGAAAGTACTTAGGCCTGGATAATCTCTTCCTGGATTCCATGAGTAGAATTACCTTGTTCCCCCAGTCATCAATGCCACAAAGACAGGTAGCTAAAGCTGACTCAGGTCTTTTTGAAGACATCTTTAGATCTGACTACAAAATCAATTGAAAAAGAATCCTCTGACCCACATGGTTAACCAACCAGAAACAGTTACAGAATGTCCACATGTGTTCCAAAGTCTCTCCAAGGCACCTCCCTTATACATCGTCACAATTCTCCTAGAAAGAGTTTTCTAACATTCTCCCTGTGGAGAGACACTATCTGTTCCCTAATAGCCTCAACATGGAGATGCCATCTGAGGTGCTCTGTGCACACCAGAACCCCCATTATATATGTAAGGGTTTGGGGCAAAGCCCCTTTTAATGACTTACATTAGCCAAATTTGCTTACAAAGAGGCCAAGAAAATGACTAAGCAGAAATAAAACATGGACTTTGGTCCCCAGGGCTTGGCTTTGCTACTTGGTACCTACTCATTTACATAAGAGAGCAGAAGAACCTTAAGGTCTAAATTTGTGACCCTTGAACCTTACCTAGCCTTCAGAGAATGAAAATGGAAAGTGTATGGAAAATAAATAAGGGTGATGTCTCTGATGCAAGGGCACAAACCCCAGTGAAGAAAAGAGATACAAAGGCAAAAACACCCTACCTTAAAGCCTAACGGCATTAGTGTCTGGGATGATGGCATTTGGCTTTTTGTTCTCAATTGCATGTACACGGGCCTATTAATCCCTTATTAGGAAGATGATGGGCCTTGGTTATAGCCCAGATTTTGAGGAAGAAAGACAGAGGTGATGTTTTCATGACTTTGAGGGAATAACATCCTTTTTCTAAAAGATCAAGGGGAAAGACTTACTTATAGGCTTTAAGTTAAGAGACCATGGCAGTACTTCCTTTTCCTTGAGAAAGAGAGCTAGGGATTTTAGATGAGGCAGATGCTAGAAGGCCACAGCCCCAGGAGATGCTAAGTGTCTCCTCTGCCTTGCCACCCTCCACCACACCCTGTTGAGAGCAGGGACTATTTTTTGTCTGTCTTTGTTTCCCTAGCATTCAGCACAGAGCCTACATATAGCAAGTGCTTAATAAATGCTTGTTATTTTTGACAATTATATTTCAACAAGCAAAAAATATAAAACCAACAGCCCTAGGGAACAGTACAATGACGTTCCTAGAAGACATTAGCAGCATGGTAGTGTTGGAAGCATGAGCTCCCCCTCCATCTCAGCTATATTTGAGTGTGTGTCTGCATGTGTTTGTGCTTGAGTGTGCATACCCACACATACATATGATATACACATGCACATAACACATATTTACATATATAACACACACATGTATGTATATGTATACTTATCTATATACAAGTGTGTGCACATGTGCACGTAAATGTGATTCGGGCATGTCATGTACATGTCATGTACATATATTCCTGATATGAGTACCTACCTATGCATGTACTCTGACTGCGTACATTCTTCATGTGTATGTTTCTTTATACATATTCCCTATATATGTCTACTCTTCCTACCAGTGCTCTGTATGTTTGTGGGAAAGTGCACCCCAGATTTTTGAGGAAATCTTTTATCGTCATCTTTCTTATTATGCCATTCCATGAAATGTCTTTTCTTTGAACTAACTGTATCCTCTGACTGAATACTAAAGGTAAATGTGTCTTTGGGAGTTTATGAACTGTTTCAAGGGGATATGGTTCTACAGAGTACCTTAAATTGAGGGTAGTCATCTGATGGGGGACCCACCCTGAAAGTTAGGATGGCTCCCCACCAAGGATTATATATATAATATAATAGTTGATTTTATAGAAACAATATACGTGGCAGTGACCAATAATGAACTACAGCTGCCTCAAAACTATTTTTAGTCTTTCAGAAGAGTGAATGTTTGAAAAAGAACGGTCTTCTTCTCACCATGGAATTTCAATCTTTCTGTTTCTAAACACACCTAATTTGTCTACTGCCAAAAATCTGTATGTAATAATAAATGAGTATGTCTCGTTCTAGCTCTGATTAACATAATATCAGGAAGATGTGAGTTCAAATATAGCTCAGAAACGTGCTAGTTGTGTGATCCTGAACAAATCAGTGAACCTCTGTCTGCCTCAATTTCCTCATCCATAAGACGAGAATCATAAGAGCACATACATCCCAGGGTCATTATAGGAATCAAATGAGATATTTGTAAAGTGCATAGCACAGAGCCTGGCACATAGTTAATGGCTAATAAATGCTGGTTCCCTTCCCCTTTTAATACTCTAGAAGAAAAATCCTGAAAATATCCCCTTGTATTAATCAGCAGACTGCTCACTAGTTACTTTTACCTGGCTGACTCTAGTTGACCAATAAAGTTAGCAAAGTCATGGAGTTCACATATAGCTCATCTTTCTCTGGTGCTTTAAGATTTGCAAAGTGCCTTCTTCACAAAACCCTTTGAGGTAAAGGGGAGCGTGTATTATCCCCATTTTACAAATGAGGATCTTGAAAAAGTCACTTGTCTAAGGTCACCAAACCAGTAAAATGGCAGAACTGAGACTTAGGAGGAAATGTATAATGTCTTCTTTAATTATGAAACCTTCAAATTATTCATCTAATCTCAAATATTATTTCATATTCAAAAGACTCCTTTATACAATAGGGAAATTTAAATATTCACCTTTTGCATAAGGGTCTATCCCTTAGTCCATCTTTCAGAAATGTCCTACCCTCTCTATCTTGGAGTGAGCCATCCTTTCCTAGGTCTACAGAAACTGAAGGGAAGAGAACAGTAACTGTGACTAAGCCTTTACAGTAAGTTTTCCTCTGTCCTCTCTCTCCCTAAGCCCTCTCCCCAAAATTTGGTCATACTCCACTTTGAAATTCCCAGGAGCCTTTGAAGCTATTTCTCAGTAAAGCCTTGTTCATTAGCAAGTTGATTATCTAATTCTCCTAAAGCCCTTTGATGATGGGAAATGCTATGTTGTCTAGAATAATTTGCCCTTGTGATGTTGTTTTAATACTTTTTTAAAAAAAAACTTCAAAATGAAAATTTTCAATATGCTAAACCAAAATGTGTAAAGCATGACAGAGTCAACACTATTAACTTTAGCTGTCATACCTTCAGGCTCTGTGCAAGAATTCTCTGGTAACAACATGACATTCCAACAGCTGTCCCTAGCCTACAGTTGACTTCATGTAACTCATGACATTAAAAAATAAGGCATACTTTCAGGCTGAGCCAAATAGAAAGTTCAAAAGGTAAGAAACACTCAACACTCTGAATGAACAAAATGCTCTGACTCCTTTTTGAGAATAGTTTTTAATTTCAGTTAATATTTTTGAGCTGCCCATTCATGATAGCAGCTGTCTTTTAAAAATACAGAGCTATTTTAACCGCATTGTTGAAGACCCTGCTGGGGTGAGAGCTACAATAGAATTCCTCTCATGCTTTCATGTTAGTTTGATTATTTGGAAGAAGTTGGGTAGGGGGATTTTTTTTTGCCTTTATAAAATTTTTCTTTTTCCTTTTGGAAAAAATAGAGCTCCCTTCTTCCACTTAACCTTGTCTCTCTACTCTCACCTACCTAAAAATTCTCCTTCCCCTATCTTTTTAAAATATTTTTTTCTGAGTTGTATGCATTTATTTTTAATTAGAAATGCATTTACTAACTAACTTTCTCCCCTAACACCCTCAACCATTGAAAAGAAAAGAAAAAAACACATAGCAAATATGAGCAGTCAAGCAAAACAAATTCCTACGTTGCTCTTGCCCAAAATATATTTTTCTCATTCAATACCCTGAGTCTAGAACCTCTCTGGCAAAAACCACCCTTGTCCTTTTAAGTCATTACAGAGTATCACAGCAAGGAAAATGCTAGACTCTAAGAAGGGAAAATAGAAATATTTCCAATATCTCTTTCATAAAACAAAGAAGAAATTAGAACTTTGTCCTATCCTAGATGAAATAGTTTAGTCCTAACTTAGATTACCATTTGGAATATAGGGTTACATAGAATTAACAGAGTCTATCTTGGATTAGTACTTAAAGTTTTATCTTATCTCAAAGGACAAAAGTTATTTCTTGATTAATATTAAATATTTTAAATATCTGGTTTAGTTGGCACTATAATGATGATGCAATAGAGTACAAAAGTTGATTTCTTCAAGTTAAATAAATGCTAAGTTAATCTACTTTTTCTCAACTTTTATATTGAATTGAGTGAAAGAAGAGGAATGTGACCTATACACCAATGATTTAATCAGTGTAGGGTATTTTCAGAAGGGAAATTCTCTCTACCAGTGCAGGTTAGTAAGTAAAGCATAAACAGTTTTAGAGAATTCCCCACTGAGAAATTAAATGATTTTTTTCACAGTCACTCAGCTAGTGTATGTTTGAGGAAAGACCAGAACTCAGATCTTTCTGACTCTAAGGCCAGTCTGCTATCTATTATACCACTACTGTTCTTTCATTCATTTAGCAAGCATTTATTGAATTGTCTCAGCTACTGTGCATGATTATTTCATGCCAGGCATTGTTCCTATGGTCGTGGTATAGGAAGACAAAAATATAACAGTTCTGCCCATAATGAGCTTGTATTATACTGGGGGAGACAACATGTGCACAGAAAATAAATTCAAAATTATAGAAGAACTACTGATTTGGGGGATCAGCATATGTCTTGTGTAGGAAATGGCACTGGAGTTGAGCCTTGACTAAAGTTAGAAATTTTTCAAGGCTGAGGTGAGGAAAGAGCACGTTGCTGGCCTAAAATGATAACCAGAGAAGCTTGAATTTTATCCTAGAGGCACCACTGGAGCTACTAGGGAACCAGTACAGGTTTTTTGAACAAGGTCATCTTTTGGTCACTTTTTTAAATAAGGTCATCCCTTTGGCAGCTATTTGGAAAATGGATTGAAAAGGGGAGAGAATGGAGACAGCAAAACCAAATAAGAGGTTACTGACATTTTTCAAGCCAGGGATTATGAGGGTCTTAACTACAATGGCAGCAGCAGAAGTAGAGGTAAGGATTAAGATGTGAAAGAGATACTATGAAAGTAGAAGCAGCAAGTCTTACATTGGATATGAGGGCAATGGGAGAAAGAAAGAGTTGATGATGACTCAGTTTGTGAACTTGGATGACTGAAAGGATAATGTTAACTTCAACAGAAATATGGAATGTTGGAAGAACATTCCATACAGAATGCTGTTTGGAGGTGGGAGGGATAAGGAGCTCTGTCCTGGACATGTTTAATCTCATGACATGACATCCACTTGGAAACATCCAATAGATAGTTGACTTTGTGGAAGTGAAGCTCAGGAATAAGACAAAGCCTGAACTAAAGATCTAGGAGTAATTTGCTTGAGGATGATAGAACCAATGGAAGCTTATAAAATCATCACAAAAGAGTATAAAGAAAAAAATAAATAGAGCCCTGGAGTATATCTGTAGTTAGGGAACAGGATATGGATAGTGATATAGATTAAATTCTCTTGAAAGCTACTTTTTCACATTGATTAAAGATACTGATTTTTGTAGATGATGACCCTGACTTACTTTCTAATAGAGCATGTTTTTTCCAGTAATGAGAATTAGTTTGCACTTATTCATTTACCTTCACCTTCTGGTACCCTTAGGACTAAAGCAAAAATTTATTAGATCTAGGGCAACAATTAAGCCAAGCATTTTGATGTTAAGTAGCCCATGTGGAAATTGAACCCCTAACCATGACCTCATTAGCATTCTGTTCTAATCGGATAAACATTCTTGCCACTTCACCACCCCATTCTGGGTCTTATCTCCCTGGTACATTCATTCCATGAGAGCACAAATTGTATTTTCTGCTTTTGTATTTCTCCCTCTCCTACCACAAAACCCTGAGCATGATAGGTGTTTGAATTACTTTAAAATCTGTCTTCTGGTTGCTTCTTCTGTTCAAGTGCCTAATACAGTAAATGGAGTCATTGCCACTAACCTTTAATGTCTACTGACAGTATGAGAGAATCTTCATTTATACATACAAACTAATGCAGAGCAAAGTAAGACCCAGGAAAACAGTACACGCTCTGACAACAATAATGTAATGAAAACAACACTAAAAGGTAGCCAAATTCTAATTCACTGTGATAACCAAATTTGGCCAGAAAAAAAAAGAGATTTTGAAAGATCATTTTCCTCTTCAGAGAGGCAAGGGAGGGGCTATAGTTGTGGAATGTTTCACTCATTGCCACATATGGTTTGTGTTGCTTGGTTTTGCTGAATTGTTTTTCCTTTGTTACAAGAGAGACTTGTGGGGATAGAAATGGGACACAGTTTATCAGGATATTGTTGTGGTATAAACACAAAAGGTATCAATGAAACTTTTTAAAATTAAAATTTTAAAGATACTCTTCCCTCTCAAAATCTATTATTTCCATTTGCACAGCCTGATGTAGAGTGCCTAGTTGAGAAATAAGAGAGACACATACCTAGAGTTCTAGCATGTATTGAAGTTTGCAGGTGAAAGCTTAATAGAAATCTGTCAGAATTAATGGTGAGTTCTCCCAGCATCTTCCTCCTCCCATTATGGCCCAACTGTTTATTTCCCATTATATTCCACAGGCTGAATCATTCTCAAATACAAAGAACTTTCCATACCCTGCCTTCCCTTCATAGGTGATAAAGGAAACTGTAACTAGTTCTCATGGGAGATGCACTGGGCACAGGGGCATTATCATACCGGGGATTCTGTTCTCTGCTCTTTCTATTTTCATAGAGCACTTCTGTTCTCCTGAAATTTGTACTGCCTTGTGTTAAATCCATGGTAGAGAAACCCATTACTTAACAAAGTGGTGTGTGTGTGTGTGTGTGTGTGTGTGTGTGTGTGTAAAGGACCTGGTGTGACCCACATGAGAACCAGAGAACTGAAGAAAATTGGATTTTATCTTCCCTTGGCATCCTATCCATCTATCCTGAGGTTAGGATTTGGTTTCACCTTTTGAAAGCTCTTCAAAACAATTTGGGTGTATGGTGAAAGAATAGACATCATGAATCAGCTGGAACTGTTTACCAGGGAATTACTCTGTGAAAGATTTAATTTTGTCTTGGCTACAGCAAACAAAAGGTTCATTTGTTGGGTGACCCTTATTATCTGAGTATTTACAGGAGGTCTTTTTCAGAGTGGCACATTAGGACCCAGGCACTCTTTACAAACCCTTGCAAGAAAGAGAGGAAACCTTTGGGCCAGAGCTGAGGAATACAAATTAAATCTATATTTCCAATCAGGCCATAGCTTGTCTCAGTGGGTGACCTCTGAGATATATGAGTTTAGTTGCCCAGGAGTCAAGACTACATTAGCATCATGCAACTTAGTCAATACCAAATAATTAGCTGAGAAAAATGGTTTTCCATTCTCTCTTGGAAAAACTAATAGTGACTTGAAAAATACCCACCATGAAACTTGCATTCCCAAAGGTCTTTTTTTGGGGGGGGAAGTAATTCATCTTTGATATCCCAAAACAAAAGCACTTTTGTGAAAGTCTTTCTCTGGATTTCATCCATTAGTCATTCTATCACTGTCTATATTTCTATGATCTCTCGTACCTGGTACTAAGTTCAGGAATGCTTCCTTTGATCTAGCATGTCATCACTGAAAAAGAGGCTCTTAAAATCTTATAACAGTATAGATTTCAAAGCTATTTCTCTGTTTTGGAAATAGACATAAAGTTCTAGTTCAGGACAAGATTTTATCATGACATCTACTAACAGGTCATCAGCTTTATTTTACCCTTCTGATTCTAAATCCCATCATCTTTACAGCCTACCACTAATGACAAGTTTATATGAAGGGTTTTTAATCTGGAATCCAAGGACCTCCAAAGGGCCTGGGGATAGATTTCAGGGGTTTCATGAATTTGGATAGGAAAAAAAGTTCCTTCTATATTTTCACTAACTCCTAAACAAAATTTAGCATTTCCTTCAATTTTGAATGTCGGCAACAAACGTTCTTCTGAAAGGGATGTGGGTTTCAGCAGACTGCCAAAGGAGATCAGGACAGAAAAGATGTTAAAGTCTTGTGCTTTGGAAGGTTAGATGCTTTGTGGTAGTAGTTATAGCCTACCCAACGAGGGAGGAAGATTCTGTCCAAAACGTGTACATGATCCCCACACCTGTGTGCTCTTGCCCAGAAAGTTCACTTTAGGGTTGTGCAGATTTAGACACCCAACTTCTCTCTAATCCAGATGATGTGACTGATATCACAAAAATTCAGATAATAAATTATTTGATAGGTAATAAGGCTAAATCAAAAACCAAATCAATCAACAAGTATTTACTAAGCACCTACTAACAGGTAGGCCTTGTGCTGGGCACCGGGAATATGAATACAAAGAATGTAACAATCCCCACCCTCTAGCAGCTTTTGTTCTAACAAAAGATAGACTACATACATACACGCGTGTATGTATACACATAAAATACATGTGTACATGTGTGTACATACATGTATTTATACAAACATGTGTGTACACACAAAATAAATATAAAAACACAGGGGAGTCTAGGTGGCCCAGTGAGTAGAGCACCGGCCCTGCAGTCAGGAGGACCTGAGTTCAGATCCAGCCTCAGACACTTAACATACAAAAAAAAAAAAAAGAAGCAAAACTAGCCATGTGACCTTGGGCAAGTTACTTAACCCCAATTTCCCTAAAAAAATAAAAAAGCAAATAAATAAACATGATAAATATAAAAAGCATAACAATAAAAGGTAGTTGGGAGATAGCACAAACAGTAGTGGTATAACCAAGAATGGCTTCAGTCACTCAATAATAAGAATTTATTAATAATGGCTTCCTGTTTACCAGCCACTCTGCCAAGCACAGGGATAAAAAGAGAAAGGCACAATCATAACCCCTGACTTCGAGGAGCTCACATTTTAGAGGACAGTGTAAGAGGGGAGAAGAAGGGAAGCCTAGTCCAGCTGTGAGTGATGGCCACTGCAAAGGCACAGAGATGAGAACTGTACTGGAATGGAATGGATGAAGAACAGAGAAAAGGGGAGCTTGGCGAGACAACCGTAACAGCAAGCACTCGGGATGGCTGCTAGCACAGGTTCTTTGATCTACTTTTCTAAAGGAAAGCAACTCAAAAGGGGTTCACAGTCTTACTTTAATCAAACATATATATTGTTCACTTAGTTCAGGGAGGAAAGTTAGCACCCTGAACTTCAGAAAATACAAACAGAAATTACAAGCAGACAAAAAATACAGACAGAGAAAATAACACAATTCAGAAGACCAACAGACAGGGCTTCTAGCTGTCTGACCATTACATATATACATAGTTCATTACCAGAGAGAAAAGCACCAACATTTGGGTTTTCAAAGCCCAGGGGGCTCAACAGGATCCAGAGTCTCATCTGACCAAATCACATAAATCTTCCCATAAGTAAGCCCCAAAGCAAAACCTTACCTTAGAGTATATATAGCTTTCTCCAGGGTTAGAGGACATCACAACCTTCGTGACCCACTGCCTAATTACAAAGTAACAAAAGGTATGAGCTTTCCTGAAAAGAAAGCTTCCCCTAACTTAGCTTCTCTTGTTGGGCTCCTAGTGAGGACCATTAAGGGGCAAGGAAGATCTTCAAATTCCCTAGGCCTATTAAGGGGCAGGAAAAATCTTCAAATCCAGCCCCAAGATCTTTCATGTGCATTATATAGGCAAAAAAGCACAATCATGACCCCTGAGCTCCAGAAGCTCATATTATAGATGATAGTTTAGAAAGGGAGGAGAAGGGAAGAATATTCCAGGTATGGGGATGACCACTGCAAAGGCATAGAGATGAGAACTGTAATGGAATGTATGAAGAACAGAGAGAAGGAGAGTTTGGCTAGACAACACAGTACAGGAAGGGAAATAATGTATAATGAAATTAGAAAACAAAATTGGGATCAGGTTGTGAAGAACTTTAAAAGTCAACCCTATCAACAATGTGTACACTATCTAATATTCAGGATCATATCCTGATAAAAACTACTTATGTACAGCTTTAAAGGATAAGAGTTGTCCACTACAATGTAGGAAAATTAGTTTAAGTCAAACCTCATGATACAGTGGAAATAGTGCTGGATCTGAAGTCACAGAAGCTGGGCCACTTAATGCCTTCATGATTCTTGGTAAAAGCCATTCCTCTTTGAGCCTTCATTCCTCACCCATAAAGTCAGGAAATTGGACTAGACTCAAAGGTACTTATCAGCTCTTATTCTGCGATTCTAAGAATACATGGCAGATCTTTACTTTTAAAATTACAGTTTAGGTGCCCTATACACCAAAATATTTTTAGCAGCATTTTTTGTGGTAGCCAAGAAATGGATGCCCATACACAGTAGATGCCCATCAAATCGAAAGTGACTATACCAACTGTGTTACATTACTGTAATGGAATATTTCTGTACCACAAGTAACAATGATTTTGAGGATTTGAAAGAATTTTGAGAATACTAATGTGAACTGATGCTGAGTGAGATAAGAACCAGATAAATAGTACAAAAATGATTGTACCAAAATAAACAAAACAAAAAATTAAATATTATGTAATTATAACGATCAAACTTGGCTTGAAAACAGAATTGAGAAAATGGACCTCCCTTCTGTAGGCAATAGTGTATACACTGTCAAATATGGCTAATGTGCTAGTTTTGCTGAAAGGTTTTTTTCTTTTTTTTTTATCTTTGTAATAAGTTGGGTCCTGGGGAAGGAATATATTTGGAAATTACTTGATATGAAAGACAAAAGACCAATGAAAACAAGAGTATTTAAAATTAAAATATCCTTTGGTGGAAAGAGCAATGAATTTAGTATCAAAAGACCTGAGTTCAAGACCCTAGCTCAAACACTAAGCTACTTAGTCACTTAATTTCTGAGCCTTAGCTTTCTAATGTTCTTAAAAGAAGTCAATTATACTTTTTACTACCTACCTCATAATTTTTGCAAGGAAAACACTTTGTAGAGGAGAAAGTGGTCTATAAATTTAAGCTATTGTTATAACAATACATATTGCAAAAAAAGTACTGAATTATACTTTTTTAAAAATTAGTAAATTTGTGTAATTCAAAAAGAGAAGTTAATCTGTGGCTATATATCACTTCTTACAAGTCTTTCTATATTGAAAGGACATGACCTTTCCATAGATTTAACAATCACAAGGCCAGTTAGTTGACCCTTTCTTGTCATATTGTCTACTACTGGAAATTCACTGTCGTAAGAAGAAGATTTACTTTTGTAAGAGGATGCCTTCTTGATGATACTTGTAGGAGGTCAGAATGAAATAATCTCACACCTTAGGTGCAGCTCTTTATGTTCAGTACATCAAAGACCAACCCCTAGTGGGGTGATTTTTATGCCAGCTGGTCAGGTCTTATCTCAGAATAACAAAGAAGAGAAGCCTAGGCTTCAGTTGAATGGAAAAAATAAACTTTGTGATTTTGTGATGTGTAGGCTTCAGAGAATGTAAGAAGGCAAGCTAACCTTTTTAGAGAACCATAGTCCTCTTCAGTGCCCTTGCTGCCTGAGTTTTCTTAGAGCCTCCCTTTGTCTACTTCTTTGTGTGTGTGTGTGTGTGTGTGTATATATATATTTAAGTGAAGTAAAAGAATCATGTATTTGATTTAGGATTCCTTTATGCTTGCTTCATATATTATTTAAGGTGAATCTGGGTTTAGAAAACATTGTCTATGCCATGGGAGAGACAGGTAAGTCTGTCACCTAGAAAGGTCCCATCAACTCAACTGATCAATATCTACAGTTGGTAAACAGGTGCCCTAATCCTAGAGCCAGCAAGTGAGGCTCTAAGGTGATATTCCAGCATCCTAAGGGGTAACTTTTCCTCTATGTCTCTCTCCCCATTCTATTCTGCCTTATTCCACAGAGGAACTGTTTTCCCAAGCAGAACTTGGGAAAAGTCACACTTTCACTCAGCGTTTCTATTCAGATAAAAACCAAGAAAAATGAAAGTCAAAGTCAGGCTTAAAGAGAAGAAGCAATTGATCAGCTAGCATTTATTAAGAATCACCTTAACATGCCACACACCCTGGATTAGGCTTCTGGGATACAAAGACTCCTGGGAGGAGTTTATATATATAGGGGAAACAACACGTACACAAATGAGTAAATAGAAGCTATATACAAATGTATACATGTAAAGCATACATACATACATATATACACATAAAGCAAATACAAGATTATGTGGGCGGAAGAAGGTACTAGTAAATGGGGAGGTCATAATGAAAACATTATATGAGACATAGTGATTAACCAGAGTTTTGCAGGAAGCTAGGACTTCTAAGAGGCAGTGTTAAAGTCATAGTACATTCCAGGCATGGAAAACAAATTAGACAAAAACGAAGGACTAGGAGGTGCTTTGTTGGAATGTAAAGTATATGAAGGTATGTAATGTGTAATGAATCTAGAAATGTAGTCTGGAGCCAGATAGTAATGAGTTTTAAAAAGTCAAACAGAGGAATTTGGTTTTCATCCTTTAGGCAATAGTGAGCCACTGGAGATTTTTGGGCAGGGAAGTGACATGCTCAGTGTTTTAGGAATGTCTTTTGGCAACTGTATGGATTGGATCAAAGTATTCTTTCTTCCTGATTGGCGACTAGCTTCTAGTCATCCTTAACTCAATCATCCGTAAGGGGTACAATGAGACTGGAGGCAGGGATGCCTATTAGAAATAATTGGAATGAGTGGTGAGGTTGGGCCTGGAGTAGGATGGTGACCAGGTGAATAGAAAGAAGGGAATTAGGATATATGTAAGAAATCTTGTGCAGATATTTTTTTTAAACTTGGCAACTGCTTGGACATGGGGAAGAATAATGTAGAATTAAAGTTAATTCCGAGTTATACAATCTGGGTGACTTGAAGTATTGTGATGCTCTTGACCGAAAAGGGAAATGCATTATCTTGCAAGGCAAGATTATGATATAATATATAAATTCAAGACTCATCTGAATGTAGATAATAATTGAACCTGTGGGAGCTAATGAGATCACCAAGTGAGATAACACAAAAAGAAAAAAGAAGAGGGCCCAAGACATGGTCTTGAGGTATACCTGCCTCTTAGAGATAAGGTATGGATCAGGGTCCAGCAAATGGAAAAGGGAGAAGATACTACTTTGTCACAAAAAACCCACAAAGAGAACCTAGGAGGAGAAGTTGGTCATTGGTGCTAAATATTACAGAATAGTCTATCATGAGAGTGGAGAAAAAGTCATTGGATTTGGCAATTATAGAGCACCAATAACTTTAGAGAGAGAAGTTTCAGTTGAGTGATGAGGTCAAAAGCTAGATTATAAAGAGTTGAGAAGTATGTGAGAAAAGAAAAAATGGTAACAATGAATACAGACAGATTTTTTTCTAGAAATCTGGCTGTGAAAAAGAGTTAAGGGATAGATAGATAGCACAAGAGCTTGAAGAGATGGAAAGTTCAAGCTAGGGTTTTTTTAAAGATAGAGGAGACCTGGTCCTATTTGTTGGAATCAGAAAATGAATAAATAGACAAGGAAATATTAAAGATTAGAGAGAGGGAATGATTGGGGGGATGGGGTAACTGTGAGAGGAGATGGGATGACAGATGCAAGTAGAGGACTTGGCTTTGGCAAGGAAAAGGGCTACTTCTTCATCTAGAGCAAAGGAGAAAAGAATATGGTATGCTGTTAAAAGAGTTTTGAGGAAATTCATGGTAAACGTCCCCCATTGGTAAATTGATCCAAGGTCCTGTACTGAGAAAAGAGGGCAGGTGATGACACTGGAAGCTTGAAGAGAGAAGAGAAGATCTGGGAGAGCTGCTATGGGAAATGTACAAGTTACAGTTAGGATCCAGGTGAAATTAAAAAACATGATCTTTGTGGACCCAGCATAAAGCCAAGCACAAGCAGCTCTCCAGAGGACTGCTGTTATAAATGGCTCTAAGGTTCTGATCACATAGTATAGTGAACTCTCTATTTATTCAGCAATAAACTAAGGCAAAACATTCACAGAAACCAAAGTACGGCATTCACAATGATATAACATAACAACTTATCACTAAAGTGACCACATAATTTTAAACAAAAGATATCATTCAGGATACAAAGTACAAAGGTCTCCCACCCCTAGGTCACAGGGTCTTAATCTCTCAGAAAGTCTTCTGTCTTCTTGATTGGAGACTAGCTTCTAGTTATCCTTAACTCAATCATCCTTAAGGGGTACAAATTACAAAGTACGAGTCCTTCCCTCCCTAGGTCACAGTAAATCATGATCTTGTCAGTCAGAACTAAGTACCCAAGGAGAGATCTTTTCATCTTGGCTGAAGGCTGGCTACCAGATTCCATGGTTCCTCTTCCATGGTCCCAGCTGTTGCCTGAATTCACCCAACCATCACCTGGATTCACAGGCAGGCAGCTCTCAGCTCCTCATCCAGTTCCCATTCCATATTGAAGCTCACAGTGTCCAGTCCACCGCAAGTCCTTCACAGTTTCTGTTTCTGGGAAGACAAAGCTTAACAAAGCCAAAACACATTCATTCACATTGCCAGCACCATCATCGATTCACTATCTGCCTGTGAAATTGACACAGACCCACAAACAAGGTCTGAGAAACACAAAGAAGAAATACAAAGTATCACAAACACAGGACAGACAGAGTGCCTGACACCACAAGTATTCTCCTTCTCAGCTCTGCTCAGTCCTAGCTTGTGCTTTTCCTTTTATATGGTCAGTTCCTTCCTGTTCCACCCCTTCTTGTTGTATCAAAAATTTCTTCCCACCTCCAAATCACAGGCAGCGCTCAAAAAACAATTGATGAATGGAAACAAGGCACTAAGTACTGCTTTGCTTGCCATTACACCCAGTTAGCACAGCTGTTTAGTACCTCTCAGAACTCCAGGATCAGGTGACGATAAGTGGAAGAGAAAGACTGGAAGCTAATCTCGGGTTGGAGTTGGGCAAGGCTTGAGCATCAATAGGACAAGGGGGCAAAGGATTCAAGAGAAGACAGCGTAACATTGAACCAGTTCTCTATAGCATCAAGATTGATTGGCTAAGAGAGTGAAACCAGAGCAGGAGCGTTATTAGGAAAGCACTGGTGAGTGAAGGAACAAGAGGGTTAGAGAGAAATAGGATCATTATGGATGGAAAATAGGTTTAGGAATACTGGTGTAGAAGGAGAGATAGAACAGGAGATCAAATAGTGAATTTTAAGAATTCTTAATAATGGAAGTAGAAGAGTTGTGAGCAATACTGAGATTAAGAGTGTGAGCATCAACATATGTATCTGAGGTAGAAGTAAGGTATAAGTCACAAAATTTGAGAAGAATAAAAGGTAAACTTTAAAGGTTTCCTTTTAAGGTTTAACAGTGATCTTCAAAGGAATACCAACATGTACGCCAATATCCCTTAGTATAATGGAGAAGAAAACTACTGAATTCTGAGAAAGGAAGACAAATAACACGGGGAGCAGGAAATAACTGCTATGAGGATTGAAAAGCAATGATATGTATGGGGAGAATGAGTCTCAAAAGAAAAGAAGTTGCTCGGTGATGGCAATAGAGGGTCAATCTGGAAGTAGCAAAAGGGAACAAAGAGTGTGCTGACCCTTCCTCCTGATTTCAGAAGACAAAATGGTAGGCAGAACTGTATTGGCACATAGGAGGAATAGGACTGAAGTGGAAGGTACTGAAAGTGCAATAAGTTGTGGCAGCGATGGGATTGTTTTTTACTGGGACAATCAGGTATTCCATACCACTGCAATTGGAAAGTTAGAAATAGGAGTTTGCTAGCTGTACAGACAGAGCAATAAAACCTTTTGACTGGGGATCCCACCCCGAAAGTCCTGTTAATGGCAAAGGTTTGTATCAGTTCTCTTTCAAGTACTGGGAAAGAAGGAAAATTGAGCCTCTTGTTTCCAAGTTCTGCGAACAAGAGGTCTGGTATCTAACTTTGCCTCTGGGCTTTTCCTTTGAGGTAATGGTCTAGCGTCAGGAGAGACAGAGCACAATTCAGATTGCTAGAGAGGAGAAAGTCTATTTCAGGGGGGAAATCATCAATAAAGGAATAGAGAAATAAAGGTATGGTGTAGAGAGGAATAAAAATGAATATTATATTTCTTATTTCTCCTGGTATATGGAACATTTAGAGTCTATACAAAGGTCTATTTGAAGAAAATGAAGCTAATTGATACTTGCTATTTGACTTAGGAGTTTAGACTTAATCATAGATTTTTTTTTAAGCAATCGGGGTTAAGTAACTTGCTCAAGGTTACATGGACAGTTTTTCTGTGTGGGTGTTAAGTATCTGAGGCAGGAACCGATCCTGGGTCGTCCCGACTCCAGAGCTGGCACTCTTACTCACTGCGCCACCTGGCCACCCCTTAATCATAGATTTTTAAACACAATAAAGACATTGAATGATATAATCTGAGATCTAGAAGGAGCTTTCAAAATTATCTATTTTAATCTTTTCATTACAGAGGAGGAAAAAAAAGCCCAGAAAGGTAAAGTGTTTTGTTCTAGGTCAGGCATGCACAACCTGTGGCCTGTTCTAGGTAAACGGTTCCCATATGATGGTTTGTTAAACCCTCAGAGGTTCATGACAATAGTCACAATCATGCAAAGGCTTTGTGCTAAAATGTATTTAGTGGTACCTTGAGCAATAAAGAATTGCCAAATTGTGTTACAAATATATTTTCCGTGACAGCAAGTATGTGCATGTTTGTAGTATTGTAAATGGCATGTTTCTGCAGAGATTCAAAACCATCATGATCATGCACACAATGATTTTGGTTTTTGTGCAAGGATAACATCAAATTCTGACCACTTCTGACTAAACTCAATAAGTTCTGGTAGTTTCTCAACCTATCATCAAATTGTTTCTGAACTACCACAATGGTTTGGCATGCAAGCATAAACTAATATCCCACTGAAGGTCAGACTCATGTGTCTGAATACTGCTTTTCAGTTTGAACATTGCATCAGAGTAGTTACCCTGTAATCATACTACATCAGCTTTGTAATCACGTGATTAAGATGTTATAAATGTTTGCATTCTTTCCATGCAAATTTCAGCCTGTTTGAAAACCATGATCTTTGAGCATGTGCATCACAAGCCATCCTGAAACCACCAGGGACTAACACAAATACTTTACAGAAACAAAACTTCTATTGCTTCTCAATGCAGTAGTAAGGCTATTTTCTGATTTAAATTTATTAGCTTATTTTACTATTCTCTATGGTTGATTTTCAAATGAACTGGTTGACAACCATGGTCAGTCTGTCAGTAGAGTTTCTGTGAAAGTGAAGTTGGTGTGCCAGTGGTAGAAGAGAATAAAGTCATATCTGAAGAGAGTCTGTCCTTACAAAGGTTCATTTGCATATAAACATCTTTAAAAAACAAAGCAATATATGTGATTAGTTATTAATTTTCACTGATTGAGTTAGAGAGCCAAAAATAAAAAACTAATTTCCATCTCTTAACAAAACAGCTTATAAAATTCTTCTCCCATTTTCAAGCACACATCTGTATGAGTGAGCATTTTCACTTTATTCCCAATGTAAATCAGTATACAGAAATAAGCTCAATGCAGAACCAGATTCAAGTCTTGTGTTAAGTGAAATATTTGCAAGTCTTTTTTTAATTAAAAAAGTCCAACATCAAAATTAAATTTATGTATTAATGTTAAATATCTTCCAACTTATAATTTACTTCCTTAGAAATGTTATTTATAGAGTTATTAGTTAATGAACAGTGTTCCAAGAAAAAGGAGAAGAAAAAAGATTAAGAAATGAAGAAAACCCCAAAGGAGGAAAATGAAAAGGGAAAAAAGAAAAGGCAGGAAGAAGAAAATAAATGGAAATGATGGCAAGAAGAAAAAAGTGAAGATGGTGTGAAATGGAAACAATTGGAACATAAGGGGCCATACTTTGCACCCTTATATGAATCACTTCCAGATGAAGTTCACTTCTTTTGTGATGGAAAAGCTATGAAGTTGAGTTTAGCAACTGAAGAGATTGCGACCTTTTATGGGAAAATGTTGGATCATGAATATACAACAAAGGAAGTTTTTCAAAATAACTTCTTCAATGACTGGCCAAAGGAAATGAATATGGAGGAGAAAAAGATAATGAAGTATCTGGACAAGTGTGACTTCACAGAGATCCACAAGTACTTTGTTGACAAAAATGAAGCCCGAAAAGCTTTGCCAAAGGAGGAGAAACAGGGGCAGCCAGGTAGCACAGTGAGTAAGAGCACCAGCCCCAGTGTCAGGATGACCTGGGGATCGAATCCAGGCTCAGACACTTAGCACCACACCCAGAAATAACTGGCCCGTATAACCTTGAGCAAGTTACTTAACCCCAATTGCTTTAAAAAAAAAAAGAGGAGAAACAGAAGCTAAAAGAAGAGGCAGAAAGACTTCAGGAAGAGTTTGGCTACTGTATATTAGATGCCCACAGAGAAAAAATAGGCAATTTCAAGACTGAGCCACCAGGGTTGTTTCATGGTCGTGGGGACCATCCAAAGATGGGGATGTTGAAGAAAAGATGTAATCTAATGCCAGAAGATGTAATCATAAACTGCAGCAGGGACTCTAAAATACCAGAGCTACCTCAGGTCACAAATGGAAAGAAGTACACTTTGACAATACAGTCACTTGGCTAGCATCGTGGACTGAAAACATCCAGAATTCCATTAAGTACATCATGTTGAACCCCAGCTCAAAGCTTAAGGGGGAGAAGAACTGGCAGAAATATGAAGTTGCTTGACGTCTGAAGGGGATAGTAGACAAAATCTGTTTTCAGTACTGTTTTGACTGGAAATCAAGGGAAATGAAAAAATGACAAAGAGCTGTGGCCCTTTATTTCATTGATAATCTAGCCCTGAGAGCTGGTAACGAAAAAGAAGAAGGAGAGATGGCAGACACTGTAGGCTGCTGCTCTCTTCATGTTGAACACATACAGTTACTCCAGGAGTTGGCTGGGCAGGAACATGTTGTTGAATTTGACTTCCTGGGAAAGGACTCTATCAGATACTACAACAAAGTGCCTGTTGAAAAGCCAGTATTTAAGAATTTGCAGCTCTTCATGGAGAACAAGGACCCAGGGGATGATCTGTTTGATGGACTTAATATATCAACCTTGAACAAACATCTTCAGGACCTGATGGATGGATTGACAGCCAAGGTGTTCAGGACTTACAATGCATCCATCACACTGCAGGAACAACTGAAAGCACTGGCCAATGCTGAAGACAATATAGCAGCTAAAATTTTGTCCTACAACTGAGCAAACAGAGCAGTAGCCATTTTATGCAACCACCAGCAGGCAACTCCTCAGACTTTGGGAATTCCATGTAAAATCTCCAGACAAAGATTGATGCTAAAAAGGAGCAACTAACAATGGCAAAACAGGAGCTAAAGAGAGCAAAAGCTGATTCCAAAACGAGAAAGGATGTCAAGTCCAAGAGTAATGTGGACAAGAAGAAAAAACTACTGGCCAGGTTTGAAGAACAGCTCATGAAGCTGTGCACCCAAGCCACAGACAAAGAAAAAAATAATCAGGTTGCCCTGGCTACCTCCAAACTCAACTACTTGGATCCCAGGATTAGTGTCACCTGGTGTAAGAAGTTTGGAGTGCCAGTGGAGAAGATTTATAACAAAACCCAGAGGGAGAAGTTTGCCTGGGCAACTGATATGGCAGATGAAGAGTTTGAGTTCTAAGCTAGTATTTCTGTATCTATTTTTGAATCATTGAGGTTTTCAATTATTAAACAACATTTAGAGGAATTTTGTACAATGAAGTATTTTACTAAAGATGTATTTGGTTTTGCAGAAAAAAAGAAATGTTATTTATAACTCTAAATGTATAAAATCAAGAAATATAAAATAAAGACTTACAGATAATAGTAAGCATATGAGGTCTTCATGTATTACTTTCAATTCTTATAGAATTTCCTACATATAATGTTCATAATTATTTTATAATTAGAGCATTATAATTTTATATTTAAAGTAGTCATAATTACAGGTTGAATAAAATTTGGTTTAAAATGGCAATTACATAATTTATTTTTAATTTGGAACTTTTTGGCAAAATTGATCATTGTAATTATCATAAACAATGAAGAAATCTAAAAGAATATTATGGGTAGTATATTATTAAATCATTGTGGGGGCTCATAACACATTTTGTTGTTGTTGGAGGATCCACAGAACAAAAAAAAAAATGGTGGGAACCATTGCTCTAGGTCACACACTTCAATAGTGGCAGAGATTGGACTAGAATTCAAGATTTCTAAAGTCTAGTCCCAGGATCTAGGTCCCACAGTGCTTTAAAATTTTAAAATTATTAAGGAAAGGCAACATGACCTATGACATCATTGGTAGACAGAATTTCTGGTTAAGTAAACTCCATCTACTAATGTAGGTCAGCAACTTTTTTGTAATTGATAGTCTTAGATGGTTGCCTTAGGCTCTCAAAATTTAAGTAACTTGCCCAGAATTAGTCAGTATGAGTCAGAGAAAAGAACTGAACCCTGATAGTCCTGGCTCTGAAGCCAGTCCTCTATCCATTAGGCTAAACTGCTAGAATTATTAACCTGGCATTTATGTGTGAGATTTATTGAAGAAGAAAAAGAATGAGTCTCACTGACACCAGTGAGAGAGATCTTTTTTTTGGTGAGACAATTGGGGTTAAGTGACTTGCCTAAGGTCACATGGTTAGTAAGTGTCAAGTGTTTGGTCAGAGGCCAAATTTGAACTCAGGTCCTCCTGACTTCAGGGCCAGTACTCTATCCATTGTGCCACCTAGCTGCCCCAAGTGAGAGAGATCTTGCTTTAATTCAGAGACAAAGTGATGAGGATTTATGTTAGCATGACGAGTAGAGAAGAAAGGATATATTCTAGAAACACTGAAAGAAAAATCAACAATATTTAGTGATATGTGAAAAAAAATCCAGAGAATGAGTAGCCTATGATAAGTATAAGTATTGTTTTGAACATGGAGAAATGAAAGTACAATTGAGAATAAATGTATATGGGGATTAGGAAAAAGATAAGCCTTCATGTAGAAACCTATTTTGAAATAGCTCATTTGTCAAGGGAGATAGATGGTATATAATGGAAAGAGTAAAAATCTTGAAGTCAGAAGATCCTGGTTCACACCCTACCTCTGCCTCCAAGTATATGATGTTAGACAGATTGCATGACTTCTCTGAGTTTTCAGTTCCTCATATGAAAAATGAGGAAGGTTACTAGACTCTCTCTGATATCCCTTCCAACTCATACGTTGTATAAATCGATGTTTGTGATATGATAAATTAGAAGGGACATCTGGCTTTCTAATAGAGATGACCAGTAGACAACTGATGGTGTCTGAGTCAGAAGGAAAAAAACAAAACTATAAATGAGGAGATTTGGCTTAGAGTCTATAATTCTATCACTGACTAGCTGGGTGAGTGCAGATAAATCATTTTACCTCTCCTGGACTCAATTTCATCATCTCTTCATAGCTTTAAGTTCTAAGACCACTTCCTCTATACTTTCTAAGAGTCAGAAACCCAGTTGGTTTAACAAGAGCTTTTTATTCTTTTCCTTCCTTTTCCCACCCTTTGATGAAGGTTCTAGTGAAAAATGAAGCTACACTAAAAAGGAACCTTTTCATTTGGTGAGGTAGAGGATCTGAGCAAACCACCATTTAGAAAATCAACTTCTGAACAATCTAGGTTTTATCCTATCAGCTTATAGTTTAGCTAATCAATTAAGAAGCATTTATTAAGTATTTATAGTGTTAGGTTCTGTGCTAGGCTCTGGGGATGCAAATACAAAAATTTGCTCCCAATGAGTTTATATTTATTTTAAGCAAACAAATTTAAGGGAGAGAATGGAAAAATTAAATAATAAAGAGAAATTATCCATGCAAGTATATATAGACTAGATTACAAGGTAATTTCTGAGAATGAGGAGGAAGATACTAGCGAATGAGAGAATATGGAAAGATCCCATGGTCTGAACCAAGCTTGGAGGGGAACTAAATATTCTAAGAACCATAGGTGACAAGAGAAGATTGAGGTAAAGACACAGAGATAGGAAATGGAGTGTCAGGCATGAGGGACAGCAGGTAGGCCCATTTGGCTGAAGTATAGAGTGAATGAAGGAGAGTAATGTGTAAATCTGGAAAGATATTGTGCAGTCAAATGGTAAAGAAGGGTCTTGTGTCATACATGAAGAAACTAAGGCCCAAAGTAACATAATAGTAAGTACCTGAATGATGATTCCCTGAGTTTTTAATACTCCCAGACCTAAGAAGCATGATGTTATGGCATTACTAAGGTTAAAAATCACTAGTGAGCATTTAACTGGTGAGTAAGATTGATATGACTTTGCCAAATTAAAATTTCACCAACTTTGCCTACTCCAGCCTTTGACCCAGTTTGGGCTTTTTGCTTACTTAACAAGATTGTTCCTTCTTCCTTTTGATTCCATGTTCAGTACTTATTTATGGGCACCTTTTATGCACATAATAAAGTATGACCAGATGGGATGAGCAGCCGAAAGCCTGTAAGATTTGTGATGCTCGTTTGCCAGGATTAAACATATCGGTGAACAGTTTGAATATCTGGCAATTGAAATCCCATAAAAATTCTGCTTAACCCTCTTGTTGCTGAGCCCTTCCAACCAGATGTCTTGCTGAATCATGTTGTTAGGTCTCCAAAGTCAAAGTAATCATTTCATTTGCTAGTTTTGGTGCAACTAGAAGAAATCAAAACAGTAGACTGAGTTCTCTGTGTTGTCTCTGTCTTTAAAATAATTTTATCCTTTTATACATAAAAGTTCTTCCACCAAAATCTCTACTCAGGTTTTTATAGAAAGGTGGGACAGAGTGGAGGAAAGGGGATGTTGACCTTGGGCTCTGGAGAACAATGCCAGTAACCCTCAGGTTCTGAGAAGTACTGGGAAAACTAAACATAGGATTAGCAATGGATTCTGTGCCTTTCTTCTGATGACCAACCTGGCTCATTCTGGAGATACATATTGCCAGAAAGTTAGCTGCTAGAAAGTAAAATTTTTGAGGAAGTCAGAGTAAGAAGAGAGTGCAAGAAGAAATATATAATTATCTAAACGGTATATTCTAGAAATCTATAATAAATTCTATAGAAATAGCAAAAGGAAGAATCCATCATGGGCTAAAGTAGTTCAGAAAAAATTAAAGGATGGATAGCAGTAATAGCATACTTTTTTTATTCTTCAGAGACTGTAATGTTCCACAATTCAAAATCCATAGGATATTGTTGTTATAACATAAGTCTTTGTTTTGGGGAGAAGTCCAGAGACATTAAAGGGGTTTTGCAGTATGAAAAAGCAATTGCAGTCTACTCTCCTCCTTTTTAATTCAGAGATCAAATCTTTGCCTCTTTGTAGTGTTTTTCAAGGATATATGTTGGGATGGATGAGCTCCATAGATCGCCCACCTAATCAAATGTTATAATATGATCAGTTCTTCATCCACTTCATTTTCCTGTGTGGATAGTTACGTCAAACTCTTTTGAGTGTCTAGAATCTCATCCAGATGGCCCTCTAGAGTTCTGGGACCTAATGAAAGGCTCACCATGACATCTGCAAACAGGAGGATTCAGAATATCACTTAAATGGAAATAGAGATATATCTTATGGGTGTGAGAAGGCTGTATAACAACGAATAACAAATAAGGAACCAGAAGAAAGGATGTTAGCAAAGAAATGCATGATTGAAAACAAGGAAATGAACTATTAAGAGCTAGGAATAAGCAGTGGACAGCCTGTTTGCTCCCCTAACAATTGCATAATGTCAAAAGAAAGAAAGGAAGATCCCCTGCATGTTGGGTAGATCCTGTGGGACAAGTTCTGGTTAAATGGGGACAAAAGTCTCTCAAGATGGGTAGGCATGGATGAGCTTGAGATATTCACTGTTGAAGGGAACATATATTTCAATGAAATCTGAGATCCATTGAAGTGTTTAAATACCCCAATTTCTTGAGAAATCACAAAGCTCTTTTAACGTCTCTAAGCTTATATTTTGTATAATTATATTTTGACTACTTGGAAAGCTAAAGGACTTGCTTTTCAGGTAGGTGTTAGCACGAAGTTGAGAATGAGCATGACAGGGAAGAGTCAGGTTCTTGTGGGAGCATAGAGGAATGCAGTTTAGGTTAACAATTATTTTTAAAATTCCTATTTAGAAAAGGCACTCTGCTAGGTGCTGGGGACACAAAAATTCAAGACAAAATAGTCTCTGCCTTTCAGAAACTTACATTCTACCTCAGAGTATTCAGAAAGGTAAAATGAGGACAAAATTTTGAAAGGACTCAAATAATGCAGTTTGATGAATTTGAAATTATTCCTATGTATAAGGAGAAGCCCACCAAAGCTACATTGTTGTTTTTTTTTTTTTGGTTTTGTTTTTGGAGGGGGAAGGCAAAGCAATTGGGGTTAAGTGATTTGCCCAAGGTCACAACACAGCTAGTAAGAGTCAAGTGTCTGAGGCTGGATTTGAATTCCATGACTCCAGGGCCAGTGCTCTATACCCTGAACCACCTAGATGCCCCCAAAGCTACCTTGTTGAAACAAGGCACAGTGAAAAGAAAGTCAGTTTGGGGGGCAGAAGACCTGGTTTCAAATTCCAACTCAGACACTTTTTTGTTGTGTCTCCATGGTTAAGCCACTTAATTTCTCAAAGCCTCAATTTACTTATCTGTAAGACAAGGCTAATTACTCTAATTAATTAATTTAAATATTTAAATTATTCATTTAAATTTTAGTCTAATTTAAATTTAAATTACTCATCTCACAGCACTGTTGAAAAACAAAAGCACTTTTCAAACTTCAAAGTAGAATATAAATGAGTTGTTGTTGGCATTATTATTGTTGTAGGATGCTATATATTCTGCCACTGTCTAAACCTGACTCAGCCTGGGATTGGACTAAGGAATCAACCAAATATAGAATCATAAACAGAGGGCTAGAAAGAACCTTAGAGACCAAGTAGTCCAAACCTCCCATTTTATAGATGAAGAAACTGAGGCATAAAGAGGTTAAGTGAATTGCCTATGGTCACATAGATGGAAAGTAAAAGAATAGAATGATGAACTCAGGTCCATGGGACACCAAATTTGGACTGTATTATGATATGGACTACAAAACAACAAATAAGGAACTATGAAAAACAACTACACTGTGATTAAAATAAAACAACTTTATAGTGATTCCTACTATGACTCCTCCTCACCATAGTGTAAATAAATGTTTATTGAGCACTATTCTCTGCCAGGCACTGTGCTAGGTGCTTTACAAATATTATCTTATTTGATAATAAGAGAACTGGCCCTGCGGCAGCCAGGTGGTGCAGTGAATAGAGTACAGACCTTGGAGTCAAGAGGACCTGAGTTCAAATCCAGCCTCAGACACTTAACACAAAATTAACCATGTGACCTTGGGCAAGTCACTTAACCCCAATTGCCCTCCAAAAAGCAAAGAGAGAGAGAGAGAGAGAGAGAGAGAGAGAGAGAGAACTGGACCTGGGGCTCAATGTAGTATCTACAACTTATTTGGTGTATGACCCCAAATAAGTCACTTAACCCTCTATGAACTCCCTTTCCTTCTCTTTAAATGCACAAAAGTAACTGAGATTAGTAGCACGTAACCTAGCTATAAAATCTGTGATATAAAACAATAAAAAGTATATCATTCTCTGTGTTTCTGCCAACGGAAGCACTGTCACACAGTTGGTACGATTCACCTAGCAACATTTGGGGAGTACAGATTGTGTGTGCAACTCTGTATAGCTGCTATTTTCAGCCCTCTTCCTTGTTTTAATTACTTTTCATTGTTTCCCCATAGATTGCCTTTGAGAATGAAACCCTAAATGTTTCTAAGCTGAAAGATGGTGAAGACCTTATTTAGGCAGCTGAGATGACTCTCTGGTCAACTTACTTGTTACTCAGGGTCCTTTTTGAAATTTAGGATGCTGAATAAATGCTTTTGGTGTTTCTTTTATACTCCAATTTCCCCATCTGCAGTGTTCTATTCTAATTCAAAATTTGAGCACTTTTATTTTTTCTGTTCTGTTTTTTCTTTTCTTTTTTCTATGAATACTATTTTATTTTTCCAAATTACACATAAAACAAAATTCAATGTTAATTTAAAAAAAAATTTGAGTTCCAAATTCTCCCCCTTCCTCTCCTTCTCCCTCCCTGAGATGATAAGCAATTTATTATAGATTATATGTGTGCAATCATGCAGCACATATTTCCATGTTAGTCATATTGTAAAAGAAAACATAGACTAAAAAATATGAAAGATGTGAAAAAAATAGTATATCTTGATCTGCATTCAGACTCTATCAGTTCTTTCTCTGGGGGGATAGCATTTTTCATCATAAGTCCTTCAGAATTGTCTTAGAATAGTTGAGTCACTCACAGTTGAGCATCATACAATATTGCTGTTATTATGTACAATATTCTCCTACTTCTGCTTATTTCACGTTGCATCAGCTCATGTAAGTCTTTCCAGGTTTTTTCTGAAACCATACTGCTCCTTTGAATTTGGCTATGAGGGCTTGACACTATAAGCTCCAGCGAAGAAAAAAAATGCTATTATGTATTCTACATTGGCATCAAATTTTCAGGCTATATTCATGTTAATATTAAATTAACTAAGTTTGTGCTTTGTCACTCGGAAATTTGAAATTCATTATATCATCCAAGTCACAGGATAAATGATTAAAATCTTGAGCACAATAATTGTTAGATTGGGATTCATAGGGCTGACATTCAAATTCTGACTCTACTATACCCATAGGACCTTGAGCAAGTAATCTTCAGATCTCGGTTTCCTCACTGGTATATAAATGAGAGGGCTGGCCTCAGTGATTTCTGAAGTCATTTCTACACTAAAGCTTCGACCCAATGATCCTCAGCCAAATGAAAAGGCCTATATATCTACTACAGGAGAGCACCTGTACCCACTTGAAGGAATGCTGTGTTATATTCCATTTATGAACTTTTAAATACTTTATAGAAAATGATCTGTATATTCTTTCTTAGGTTTTATTTTTATTTATTACATACATACAATTACATACATATTTATTACAACTTAGAAACTTGTCCATATTAACTAATAGAGAAATGGGGTTTGGGAATTCAATAATTCAATTCAATAAGTATTTATCAACTCCTTTCCTTAGTAAGAAATTGTACTAAATCCTAGAGATTTCAGTCATTTTTCAGTCATGTCCAACTCTTCATGGCCTCATGGGTCATTTTAAAAATTGTTTTATGTTATTTTTAATTTATGGAATAAAACAAGTATTTCCATAACATAGTATAATTTTTTAAAAAGATGATTACACCTGAAACTGCAAATTTATTATGTACAACTTGCCATTCCTTTTAAATATATAATAAAGTTATAATGTAAAGTTTCTTTTCCTTTTTCTCTTCCCCTTCCCCACCCCAACCTTTACCCCTAGAGATGGTTACCATAGACACAAATGGGGGTATTTTTGGCAAGGATACTGGAGTGATTTGGCATTTCTTCTCCAGCTCATTTTACAGATGAGGAAACTGAGGAAACAGGGTTAAGTAAGTTGCCCAGGGTCATACAGCGAGTAAATATCAAAGGTCAGATGTGAACTCAGGTCCTCCTTACTCCAGTGTCAGCACTCTATCCACTATGCTAAGGCAAAATAAATAAATAAAAACATAGCCTGGTTCTCAAGGATCTTAGAATGCATTAGGTGGGACATGACATATATAGCAATGATCATGCAATTCACAAGCACTTATCAAGCATTTTCTTTGTTCCTGGCACCATGTTATGTAGTAGAAATAAGAAGAAAAAGCAAAAACAATCTCTGTCCTCAAGGAGCTTACATTCCAATGGAGTAGTAAATATGTACATGAATAGGTACGATACACATCAACAAATGCATGTATAAAACAAGCAAAGGAAAGGATTGAGGCAAACTGCTCTTCAGAAAATTTGAGAAGGGAAAACATTTTCAGCTTGACTGGCATTAGAGAAAGCTTTGTGGAAGAGGTAGCACCTGCGTTGAGTCTTGAAGAAAGAAATTTAAGCAGGAAGAGATGAAGAATAGAGGGCTAGCCTGTGTCAATGGATAGAGGTAAAAGACAATAGAAGTAGACTGTGAATAGCTGGTAGTTCAGTCTGGCTGAAGCAAATAGTGCTTGAAGCAAAGCATGTGAACTAATGCTGGAAAAGGACATCAGAACTAGCTAGACTTTATCAGCCCTCAGTGTAAACAATAGATAATACAGGGAGTCACTGAAGATTATGAGGCAGAAAGATAATATGATTTGCTACCATCATAAATTAGCAATTTTACAAGGGACTGGAGGGGAAGGAAAAAAGAATAGGTTAGAGAAGGGATCAATAAGCAAGCATTTATTAAACACCTGCTTCATTCCAAACACTCTCCTAGGCTCTAGGGATACAAAGCCTAAAGCAAAATATTCCCTACCCTCATGAAACTTACACTATAGACAAGGGGCGCAACATGTATCATATATAAAGATATAGAAAAATTGTGCAACCTAGATTGGCTCTGGGGATCTTTATCTCTGCTCCATCTCGCACTAACAAGCCAGGTCCCTAGAAGGTAACAGACTACATCTCCTGTTCAGGGTTTCAGTGACACCCCTGAAGGGGTTGGTTTGTATTTCTTCTAATGCTATTGGCTCAATCCCCCATTCCAGTGTATTCTCCCCAACATCAGTCTTTAGTGCCAATTAATATTACTTCGATATCATTAGTGAGCACCACAATATTATTTTTAATAATCACTAGTTTTTACAAAAGGGATATTTACTGAAACTATAGCAAGAACAGAAGAACAAAACCTGTATCGGAACTAGAGGCACATTCACCCTTATACTGACTCAGTTCCTGGGAAAGATGGACTCAAATTTAAAGTGGCTGCTACAGAGCATTTGCCCCCGAATTCACATACAAATGTGGTGTTGTTGCGGGGGGGGGGGGGAGGGGGTTCTGCCCACCCAAAAACTGTTGGGGTTTCATGTTGTGTTGTGGTGGAACTATCTCAAAGAATTCAGGGTCAAACCACCTCTAACCCAACTACAGGTATTTGTTGAGATTGACACCTCTCATGGAGTGGGCCAATTTCCAAGAGGAACCAGCACCTTCAGAGAGAGAAAGATGAATTTTTATAGGGTAAAGATGCAATTACATAACAGAAATTTACATAGAATATAGGAATATGACTAATATTAAAAAAGGCAGGAGGGATTTGTTAAGGGATTAGATAATGGAGGAGGGAGCCTATCTGTGGTTCAGTGGTTAAACATTCTCATCATGCTGCCTTCCAATTGGCTAGCTATTGTGGTCTGGTCAAGATGGGTAGGTAGGTATTGTGGTCTTGTCTTGGGTTAGATGGATGACGTGATTGTGGTTGAGTACAAGAACACATCTGTTTCTGTGGGAATGAGTCCAGGGGCAGTGCCCAGGTAGAGGCAGTGGCTGGGATCCCATCACATGGATATGCCTACTGTTCTGTGAGAACTATGAGTTCATGGACACACCTGTTGTTCTAGTGAGAGTGAGGCATATATGAAGAAGTTAGGACTTTGGGGGAGAGGTTGACTAGGTAGGTACAGTGGGCCTGCTGTTCATTGGGGCCTATAATAAAGTTAGAATATTGGGGCTGGGGGGCAGCTTTATTAGGATTCCATCTGTATGGTCAATGAATCAAGTTACCCCAGAATATTACACCTCAGTTGCCCAATCTAATGGACGTCTGGTGCTAGACACTGAAGGCCACTCTTCATGAGCTAGGCTTCCAGCAAACTCTGGCATAAAGGAAATCCAATCCTTGGACCTCTGGCAACTCACTCTCCCAAGCTTTCTTTTTTTTGGAGGGGGATGGCAGGGCAATTGGGGTTAAGTGACTTGGCCAAGGTCACACGGTTAGTAAGTGTTAAGTGTCTGAGGCCGAATTTGAACTAAGGTCCTCCTGACTCCAGGGCCAGTGTTCTATTCACTGCGCCACCTAGCTGCCCCTTTCCCAACCTTTCAAAGCTTACAAGGTCACAACCATCTCCAGTATTCATTCACCTAAGAGCAAGAAAGAGAACAACATGGTGACTATATGCTCATAGTTTCATATTATTCTAGGTGGGGACAATAGGCTACCTCTTTCCCCACCCAGAGGCTGACAGCCATTATTGCCACCTCACTGAAATTCACAGGGGTGGAAGAGGAATGCTTTTCTGTTTAGTGACCTTTTAAATGCACACTCAGTGCAGAGCATTGGTTTGGCAGTCAATCCAAAAGGCACACACTAGGCAGTGCAGAAACAGTCATAGGACATCAATCAATGTTCCCAAATGGAGAAATTATGCCTGTGCCAAAACAGGCCAACCAAATATCCATGTGCTCCCAGGACTGGCTCTCTTTAGCCATCCCTCTATTATTACAAACGCAAAATAGATACAAGATGATGGGGACGAGAGCAAGCACTAGCACCTCATGCAGAAGACAGGGTGTTAGCTGAGCCTAGAAGGAACTAGTGGCACTCAGAGGCCTCAGTGAGGAGGGATTACATTCCAGGCATAGAGCACATCCAGTATAAAGGCATAGAGATAGGAAATGGAGTGCCCTGAGAAGTGCTCTAATATTAATAAGGCCAGTTTGGCCAGATCTGGGCATATGTGAAGGGGGATAATGGGCAACAAGACTGCAAAGGTATGTAGGGTCAAGGTCATGAAAGGTGTGTAATGACAGTGGGGTTTGCATTTGATCCTTGAAGTAATAGGGAGCCCTACAGTTCATTGAGCAGGAGAATAACATCATCATAACTGAGCTTTAGCAATATGACTTTTTGAGTGACATAGAGGGTAGATTAGAAAAGGAAAAAATTTGAGGCAGGGACACTGGTAAGCAAGTTATTGTAATAGTCCAGGCAAGAAGTTATGAAAGCCTGACCTAGGGTGGCAGTTGTGTGAGGAGATCAAAGGGAAAGTATATCAAAGATCTTTATAGAAATATAAACAGGACTCAAGGATGATACTAAGGTCGTGGATCTGGGTAACCAGGATGGTGGTAACCTCAGTACTACAAGAAGAGTTTGGAAGAGCGCCAGATTTTAGATAACAAATAATGTTTGTTTTGGCTGTGTTGAGCTTAAATTTATAGATTATCTAGTTTAAAATGTCTTATGAGCAGTTCATGATATGACTGGAGCTCAGGACATACATATACATGTATGTATACATGCATACATACACATTGTGTGTGCATATATGTGTACATATACACATACACATACATATACATATACAATCTGGGAGTCATCATTTTGAGATAATAATTGAACCCACAGAAATTGATGAGATCACCCAGAGGGGAAATAGAAAGCAGGCCCCAGACAGAAAATTGAGGTAGACTCAGTTAAAGGATTTGACATGAATGATGATCAAGGAGGAAAAAACTGAGACAGATAAATTCAAATAGAGGAACAACCAAGAGGAGAGTGTCATAAAAACCTACAGAAGAGAAAATATCCATGGGGAGGGTGATTGGCAGTGTCAAATTCTAGAGGGGTCAATAAGGATGAACATTGAAAAAAAGGCCATCAAATTTAACAATTAAGAAATTGTCTAGTAACTTGGGAAAGTGAGGTTTCAGTTGAGTGATGAGGTTAGAAAACAAATTACATAATTTTGAGAAACAATTGAGAGGCATTTAAGTGGAAACAATAGAATAGAACTTTTTTCACTATATTTGACTGAGAAAGGGAGAAAAGACAGAACACTTTGAGATGGTAGGGTCTAGTTAATTTTTTTTTAAAGACAGGTGAAACTTGGCCATACTTGAAGGCAACAAGTAAGGAACCAATAAATAGTGAGAAATTGAAGATTAGTTAGAGGAGAGAAGATACTAAATGCATCAAGATCATTTAAGAGACTATTTACTGAAGTAGTCCAAGTGAAAAATGATGAACACCTGAACAGGCAGTCTGAATGGAGAAGAGAGGACTGATGTAAGAAGTATTCTAAAGTTAGAATTTATGAAACTTGGGAGCTGTTCGGGTGAGATGGTTAGGAAATCAGAGATAGAGAAGAATCAGAGATAACTAAGATTTTGAACACTGGATGACTGGAAATATGATGGCAACATCAACAGAAAATAGGGAAGTTGGGAGAAAAGGTAGATTTTGGGGAAAGGTGGTAAGTTCATTTTGAATATGCTGAGTTTGAGATAATAGTAGAATATTCAAATAATTGGATGTAAAACTGATCTTCAGCAGATACAGTGGCAAATAGATTTAAGTATCATGCCCACAGAAGCAATAATAGATTTCACAGAGCAAATGGAAAGAGGATGAAGTGAACAGCACCAAGGGCAGAAGCTTGGATGATATCCATACCTAGAGGCTAGGAGGATAATGAACCACTGTAGAATAGTGAAGCAGCAAATAAGACAGGTAAAAAGAGGAGCAGTGTCAACAGAATTCAAGGCAGGAGAGAGTACTGAAGAGATGGGAGTGGTCTACAGTGTTAAATTCTGCATTAAAACAATTTTAAAAACTCTTTTTTGCCTTGAGAGGTTTTGTAGAATAAGAATTAATAGGATTTTTTTTCAAATGTGTTTGTACTATCTATAAATAAAATATTTGTATAAAAGGGAAAAGAAAACCTAAATTTGACAGAAAGAGTGATGTTTATATTTTAGGAAAACATTCTTAATATCGGAAGATCACAAATGCTAAACCAAGGTCTACACTGGGTCATTTCAACAGATGTCGACAAGATAGAAGTGTTATTATGCCCCTAACAGTGTATTTCATTCCCTAGACATATGTGAAACCAAATGTGTAATATCTTTAAAGTCTGTTCAAAGTTATTTAGCTTTTTTCAGGTTTTTTTAAGAGGCTGAGAGGAAGTTATGACTACTTACTTTCTTTAGATAGGAACGAATGTATAACTAACATGGTAGCAAAGCAGAGTTTTAAAAATTAGTTAATTTAATGGAGAATATTTTTCAGTGTTACAAACACTCCTCCTAAAAATAATTTTCTTTCTGACCAACAACTATGATTATTAATCAATTAACAAACATTTATTAAGCATCAAGTTTATATGCCAAGTACTGTGTTAAGTGCTAGACAGACAAAAGTAAAATAGTCCTTGCTCTCAAACAATTTATAATCTTGAGGCGAGGGGGCATGAACAACATTTATAAAGACAGGTCATTAAAAAAATAGATACAAGGTGATTAGGGGGGCACAGGGGAGGGCACCGGCAAGGGGGAGAATCAGGAAAGGCTTCATGTAGAAGGTGATACTTGATCTAAGTCTTGAAGGAAAGAAGGCAGAACTGAGGAGGGAATGTGTTATAGTAATGATGATGCCCAGGGCAAAGACAGAAATGGAAGATGGAATATTGTGTATAAGGAATAGTGAGAAGGTCAGTTTGACTGAGCATAGTGTGAGTGAAAGTGACTAATGTGTAATGATGTTTAATAGTTAGGCTTGGGGTAAATGGTAAAGAGTTTTAGATGTCTGACAAATGAATTTATATTTGAGTCCTTGGTGACTTTTTGGTGACTTGCACTTTACTTAATAAAGTATATGTGACTTTCCTCAAGAAAGATAGAGGTATTTAATTACCCTCCATGAATGTGTACTCAAGGGACGAGTATTTAGATCTCTTGACATTTTACTTGTACTAATGGAAATATAACCTATCCATTGGTAATTTCTCACTCTTGCCCCATAACTGGTCCATCTTCTTTTCTAAAAGGCAGTACATGTTTCTGATGGCATTCTTCACCTGGTTTCTTTTGTAGAATTCATTGGTAATATATGCCTCCCTATTGCCCTGTGACTGGCTGACGAATTGGATTCTTCAGAGAGTGTGGTGCTCCATGTCTTACAGTCAATATGGCATTATCAGAAAAATACCATAGTTTTAAAACAGCCTTTTGTTTCAGGAAGAAAAGAAATATACTTTACTCCTTTCTTTTTGTTCAATATTGAGCCCTAGCTCATTGTCTATTTGTAGTGCCTGACCAAGATATATGTACTCATGAACCAATTCTGTGGGTTACATCTGACTACATACTATATTCTTTATCCACTTGATTTTTCCTGTGTGGATACTTAGGTCAACTCTTTTGAGTAACTATGGATCTCATTTATATGGTTCTTTGATGTTCTAGACCTTGATGTAGTCAGCACATTATTTGTAAATGGGAGCATTTGGAGGACCTTATCAACTTTAGGGAATCCCTCTTCAATCTGTATTCTGCATTATGTACCCTCCAGGACAATGGCAAACATCTTTGAACACCCAGTGAAGGACTCATGGGAGAATGTGGACAGGACTTGCAGAGGATGCAAGAGTATGGAAAGACTGTCACTGAATGATTAATATATACACATTGCTGAGATCACCACAAAAATAAGTATCAAAGTAGGATACACATAGACCAGCAGGGAAATTTCTAGCTCAATAAAAATGGAGAATATGTGTATATATATGTATATATATATATATATATAATATAAATACCTAAGTATAAATAAATATAATATCTATCCATGAGGCAGCATGGCATAGTGAATATTAAGCTGGCCTTTAGAATTTTTTTAAAAATGTGTATTATAAAGTCCTCCCTCTGGCACATATTGGTTTTGTGGCCTGTGGCTTAATCTCCTAGGGCCTCTGGCACTCTCTAAATCTATAAATTACAGAAACATTGTCAGTCTGCCTTGCTAAGAGGAGTTTTCTCACCAGGAGTTCTCTACACTGATAAAATAACAGCTCTGACCTGTGCCTTTCCCTAAAAAAAAGCTATCAAAAATTACTTTCATAAATTAAGAATATTTGGTGTAGGGTTTTATATTATTGTTTTTCTTTGTGGGTTTTTTTTAACCAATAAAACTAAAGATTTAGGTATATGCATGCTCTAGAAAGGAGGATATTAGATTATAAATCAACACCTCTCCTAATATCCTATGGATTTTACTTGATGTGATGTCATGTGACCTAGAAGCTGTGAATACCAAGACAAAAAGAATGGAGGAGAAGAAAAGTGATGACAGTTTGTGAAATGGCTTTGTTAATAGTCTCAGATGGAGAGAAAGGGAGAAACAGGTGTAGACACACAGACAGACACCTGCTCTGGGGCAGTGGCCTAAGAGTAAAGCAATAAAATATAGCCTGGCCTCACCTCAAGAAAACAAGATACACCCTGATCTGGGAGAGATAGACAGAGACAGAGAGCTCTGAGCTTTTGACCTAGTCACAGAAAAACAAAGAAAAGAGTTAAGTTCTATGTTATTCCTCATATCCTTCCCACTAGTTGAATTTCAGTCAGGTAATATGCAACAGAGCCTGGAACAAATTGCCCTCCTTGCTAGTGTCTCAAAAGATTTACCCTGAGAACTAGAAAACTAATCATTTTCTTTGGCCTTCTAAGCCTTGTACCTGATCTGATGTCCATAGGCTCCATTTGGAGGCTTTTTTAAGGGAGAAGTCAAATGTGAATAATGAAATTACAGGTTCTTTGATCATAATAAATTACTGTGTGGTTAGCAAGCTGTGCCACCACCATCACCACCACCATTCCATGTGCAATAGCTCCCTCTTTCCTAAAACAGAATTACAGAAGCTCAGGTTTAGAAAGATCCTCAAAGACCATCTAGAATGATCCATACTAGAATAAGAATCTCCTCTTCAATATGCCCAGTAATTGATCATCTAGGCTTTATGTGAAGGCCCCTGGTAAAAGGAGATGCTCCAACACTCAGACAATCTTATGCACTTCCCCACAGTGCTCAGTGGTAAGAAATCCCCTTCTTTCCCTACCTTACACCCTTAAGCTTAAATCTCTATACAACCTCCACCCATTGCTCCTTGTCCTGCCTGCTGGGTGGAGCAAAACAAGTCTAGTCTTTCTTCCCCAAGATAATCCTTCAAATACTTGAAGACATTTTCCATGTTTATCCAACATCTTCATTTCCTTCAGCTGATTTGGAATAATCTGGAGGCCCTTCACCATTTGCTTTTTGGGTTGCCCTATCACACGATTGTCTCCTGTTGAACTTAGAGAATCTAGTAAAACTACCAAGTCTTTTTCAGAAGAATCTTTGTCAAGTCTTCAATGAGCATTTAAGTACTGACTATTGGCCAAGCACTGTGTTAAGTGCTCGTGAGGAAAAGATAAAAATGAAAACAGCCCACTGCCCTCAGAAAGTTCACATTCAAGTGTAAAATTTTACATCTCTCCTTAGTCAATCTTATTATATTTACTCTAACATTTTAACCTGTTGAGATCTTTGGGGATCATTTTGTAGCTCTTCCAGCTTGGGGTTTCATTTTTTTGTTTTTATAATATTCACATTTGACACGAATGTCATGAATGACTTTACCTACATCATTGCTAAGAATATTGAATAGCACAGGATCAAGAACAGAACCCTGGGTCATTCCACTAGACATTACCTGTCTAATTGACATTGAATCATTGATGACTACTTGTTGGATTTAGCAATCCAAACAGTTCTAAATCCACCAAACCAGAACAGGATCTAGCCCATATCTCTTCATCTTGTTGCCTAAAATAGCATGAGTGACTTTGTTAAACAATTTAAGAAAATTTGCTACTATCAGCACATTTGACCTTCTCTGGGCTGGTATCACTTTTCAAATATCACCAACAGTGACACTGAAATCAACTTCTACATCTCAGTTCCCTAGGATTTAGTTCATTTGCATTGTCACCCCAACTGATCAAGGGCATCTACTTGCTTTCTTACTGTTTCTCTACCTACCATGCATATAAATTCCCTATTAATAAATTTTGTTCTGTCCTTTCCAGTCCAAAGACAATTCCTACTGGCACAGCAAACAGGCAAAACAAGAATTGAATAGCTCTATCTTCTCTCTATTGTTCATTATCATTGTCCCATTTATTCTGAATAGTGGTCCTTCCTAACATGTTGGGCCAAGAACTGTATGCAATACTTCAAATGTGATCTGATTAGACCAGAGAGCAGCAGAATTATCAAGTCCCTCATCCTGAACATTATGCTGCTCTTATAATGAACAATCCATGCAAAATTTAGTAGATCAGGGACTCTAAATTTGGAGCTATGGATTCTTATAGATATATTGGAAAGAAGAGGTAGTTCGTGATAGCTGGGGAAAAATTTTTATGATTATATTTTTTTCCTGTATGATTTGTTAGACTTATTTTTTTAGTGGTAGTGAATCAAACATAAGATAGCATTGGAGATGGAAAGTATCTTAATATGTATTAAATCCCATCTTTTGATTTCATAACTATAGAAACAGAAGTCCAAAAGATTGATTGATTTGCTCAAGATCAGATAGATAGTAAGGTCATCCAGGTTCTCTGGCTCCAAATTCAGTATTCTTCCCCCAGAAGCATGCTGCCTCTCCTAACAGATCTTACAAAGTAGACCCTTGTGATATTTTAGTACTGATGCAATAAATACTATGTCATCTTGCAGAAGAGATCCCACTTGGATCCACGCTAGGCATCCTTCACACTGGGCATCCTCCACAAGAGTGATGAGTGCTGGCAAACAGCCTCCAAATTTTTGCTACCTTTGACAAAGATAATCAGAGGCTCATTGAGTAAAATCATTGCTGTGGTATCAAGAAATCATACACAATACTTACATGGGTATTAAAGACCACTTGTTAGGAGGCCTTGAGGATAGAGTTTGCTCTCTGAATTAAATACATTTTTGTACCTAAATAATAAACCCAATAGGATCTTGTATTCTGTTTACCTGACAATCCTTATTTGTGTGTTGATAAATTATTCTCATAAATAGTTCACAAGGATAAGAAAATAATCATATTGATTGGTAGTTACTGATATACTCATCTTTTAGGGATAATTATATGATTTATTATTTTTTCTCAACAATCTGTAAGCATTCATTTAGCAGCTACAATGTGGCAAACATTAAGCTAGAAAACAGGGTAGATATGAGTAAATACAAAATACATACAAAGTTTTTTAAAGATAATTTGGGAAAGAAGGCAATAGCCTCTGATCAAGATTGGGAAAGGCCTTATATAGGAAATGACAAAAGATGAGTTTTGAAAGAAATTTGTGATTCTAATATAGAGAGACAAGAATGCTGTGCATTACAGGTGTGAAGTTTTTACAAATGGATGCAGATTGGAAATGAGTTGTCATGTACAAGGAACAATAATTAGCCAACTTGGCTGGAATAAAGAGTTCGTGATAGGGAGTAATGGGCAATAAAACTAGAAAGGGAAACTAGAGCCAGACTGTGAAGAACTTTAAATATCAAAACAGAGAGTCTTTATTTTATCCTAGAGGCAAATGGAAAACACGAGTTGGTTTTGCTTGTTTGATTTTTGAGCAGAGGAGTGACTTAGTCAGATCTGTGCATTAGCAATATTTGTATGGCAGCTTTGTGGAGGGTAGGTTGGAGATAGTACTGTAGAATCTCAAGACTGGGAAACCAATTAGGAAGCTATTGCAGTAGTCCAGGTAAGAGGTGATGAGGGTTTGATCACAGGTAATTGCCATGTGAAGGAAATAAGTGAGGTGGGGATGAATATGTGAGATGTTGTAATGGTAGAATCAACAAAACTCAGAAATTAATTGGATATGTGGAGTAAGAGGCAAGAAGCAAGAATGACTCCAAAGTTGTGAACCTAAGTGAATAGAAAGATGGTGGTGTTCTCAACAGATATAGGGGAGCTAATAAGAGAAATAGATTTAGGAAGAATGATAATGAGTTCTGTTTTGGGTGTGTTGAATGTGTTGAATTTGAGCTTACTAAAGGAAATCCAGTTGGAAATGTCCAATAGTCAGTTGTTGATGCAGGACTGGAGCTCAAGAGAGAGACTACATATATAGATCTGAGAGTTATCTGCATAGATATGATCATTAAACTCGTGTGAATGGGAAAGGTCATCAAGAGAGGGTCTATCATCATTTATTATTTTCTACTTTTCCATTTATCTTGAAATTTTATCCTTTAGTTTTTTAACTTTCAAGTAATACAGTTCTTAGAATTCCTTATACAGCACACTTCATCTCCTGTCTCCATGCCTTTCCGTAGCCAGTCCTTCATGTCTGTAATATATTCTCCCCTTTTACCTCTCATCTTTGATTCCATATTTTTCTTCAAGGTTCTACTCAAGTGCTACCTCATATATACAAACTTTACTAGTTTCTCCCAAGAAAACTCCATGGACAGTTGGTCATGATGAGGCACAGGCAGATAAACAACTGAACAATAAAAGTTTCTCCCAGATGCCAGTTCATTTCTCTTCAAAAATTTTCTTATATCTATTTTGCATATATTTCTATAGTTGTACCTCTAACACATACTGACTATGTGACCCTGAGCAAGTTATTTAACTTCTCAGTGGTCAAGGAAACTCTCTAAGACTGTAAATTGAAGAGAAGCTGCTGACCTAAATTGGTAGAAGGAATTACTTACCTGGATTTCCCCCTCCCAATTAAATCAGATTTCTAGACCCTAGTTCAATCATTATATAAATACATATATATATATATATATACACATTTTTATACTCCATTCGAATATAAATTCATTGAGATTAGGGATTGTTTCTCTTTTCATCTTATATTCTCATCAATGCCTGGCACCCAGTGGATGTTAAATAAAGTTTTGTTGATTGACTGATCAATTGATTTCAAAATTATGTCACCCCCAGTGTAAATTTCTTCTGTGCACTCTTTCTGACTGCACTTACTCATTCTGTTGTGACTTTCTAGCACAGTGGCTAACCAGGCACCACACTGAGACCACAGGGACTAATAACCTTTGCCAGTTCCTGCCTTTTCCCTGCCTTCTCAGTTTACCCTGGCTTCATTACTCTGAGATCGCCTGTTTCCTCAGTAGGAGAACAAGGCTGCTAGCAGTTCAGTTCTACTCCCACCTCACATTCCTGAGGAATAATTCTATTTTTAGTTCTAGTCTAAGGGATCCTCCCCAGCATGAAGGGCAAGGGGAGAAAGTAAAAAGGTCCACATAGTACAGGCACAAATCAGATATGAAACAGACAGTTTCACTCTAACACTGAAAGAGAAATTTTTTTAGGACCAAGTTTGACAGAAATAATTTTACTTAATTTAACATTAATATCCAAACATTTCTAACTTAGAAAGTGTTCAAACTGGCATGATTTCTCCTCTCCCCACTCCTCATGTCTTCAAATATCTCTTTACACCAAGGCAATATTTGGCAACATTTATAGGAATGTTGAAGAAGAAAAATCATAATATATTAAAATATTATGTTTTTTAAGTTAGCCCTAAAAGTTTTAGGTTAACATTCTAGAAAAAAAGTCACTTAATCTTCAACTATAACTACAGGGTTCTAAAATGGAATGTTAAGCAATAAAGAATCATAGGATTATTATAATCCATTGAAAGGACAGTATATAAGACTTATTGGAATGACTGCAACAGGTCTGATCATGAACTATTTTACATTTGATGTCCAGTAAATTTTTCTGGTAAATTCTCTCACTCTTTGGGTGATTCTTTCCCTCTGCCAATCTTCCAGTGTTGCTGATGGCAACTGCTCTAGTAAGTGCCCATGAAGGAGGAAAGATGCCATTTGCCTTTGAGATCTTACAAGGTCTTATATGAAAGGAAAGAAGACACAAACAAGTGGTGACTTCTTCTCAGACACAGTCTTGCCACATGCTTGAAGGCTAGGGCTAGGAGGAGGGACTTCTTTCTCTTACTTCCTTACACTGAGCTTAAGTGGCCAATCAAAAGTGTCCTCAAGGCAGACTTCAAGCAGTAGGGAATATCCCTGCCTATTCTGAAGTAAAGGCATCATCACACATCCCTAAGGGGAGGATGCTACAATTTTCTCATAAAATATATCAGGGCTTAAGGTAATAGAATAGAAACAGTTGGTGGTTCCACTGTTGTCAAAGATAAACATTTCTATGGAAATTCTGACAAACACGTTCCATTTTTAGTTTATTTGTTCTCCTTTTTGTTTCTTCTACCCTCTTGGGATGATCTTTTGCTTAGTTGAATCTTTCCAAACTATTGGCAGCACTTTTTTTTTTTACTATGATGCTGCTTGTAATCTCTTACTATCCTTTTTGGCAAGGTTTTAAAATGAGTTTATTTTCTAAATTAGCATTGCCTTAGGTTGCTTTTTTTTTCTTCATTCGACAAGGATATTAAGTATTTATTGGCTGTTATGGTTTCTGGACTGTTCTTCTTAAGATTCTTCAGACTGATTAACAAAGGATAGAATTATGATAGGAATGATGAGAGTCAATGTCTTTTCCATTATCCATTTCTGATGTCTTGACTTTAGAATTTGGTTTAGATGTGTGGAGTTGGAGCTTCTATGTGGTACAATGATTATCTCATACTCTGGTCTTTGTACCTTGTAAATTTAGTTCTGGCATTTGTCCTTCTAAAAAGAATAAAAAATTCTAGTTTAAAATGCCACTCTATGGTCAGAGGCTCTAAATTCTGAAACAGTTAAATTAGCATCTATTATTTAGATATACAGTATGATGGGTACTGTACTGACCTTGGACAAAACAAGGTGGGGTTAAAACCTACATTTGACAATTGACACTTACAAGCTATATGAGAGTGTTTATCATATAACTTCTCAGAGCCTTGCTTTCCTCAACTGTAAAAAAGAGAATAATATTTCTACTACCTACCTCATAGGGCTGGTGTGAGGAAAAGGTTTTGTAAACTGCTTTACACCATATTAATGAATTGCTCTTATAATCAAATCCCTATTTATAATGGTTTTGTACGTGTTTATTCATTGAGTCCTATATTTCCCTATAATTCTTACCATTTTTCTTCAATAAATAGGCAGCCTCATTTAAGCACAAAGGCAAAGGTGAATATTTCTAGGGAAATATTAAGAATTAAATTGTGTTTAAAATATTGGGCACCATCTTCCTGGCAAAAGAGTTGCTTAAGTAGCAGCATTTAAATGACTTCCCAAACTGCATCAGGACTGTGGGAGACTCAGTGTCCCTTAGATGGGGTAGTATGAGATAGAGAGAAGTGGCAAATTAGGCCTTACATAGGATCTTCATGAGAAACCAGTGGGACTCATTTGATAATTCACATACAATGCACTAAATAGATTTAATGGGATGATGAAATTATCTAATTTAGACACTTAACAAAGCACAAGACATTATGAAGTCTAAAAGAAAAGGTCATTTAGATATCCCTGAGGGATTCCTGTGAAATTATCCAGAAAGAATCATCTCCCAGAGGATCAAAGACTACATCTGGTTTTGTTAACTATATGAGTTTATGTCATAACTCAAATTTTATTTCAAGATAACTAAGTCAGAGACCAGGGCCCTCTATTCACTAGGTGATAATGCTTCTGTGATAACATCACATAAAAGAACTAGAGGCCCTGTCTGTATTCCAGTGAAAAATCCTCACAACAGCCTGGATATGAGCCAAGGAGAAAATTGGAGGTTTATGGAACTGTGTTTCTGACAGACTCTCCTAATAATAACTCTGGCTCTTATGTTTGGAAATGAATACTCAATTGTTCTGGATTTTTTTAAGTGCAAAAATTAGTTTCTTTAGTTCTTTGAATTTTTAACAATTGTGTAAATCAGAGTCAGGCTAACTCTAAATCTTCTTTGGATCTTCATAGGGTTGCTGCCTACTTAGGGTTTTTGTATCCTAACGAACAGATCCAAAAGGGGGAAAGAATAATATAAAAATCCCTTTGTAACCTTTTCTTAGTCCTCAATCCCCTTGGTTTCTCTATAGTACTTGACACTTTTGACTGCCTCTTTACTGATCTCTTCACCTTTGACATTGCTGTCTATTGTTTTTCCTCCTACCTCCTTCTCAGACTCATTTGGCCTTACATAGGATCTTCATGAGAAATCAGTGGGACTCATTTGATAATTCACATACGATGTACTAAGTAGATTTAATTAGATGATGCAATTATCTAATTTAATTCTCCATAAGTACAGGTATCTCATAAACCCTGACCTCACTTCTCTTTTTTTCTCTAAACTCCTTTAATCATCCCACCTAATACCATAACTTCAACTCTCATCAATACACATTTGCTTCCCAAATCTACATGTTAAACTGTGTTCTTAGTCTGAACCCTACTTTCATACTTCCAGCTCTGTGTCCCTCTAAAACTTCAAACTCAACAATTCTAGAACTTTACTCTTAATCTTGCCCCCAAAACATACCTCTTTTCTACTTTCTTTTGATGGTACTCCTATTCTTCTAGCCTCTCAGGCTTGAAACTTTAGGTTATCATATATTTCCTAAACATTAAATTACCATATATGCTTTCTTCCACCCCATCTCCTCAATCAACCAATCAACTAATCAATAAACATTTATTAAGCTCCTAATATGTGTGAAGCCCTGTGCTAAGTGCTAAGGAATACAAAAGGAGTCAAAAGACAGATCCTACCCTCAAACACCTTACAATCAAATGAAGGAGACAATATGTAAACAAATACATACAAAGAAAGCTACAGGCGGGATAAATAGGAGGCAATTAACAGAAAGAAGGCATTAAAATTATGAGGGGTTAGAGAAGGCTCCCTGTAGAAAGTGCGGTTTTAGTTAGGAGATCAGTAGGGAGAACAGAACAGGGAGAGTGTTCCAGGCCTGTGGGCAGACCAGAAAAAAAGAAAATGAGCAGAGCCAAGAGATGTGCTGTTTTGTTTGTGGAACAGCCAGGAGGGCAATGTCACTGGATCAAAGAATACATGTTAGTTAGTAAAGTGTAAAGAGACTGGAAAGGTAGGAGGGACCCAGGTGATGAAGGGTTTTGAATGCCAAACAGAACATTTTGTTTTTTTTCCTGGAGGTAATAAGGAAAGCACTGGAGTTTATTGAGTAAGGGTGTGATATGATCAGATCTGCACTTTAGAAAAATCGCTTTAGTGGCTGAATGGAGGATGGATTGGAGTGGGATAGACTTAAGGCAGACAGACCCACCAGTACGCGGGTCTAATAATATTATTATTGTAATAATCCAAGTGTGAAGTGATGATGGCCTGCAGTAGAGTGGTGCCAGTGTCAAAGCAAAGAAGGGGCAGTACTTGAGAGATGTTGCAAAGATGTTACAAAGGTAGAATTGACAGGCCTTGGCAACAGATTGAATATTGAGGGTGGGTGTGGTCAGGGAGGTAGCTTTGAGATATAGTGAGGAATCCAAGATGATTCCTAGGCTACAAGCCTGAGGAACTGAAAGGATGGTGTTGCCCTCTGCAATAATAGAAAAAGTGGAGAGGTGGGGGAAGGGAGGGGAGTAGGGCTGAAGAGAACAGATAATAGGTCCCTTTTTGGACATACTGAATTTAAGATTTCTACTGGACATTTAGTTTTAGCTGTCTGAAAAGCAGTTGGAGATGTGAGATTAGAGGTCAGCATAGAGTTTGAGGCAGGATAAGTAGATTGGAGAATCCCCACATCCAATCACTTGTCAAGTCCCATTAATTCTAAGTTAGAAATATCCCTTGTAACCATCTATACTTCCTCTTTTTTGTTTTGCTTTTTTTGGAGGGGCAATTGGGGTTAAGTAACTTGCCCAAGGTCACATGGCTAGGTTGTTTGTTTTTGTTTTTGTTTTTTTTTTGTGCATCTTAAGGGTCTGAGGCTAGATTTGAACTCAGGTCTCCTGACTCCAAGGCCAGTGATCTATTCACTGGGCCACCTAGCCACCCCTATACTTCCTTTCTTTCTGTTTGCTGTACCTAATCCAGGCTTTCATCATATCTTAGCTAGTCTCCTTGCCTCCCGTCTCTCTTCTATCCAATCAATACATTACACAGTTACCAAAATAATCTTCCTAAAGTAAAAACTAACCCTATGTCTCCCTGCTCAAAATCTTTCCATAGCTTCTCATCACCTGTGGGATAACATGTAAACTACTTGACCTAACATTTCAAGCTTTCCACAATCTGATTCCAACCTACTTTTCCAGTTTTGTTCCCTTCTGAATTTCATATTCCACTTTCTGGCCAAACTGGACTAGCAGTTATTCCCTGATCTCTTCTTGTCTCATCCTGTCTCCATATATTTGTATAAACCAGTTACCCATTCCAGGAATATAACACCTTCTCATCTCTACCTGTTATAATCTTTATTCTTTAAGGACCCAAATGATGTACCACCTCCTCCACAGAACCTTCTTAAATTTCATCCAGTTGAAAGCTATCTCTCCCTCATCAAATTTTCTTATATTACTTTGTATGCCTCCACATTCATAATATTTTTTCTTATCAAAGTCTACCTTGGGTATTGGGTATCTTTCTTAACACCTTCTCCCTTCAGATTGTGAGTAAGAACAATGTTGTTTTTCTTCTTTATATCCCTAGCACTTTGCTCGTAGTATATATTTAATCAACGTTTGTTAAATTTAAATGAATCTTTTATAAATTTATGATGTTTCTGTATAAATCAAAGATGAATCTAAGCCAGAAATGAATACATATGTGTTATTTTAAAGTCCCTCCTAAAAAATGTTGTTCTTTCCTCCTTTCCCCAACCTATCACCTATATTCCACTGTGTCATTCTGAGTTTGTTCAAACATCTTTGGTATTGTGGAGTTTCTGGCCTTTGGCCCCTCAGGCCTTAGTCTTGTATTTTCCCACCATATATTGAATATCATGTTCTACCCATGCCTGAAAGATATAACAGAATGACATGAGATCTGGTTAAAAGATGAATCGTGTATCCATTGTGGCCAAGAAGCATATTATTTATAAACAAAAATTCTTTGATCTTGTGAGGTAAAGAAATTCTCAGTGATTCAAAATCCAAATAAAGTCACGTATAATCAGTTCTTACTTATTGCTACTTGTGGGGTAGAAAGTATGGGTGATCCAAAACAAGGTTTAATTTTAAAATAATTTGCTTTTGGTTTTAGAATATGTTTATATTTACATTGTAATAGAGTAGTATCAAATTTTCTAAGGGTTCACTCTAATCAAAATGATAAGGTCCCACTAGAAAGAGAGAGATTTTAAAAACTCTTGAGTTTCTCCATATTGTCCCCTTGTTGAACGTCTCTGAACACATCACTCCATGTTGAGAATAGACTGCTTTCTTTCTGAAACTAATGCCACATTTGTTCTTTCCCAAATCTTCCCTGGAGAAATGAAAGCAGTAGTAATAGTAGCAGTAGCAATGATAACCTTTATATAGCCTAAAAGTTCTCAAACTGGGATTTACAGACCCCTTGAATTCATGGATAGATTTTAGGGCTTCTGTAAACTTGGGTGGTAAAAAACTACATCTTTATTTTCACTAACTTCTAACTGAAATTTAACATTTCCTTACGTTAGAAATACAAGCAACAAAAATTATTCTAAGAAGGCGTCATCGCTTCACCAGACTGCCAAAGAGGTGCATGACATAAAAGAATGTCAAAGACCTTGACATAGCACTGACACACATACAAATCTCTTAACTTACACTATCTTCAGGCTTCATAGCAACTTTATTACGTAGGTATAATTTTTGTCCTTATTTTGCAGAAGAGGATCTTTCCCAGGGTCACACAGCTAAGTAAGTTAGTATTTGAGGCAGTATTGGAGTTCAGGTTCTCCTGACTCCCAACTTCAGAACTCCGTGGACTATGCCCTCTAGCTGCCTACTAAGTAGTTAGATGTTGAGGTTTCTGACAGCTTTTCAGCATATGAAAAGTACCGTTGTCTTCAGAGCTGTGATTGTGTAACTAAGGTTCCCTCTCCCAAGAACCTAATATCTTCCTAACCCACTCCCACCTCTATGAATTTGTTTATCCTGTTGTCTCTATTGCCTGAATTCCAGCCCTCCTTCTTCCTTTTACATACCCTCATTTCTGCATATTAAAATCTTGTTCAGTTGTAATATCACTTTATTTTTGTGGCATCCCTCAATTCCTTACCTAGGTAAATAATGTGTCTTCTTAAATCACTCACAACACTTTGCACCCTCCACTCCCATGCACTTATAGTCTTTTCTTTTATATTAGTGTATGGATCATGCTTGATTTCCCCTATTAGATTGTAAATTTCTTGAAGGCAGAAACTGCCATATCTATCTTTGCTTCCCCTGGCTTGGTACAGCGTCTTGCACATTGGAGCCATTTCATGTGTGTTTGTTGAATTGAATTGAACTCCACTGAGACATCGAATGTATTGAGTCCAACAGTGTGGTATCAGCAAACTGAAAAGATACCAGTCACTGCCAATTCACTAAAATGCTAGCAGCTGAAGCCAAATTACTACCCAGCCTAAAACAGCTCATATCACTGAGGAAAAAGGAAATTCAAAATTGGACATGGTTTATTAAAGTGGGAACACAGGAATCAAAGCTTTTAAAGCTTAATAACAGAGAGGAGGAAATAGAGGGAAAATATTCATAGATTAACATATAGAGAGCCACTAAAAGAAAGGAAACTTAATAAAATTGCCAACAGTATCCCATATGACCTTGAAAATTGTTTAAGTAGGGAAAAACCTATTCCTTAAGATATGAGCCCTCTGAAACTGGAAGTTTCTAAAGGAAAAGAAGAAACACTATGTAGATAAAGCAACAACCTTTACAAAATATTTGAGTTGGTGGTATTTGAAGTGGGGGGGGGGGTGACAATTACAGCAAGCCACTGAAGATCATTAATTGTGAGTTCCATGGCCTCTGAATGGTTTTTGAGGCAAATAGCTTGATCTCATAACTAATCAAAGGGCAGGATAATCCTCCCTTGATAATTCAAAGGATGGTTGATTATTCAATTGTCTAGCCAGTTCTCTTCTCCCTTTGACCCCATTTAGGATTGTTATGCTACTCTTAAGGACCTCCTGTGATAAGGTATGAAGTAGAAAAGAGATGAAATTGAAATCAATATATTCCACACTTGTTATCAGGTTGATAAAAGGTTTGCAGTGAAATAATTTGAAGTGAATAATAAATTTTAAGTTTAGGAATATGTGCGAATTACCATTGTCAACATGGTGCTAAATTTCATTTTAACTGCTAAGAATTCATCAATGTAATCAGGTTGTTTATATTTTTTCAGCCTAGCAAAGAAAACTTTTTCTCTCTCTTAAATTCAATGAGAGTTATAAATTTAAAGAAACAGCATAGGTGAGCTTGAGAGCATTACCGGGGGAAGGATTGATATTTACATAGAAAACATCAGGAAGCAAAGTAAGATAGAACTATCTTCTTTTATGTTAAAGCTGAAAGTCACCTTAGAAAACAACTCATCCAACCACTTTATTTCACAGATGAGGAAACTAAAAACTAGGGGAAGGGAGGGTGAAATCAGTTCGCCCATGACACAAATATAGTGACCAAGTTAGTACTATAACACAGGTCACCTGACTCTGCCCAGAGTTGTCTCCATTGTACTAAAGGTAGAGATAAATAGAGCATTAACAAGAAAATGATACTGTCACTAGCTCCAAACCATGAAGCTTACACTCCAGTCTTCATCCCCATCTCCTACCCACCTGAAACTTGTACTCCCATCTGAGAACTGCCTGAGGCTCTGATAAATGAGCTTTCACCTTAGTTTGCCCAGAACCAACCCTCCATCTCACTTAAGGTGTCTTTTTCTTCTACCTGAATATAAGCTCCTTTGGGGGAGGTACTTGTTTGGTTGCCTGCATTTCTAGCATTTAGCACACTGCCTAATACCTAGTAAACACTTGACAAATGCTTTATCTTTCTATCTAGAAAGATGGTATTATTTTGTTTTATTTTTATTTTGTAGAAAGAGCCTCTTGGGATGATGAAAGCACTGAGTAATTCCTCAAATTCAACCCAGCTCATTATCCTCCTTATACTGTAGTCTGAGATTAGTACATTGATTTCTATAGCATTCATTCAATAGACTGCCAGTCAAACAGCATGTGGTAGTCAGGGATCCACTCATTCTTAATCCACATGGTTTTGGCTTTGTGAATTCAATTCGATAAATTCTTATTGAGTGTTTACTACAAAAATGTTTGTTCTATATACATACACTGTATGAAGGAAGAATTATAGAGACAGGGAGCAAAGAGACTGGCCAAGTGTCTATCCATATACTTAAAGCAGCAGGTGACATGGGTCTAAACTAGAATAGGGCAATTCAGGTACAGAGGGGGAACCCCAAAAGATGTTGGAAGGATAGAGTTTACAGGATGTAGCAAACAATTGGATGTGTAAGTTGAGGGAGATGCAAGAGTCAAAAGTGAGTCCAAAGTTTCCAGCCCAGGTGACCAAGGTAATGGTAGTACCACCTATAAAAATAGGGAAGTAGTAAAAAGAAGAGAGGAAAAGATTGACAGTTCAGTTTTAGACAGAATGAGTTTGAGTGGTTTAAATTCTGTATCCCATTGTAGAAAATCTAGGCAACTAGGTGGTCTACAGTACTGGCCTTGGAGCCAGAAAGATCTGAATTCAAAGTCCTCCTCGGACACCTAGACAAATCCCCGAACCTGCACCTGTCTCAGTTTCCTGATCTAAAAAAAAATGGAGATAATAATATCACCTACCTTGGGGTTATTTTGAGGACCAAATGAGATCATATATGTAAAAGTGCTTTGTAAACCTTAAAGTGATATATATATATATATATGCTGTCTATTCTTATTATTTTATAAATGATTAAAGTAGAAAATGAAAGACTAAGACTCAGAGAAAAGATATCTTTATAGATGACTATAAAGACTTGGGAGTCATCTACATAGCGGTGATAACTGAACCTGTAGAAATACATGAGATCACCTAGGTAAAGAATAGAAAAAGGACATAAGATCATAGAGTTAGAAGGGGCCCCAGAGACCATCTAATCCAACCCATTCGTTTTACATATGAGGAGACTGAGCCCCAGGGAGGTTGACTGAGTTGCCCAAGGTGACACAGGTACCTAATAACTATCAGATTTGGGATTTAAACCTTCATCTTTATATTCCAGAGCTGATACTCTTTTCAATTTACCACTCTGCCTCCCCAAAAGGCTGAAAAGAAAGGAGAGAGCTAAGGACAGACTTAGAAAACAGACACACATACCATACATGCACACACATGTACATGCACATACCCATATAAACATACATATTTATATATATATATATATATATATATATATATATATTATATATGTGCATACACACACTTAGAAATGAGGAGGAAGACATGTCCCAGGAAGAAGACTAAATGAGGAAGATTCAGACAGGTATAAGGAGCAAGAGAAAATGGTAGGTCTACCCTGTCTAATACTGCATAAAGGTTAAGCAGGATGAGAAGATGCTATCATATTTAGCACCTAATAGATTACAAGTGACCTTCCAGAGAACAATTTACAAAGACCAAAGGCATGGTATAGGAAGCCAGATGAGAAGGTTTGATTGTTAAGCCAATCTCTTTCAGGGGTTTCATGTGGCTCTCACTGAAGAGGACCTGTAATAGTCCAAGATTCCATGCAATCAGTGCAATCTGCAAATGCATGCATTTATTTGCAAAGTGGAGCATCTGGAGACCTATATCATTAAGTTGTTGGTTGAATTAAGTTAAACATTCACAGATAAGTAAATCCAAGATAATTTGAGAAGGGGAAGATCATCAAACACTGAGTGTATAAGGCAAAGGCTTGACAGAAATGACAACACATGAATTGAGTCTTCAATGAAGATAAGGAGTTTGAGAGTTAGGGAAAAGGGAGTGTTTTGGAGAGTAAGGCATTGTGTACCATAGCATAGAGATGGAATATTGAATATAGAGCTCAAGGAACAGCTAGTCCAGTTGATTGGAATGTAAATGTATAAAAGGGAACAAAATGAAGTATCTGGAATGACAGGACAGAAACATTTCATGGGGCACTTAAAATGACAGGGAGCTTATATTTTATACAAGAGAGAGCCATTGAAGGTTATCAAACAATGGATCATCATGGTCAGATCTGTGCCTTAAGATTACTTTGGTAAAAAGTGGTATGTGACATCATCAAGAATATATCTGACAGGAAAAGAAAGTGGATTAATCATCTTCCACTTAATTCCTGTGTGGTCCTAGGCACTACATACAAACTATGAAGCAGCTAGGTAGCACAGTGGATAGAGTGCTGAGCCTGGAGTCAGAAAGACCTTAGTTCAATTCTGGCCTCAGAAAATATCTGTGTGACCCTGGACAAGCAAGCCACACCCTTTGTTTGCCTCAGTTTCCTCAACTGTAAAATGGGGATAATAATAGCACCTACCTCCAAGGGTTGTTGTGAGAATCAAATGAGATAATATTTGTAAAGTAATTAGCCAAGTGCCTGGCATGTGGTGGGCACTGTATAAATGCTTATTCCCATCCTTCCCTCCCTCCCTCCCTTTTTACCACCATAGGCCAGTCACTTTCCCACTCTGTTCCTCAGTTTTCTTATCTTTGACATAAAATGGGTTGGACTAAGCAACCTCTAAGATCCCTGCTAGTTCTGAAATCCTATGATTCCATGTAACAAATACACTGGACTGTTCACAACTACACATAGAATATAAGTAGAACCAGACCACCATGATGAATGCTCTGTTGAAAATTTAGGAAAGACATGGAAAAGGATAGGCATGTAGGGTTTGTGATCTGGCTTCATGATAGTAATAGCCAATAAGATCACAGATCACATGAAAAAGTCACTCACTACAAATCCCATTGAATCTTAGACTTATTGGAAATTTACGGTTTTTATTAAAGCATGACATTAAATATTCTTTTAAAATCTTATAGATATTTTATCTTGTGAAGCTCAAAAATTCACAAAGCAAAATACTTTACTAACAAGTTCACTAACTTAAATTTGAGATTTGAATTATGATATCACTTCCCCTCAGGAATAAGTAGAATTCATTTTCACCTATGGAAATAATAAATAAATATTTTTTCCCTGTGATATTTGGTAGGGGGACGTTAGGTGACAGGTGACTCCATCATTGGTCTATTTGAAATGATGATTTAAAATTAGGGGCGGCTAGGTGGTGCAGTGAATGGAGCACTGGCCCTGGAGTCAGGAGGACCTGAGTTCAAAAATCCAGCCTCAGACACTTGACACACTTACTAGCTGTGTGACTTTGGGCAAGTCACTTAACCCCCAAAAAAAACAAGAAAGAAAGAAAATTAGGACATACTTTTGAAAAGTTCAAGGCAAATTAGGTCTTAAGGAGACTGGACTAATAATATTTTCCACTACCTAGTACCTTTCATATTGTAGGTAGAGTACTCAAATGTTTGTGGCATGGAGGAAGAAAGAGGGGGAGGAAAGAAGGAAAAATGGAAAAAGGGAAAGAAGGGAGGAAGAGACTAAGTTGTAGTAGAAAGAACATTGAATTTTATAATTTAAAAAATTGTTTCAAGCCCCAGATCTTACTGGCAATCATTTCATCTTTTGGAGCTTCAGTTCACTGTAAAATAAGGGGATTTGAATATATTTCTCAGGACCCTTTCAACTCCAAAGCCTATGGACACCGACATTTCAGAGTTCCTAAAGCTAAAGCAGTACACTTTTGACATCATCATCACAGATTCCTCCTAATGAAAGTTTATCTAAAGAGTCTCGTTATCATGTGTTGAAGCATGAAGGAAATAGTTGTAGGTTTTTTAAGGACAATTATAAAAATCATAAATCTGTACACATTATTCCTTTTAATATTTATTAGATTTATTTCATTAAACAAAGAGGCAAGGAAATGGCTGATCTTCATTGTTAAAAGATTTTTTTAAAGTAAACTCAATAAAATTTTAGAACCTAATATCCAGCAGAAGGAAAACTCATTTAATGTGACATTTATAGCTCTTTTCCCAAAATAAAATCACAGAATTTTAGAGCCAGTAATCTGATATGCCATTTAGGCCAGGTCATTCATTTTACAAGATGAGGGAATTGAATAAACGGCAACTATTCCACTAAATAATTTCATTGTCACTTTAGTTTCATATTTCAGTGTTTAAATCAAATCAATATATTCCCCAATCTATTTAGTATGCTACTTGTTCCCTACCAGGTTATACTTTACATCTGTAATATCTTCCCATGCCCTGTCCATTGGCCATTTTCTTTTTCTTGCTCAAAACTCTTCTAAAATTTTTTAACTCTTTTTACTCACTCTCCTTGGGAAAAATAAAGTCTCTAAGCATGGAGTAATCCTATTGCTATATGTTTTCTGACATCTAGCAAAAGAGCGTCAACAGGTTTCTATGTGGCTACCAGGGTTTTTTTTGTTTGTTTGTTTGTTAGTTTGGTTGTTTTGAGATTTGGGGGGCTTTTTTGCTGTTTTGGAGGGGGGAAGGTAGGGCAATTGGGGTTAAGTGACTTGCCCAAGGTCACATGGCTAGTTTTTTGTGTTAAGTGTCAGAGGCCAGATTTGAACTCAGGTCCTCCTGACTCCAGGGCTGGTGCTCTATTCACTGCGCCACCTAGCCACCCCAGTTACTGGGTTTTTAATTTATTCTCTTCCTGACAATAAGAGTTAGGGAGGCAACAGGTCTTCTTTTGAAGAGTAGATGGTGTTTGGATGCCAAAGGTAGAATTGGCTTCTTCACAGTTTTACCTAAAGCTATCCCTGGCACTCATACATGTCTCTTCCCACATTCCCAACTCAGTGTCACTGATAATCATCCTGAGTACTACTGCTTATGTTATTGTTTCCCAACCTCTGGACCACCATGCTGTTTATCACAATAAAATGTTTCTTTTGCTTGTGGATCACTAAATCCCCTGAACCAACAAGTAGGGGAAGTGTTAAAGCTTTTTTTTTTACGAAGTATACTTTGTTGTTTGTTTTTTGCTTTCATTTTGTTTTTTGAAAAGTGAGATTTACCATTAATTATGACAAGCATACCTTAAGAAAAATGGAATACTAAATGAGGAACCAAAACACGTCCAAAGTTGATTCTTTATCTTTCCCCCCAAACCCATTCCTTTTCCTAGTTTCCCAATTCCTATCAAGGGCTCCACCATCTATCAAGACATGCAAGTTCATAACCTTAAAGACACCCTTGATTCCTCACTTACCCCCTGCCATAACCAACCAATTGCCAAGTTTTGTCAAATCTATTTTCATAACATCTGTTGCATCGGTAACCATCTCATTCTATCCATTCATACAACCATTCCCCCGATTTAGGCTCTCATTACATGTCCCCTTGAAACACTGTAATAGCCTCCTAACTGCTTTCCTCATCTCCAGTTTCTCTGATAGTGTATGTATCCTCCAAACAGCTGCCAAAGTGATATTCCTGAAGCACACCTCTAATTATCACCCATCCGCTCAAAAAATTTTAGTGGCTAGCCTCTAAAACAGGAATTCTTAATCTAGAGGTCTGTGACCTTTTTTAATATGCTGATAACGGTATTTTAATATAATTGGTCTCCTTTGTGATCATAGGCACTTATAATACATACAAACTATGAGGCACCTAGGTGGTACAGTGGATAGAGTGCTGAGCCTGGAGTCAGAAAGACCTTAGTTCAATTCTGGCCTCAGAAAATATCTGTGTGACCCTGGACGAACAAGCCACACCCTTTGCATTTTGTATTTTTTTCTCACATACTTCAAAACATTAACCCGAAAATGGGCCCATAGATTTGTCATGATTAAAATTAAGGTAAACAGAGTCACAGAATCAGATGTCATCATACTGCCAAAGGAGCGCATAATCCAAAGAACATACCTAACACAAAGAAAATCTTTTTTTCTGAGTTGAATGGCAAAGTCCTTTGTCTGCTCCAGTCTCTCTTTTCAGACTGATCTCATATTGCTCCTCTGTGTGCACTTTATGTCCCAGTCAAACGATCCTACTTCCTGTTCCTCTACATCAGATATTCCATTTTCTACCTCCATGCTTTTGCATAGATTGTATTCCATGTCTATAATTCACTCCCTCGGCATCTTCAACTTTCAGAATCCCAAGAATCCCTGCTCAAGTGCCATCTACTTTAGGGATTTCTTAATCTTTCCATGGTTTAGTGCTACCAACCCTATAAAATTACACTGTCTACATTTCATATACATTTTATATTTCTATTTCTGTGTACAAAGGACAAGTAAACACAGTATGTACATATGCCTGCTTGACATACTTAATAATAAACCCCATTTTTTTCAAAAAGAACATAGTATATTCTTTTTTTTTTTTTTGCTTTTTGGAGGGCAATTGGGGTTAAGTGACTTGCCCAAGGTCACATGGCTAGTTTTTTGTGTTAAGTGTCTGAGGCCAGATTTGAACTCAGGTCCTTTTGACTCCAGGGCCGGCACTCTATTCACTGCACCACCTAGCCCCCCCATAGTATACTAAAATTTCCTCTGCTTTTAGCTCAACAGATTCAGTAGTGAAAATTCCCAAGTAAAAGTGCCACCATATTGTGGTAAATAACATTATAGCCCAAGAGTTGGCAACATATACCACATATGGTGGCACTCGAGATTATTGTCAGCGTCATTAAGGCCAGAGTTGGAGAGAAAGACATACATTGGAGGATGCCAGAGACAGTCCCAGGTAAAAATGTGAAGTAGTCAACTGTCTTTGGCATTCAAGCACCACCATGTTCCCTACAAGAGGACCTATTGCTTTCCACAACTATAATTCCCAAAGAAAGAAAAAATAAAAAATTAGTAGTCATGTAAGAGGACGTGTTGACGTCTGTGCTAAGTGCTCAGAAATAATAAATTTAGAAGTAGAAGAAACCTGAGAGGTCCTTCGCTTCAACACCATCATTTTTTAGATCAGTAAACTGAGGCCTGAAGTGTTTAATGTTATTTCCCCCCAGGAGATAATAAACTTCTTGAGGGTAAGAACTGTTGTGCTTTTTTCTTTCTATCCTCAAAACCTAGTAAAGTGATTCTTTTTGGGAGGTATTTAATTAATACTTGTTGAAAAATAAAATTTATCAGATCCTTCCACACTTACCCAACATCCTAGTGATGAGATATTTCTGACAGCAAGAATAACTAGTCTATAACATGATAAAACCATTGCCAAGGATAACAATTCCATTTTACTGAAACTTATGTTACCAAGGAATTTTTCTTTTGGACTGACTCAGTATCATTTCATCTTTGGACTTATGCTAATGTTAATGATTAATTTGCTCCCCTGTTGCTTGCTAGTCAATGCATTTTTGTATTTTTTGTAAAGGAACAGGAGGCCTTTCAGTTTCCTTGCCTAAGTCTCTGATGAGATCATGGCATCTGGTTGATGGTACAGAGTTCTTACCTCAGTGAAGTGTGAAAATTAATGAAATGCTGCCATTCTTGAGGCAATAAAATAAACAATCATGTATATGAAGCTTCAGATTTCAAGCTGCATGCTGAGATAATGAATTAAGAAACTTGACTCAAGATCACCACTCCCAAGTTTGTGGTCCCCAGAGGTCAATCAGGATCCCAATTTGAACCCTCACCTGTTCTTTTGGGTGCATTCACACACTCAGGGACCCCAGGATATGAGAATAATTGAAATGCCTCTTTGAAATATTGTGCCTGAATAAGAATAAGTGGAAGAAACCAGAAAGTCAAATCTGCAGCCATGAAATCTAGGAAGTGGGCCCACTGAGATAGAGTAAGAGCAGAGCAAAAACCTAATTTTAGAGACTGATTAGGCAGGGAACATTTTAAAGTCTGTACATTTTTATTTATACATCTATGGGAGGGTAGGATTAAGATGGAGTCTCACAATTTTCTTCGAGAAAAAAGGAATCCCCTTACCCACTGTACCTTCATGGCTAGCCTAAGAACAGTTTTTATAAATTAACATAAAAATAAATAGAAAACAGGACAATTCTCGTCTAGATTTCAGTGTTGTCTCAGGCAGCTGAAATGTAGACCATCTGTTACCAAATCGTATTAGTCCCCAAAGTTCCCTGTCACATCTAAAACATAGACCCTCCATGACAGTTGTTCTATTTTATTATACCCCTGCTCTGACATCTACATCAGAAGTATTATTATTCCTCTGCTTAATAAAAGTGCTTCTGAGTGCTCAAAAGACATCAGACAAGTGTATCCAATGTAGAGGAGTACAGATACCCAGAAACTCAAGTCTAAAGGAATCCTAATGAGATATTTTCACTTATTTCTAAGAAATGATTATCATTCTAATTGTAAACAAGGAATCTGGCTTCTGTGACAATTCATTCCTCAATCTCCTTATTCATTTAAAAATATTTATTGTTCATCATCTTATGGGAGTATTTCCCTAAATCCAATTTATTTTATCTTAATGTCACAATATAAAGAAACAATTTGAGCATTTTCTTCATAAAACCAGGAAAAATAGAATTTGAAGTCTTTTTCTTTGTTTTTCTTATCCTTTATTCCCCTACTGAAAAACATATTTGAATATAAGTACATGATGATTATTTTGGGGGAATAGGATGTTAAAGCAATCACTGAAGATTAAGAACAAACCTCTAATGCATTTGAAAGGAGTCTTTTTCCAGTGGAATATTATTAGATGCATAGTCAACATGCTGTTTTAGACAGATGCTCATAGGGTAATGGTGTATGTGTATTCAGAAACTCAATTTTATCAGCTCACCCCAAGGTGATCTAGTCCTGGACAAGTGACTTACGCTAGTCAAATTCTCAAGGGGCTGATTTATAAAACAAATTTTGTTCATCTATACTAAGAAATCACATGAATTGACAGTGTAATATGATAGTAAAAAAAATTCTACTGCAAACATAGATGGCACCAAAAGAGACAGTGTCCAGAACAAAGTAGGTAATACTTCCACTCTATGCTAGTCAGATCATGTCCATTATGGTCAGTTCTGAACACTCCATTTTAGAAAGAACTTTGATAAAGTTGAACCCATCCAGAGCAAGGCAACTGGGATGTTGAGGGGAGCAGGGACCTTGCCATATGAGGCTCAATGGAAGGAATCATGGGTATATATCCTGAAATGACTCAAGAGAATCCTGATAGTTATGGTCAAGTATTAGAAAGACTGCTTGTAGATGAGGAGTTATACTTGTTCCATTGGTTCCATGAGATAGAATAAAGAACAATGGATGAAAGTTGAATGAGAAAGCTTTAGACTTGATGCAAATAGTTCCTAACTATTGTTACGTGTGAATAAATGTGAGAAAAATAAATGTGAAGGGCTATCTTCAGAGGCAGTGGTTTTCCTGTCCCTAAGTCTCAAGCAAACACTGAATTGTTAGGCTGAGTTCATTTCCAATTCTGAGATTCTGTAATTCTGTCAGTACGTTAATTTACTCTGAAAACTATCTGCTACAAAAACCTAGAATAGATACTTTTGACCACTGACCAGAATATCCCTTATCAAAGCACCTGCCAAATCTAATCAGTAACCAAAATGCTGCTCAGTAAGCATGGGATTTTATAGGGGAAAATAGGCGAGTTATATATCCTGAAAGGATATTTTCATCAGTCTGTGATAGCCTTGTAAGTTATCTTTCTCCCTGTGTGTACATATCTGCATATATCTGCCCAACAGACCAGAATACTCATGTCTTTCTGTCAAAGTACAATCTCTTCAAATTGTATGGGTGCAAAACAGTGTTGGAAAAACACTGACAAATGTTTATGTACCAGCCCTCTTTTACTTATGTTGCCTAAAACCTGCCATCCTTTCTCTTGTACTTATCATTCATCTTCTCTCTACGTTTCAGCATGCTTTTACATGATGTGTTATAATCCTGGAGGTTATTTTTCATTGATTCCATTGTAGGATGGCTTCTTCCTGATAATTTACCACCTAAAATTTTATTAGAAAGGTGCCAAGATCTCACCAGTAAGCCATTTCCAAATCATATTTTAGAATGGATTTTTCCTGGTCTATTTTCCTATAAACCATAATCCCAGTAATGTGTAGCAATGGAGTTAGTGGAGTGGGGTTCTGTTGAGGAAAAGTAGTCCGTTAAGACTGTTAGTCACCCTTAATTCATCTCCTCTATTTTGTATGACTTCCTTCTTCCACCCACCTCCAGTTATTTTCTGAGCACCTCCCCTTTCTAGAGGAATGAGTTTCCTTTCAAAATGGACTTTAGGGGAAAAAATGGGAAAGAATATTTCAGTGAACCCACCACATTAGCAGCTCGATTAGTCACAGTCACCAATACTGATGACTCATTGCCTAGGGATGTCTGTTTATTTTTCTGCTTGGAAAAGTTGTAAAAAAATAAATCAACAACTCTCTTCTACAGCCTTGAGCCTCTAACCAGAGACCAAATTCTAGCAAAAAAAAAATACTGCAGTTTTTAAGTCTCTATGCTTTTCCCAAGGAAGTTTCTCTAAATTTCCTCCTCACATTCTCAAAATATACACATAGTTTAGCAATACAACTGGTTAATAATACTATTGCCAGTTTAGGAGACAGAGTATACTTTTAGCAGAAAGGGAAACAACTTTTTTTAAGAAATAGGCTCCCTAGAGGGAAAAGTGGGGTA
>NW_027186304.1:78423066-78448901 GCF_028583685.1 Petaurus breviceps papuanus | reverse complement strand
CAAAGATCTCTCTTTTGGACAATTAAGGGAGGGAAACACAGTAAGCCTTTAGCTCAGGGGTGGAGAACCTGAAACCTCTAGGCTATACGTGGCCCTCTAGGTCTTCAAGTGCGGCCCTTTGACTGAATCCAAACTTCACAGAACAAATTCCCTTAATAAAAGGATTTGTTCTATAAAACTTGGACTCAGTCAAAAGGCTACATCCAAGGACCTAGAAGGCTATATGTGGCCTTGAGGCTGAAGAGTTCCCACACCCGCTTTAGCCCAACCAGCAGGCAACCTTCTCCAAGATCACATTACACGTTTTGTATGTTTAATAAGCTTCTGTCATAGAGATTAAAAAGAACTTAATGATATACCAGATCATAAACTCCTTGAGTTAGGAACAGTGTCTCACTTAGTTTTATATCTCCCTTGGTTCTAGTCACGCCTATTTCAAGTTCTTAATAAATATTTATTAAGTGAATCAACAGACTTGGTCCTCTATTGTAGGTTCATCTTACTTTGAAAACTAAGAGCTTTTCACCAACTTTAGCACCATTTTTCTTCTTTCTATTTGAATTTAAGTATGATCACAACTATTACTTCCTAGAATCCATTGCCCATTATTGAAAACAATCCATATATTTATATTAAAAAATCCAACTCATTGAGATGAATTTAGAGAAGAGTCACTAAGATGATTAAAGGGCTAGAAAAAGGAATATGAAAGGAAAGATAAAGTGTATTGTGATTACTTCACTCAAAAATGAAAAATCTGAGGTAGAATTTAATTTTTAGCATTCAATTATCATATGCCAGAAATCAATTTTTTTCAGTGATGAAAAGAATAAAAAACATGAAATCATGATGTGATCTTAAAATATTTGAAATATTATATGTATTCAGAAAACTTTTCTGAAAATTTTTATGTAGAAAGATAAACTACATAGGAATATTATGGGATTTCCTCCTTTAAGAATGTTAAAAAAAAAAAGGGGGGGGGGACAGCCAGGTAGCACAGTGAGTAAGAGCACTGGCTCCAGTGTCGGGATGACCTGGGGATCAAATCCGGGCACTGATACTTAGCACCACACCCAGAAATAACTGGCCACGTAACCTTGAGCAAGTTACTTAACCCTGATTGCTTTAAAAAAAAATGTTAAAAAAAAAGAGATAATAATAAAAAACAATAGCTATAATTATTATATCTATAATAGACTAAGATAGATTTGGTCTTAGATGCATTTCCATCCAAAACTATCAGATGGACCAAATAATCTTGCAAAAATTTCTTCAAGGCCTACAATTCTGTGATTTTCTATGATTGTTAAATTAATAATTTGAGTGAATCAATTCATTGGCTTCACAAAGGCAGTTAAATATTATGCAACTTGAGTTAGAGGAAGGCTATTTCTGTCCATAATATTTCCCTTCTCAAACTGAAATGTCATTAGTAAAGATTAATTTCCTTGGATCTTAAAGGGTTTTCAGTTTTTGGGAGTACCCTAAAAATAGAAATATCCCTAGGAGAGGTATAACACCTAAAGTCCTATTAACTTATATTTTAGCAGAGATCAAGATCTGCCTTGAGAATCTGACCAGGCAGCTGAAGAGGGAAAAGAAAAGAAATATTTGTCTGCTTCACAATTTTGCTTACATTGAACATGATCTAAGGAATGAACTCTTTGCAAAATAAAGAGGGTTATTATTTCCCACTACTTTAAAGTTGAAGAAACATTTTCAAGTCATCACCTGTTTTTACAAAAAACTATTTTTCTTTAACATTTATCATGTAGCCTCAGGATCCCAGTCTTAAAGATATTACCATGTTATGATTAACTATTTTATGAAGATTATATAATTTCTTATTTTTGTTCAGTCATGTTCAACTCTCCATAACCCTATTTGGGGTTTTCTTGACAAAGATACTGAAGTTGGTTTGCCATTTCCTTCTCCAACTCATTTTACAGATGAGAAAACTGAAGCAAACTGGGTGAAGTGACCTGCCCAGGATCACACAGCTATCTACTGCACCACTTAGATGCCATAATATAACATGACATAATTTGGAACCTATTAAACAATTAGCCTCAGGGGTTGAAATATCTCACAGGCTGAAATTTCTTTAAAAAAAATTTTTTAAGGGCTTTAGCCTCTGATCCAAGGACAATGTCTAAATTGAATGTTTTGTTTGTTGTTATATATAAACAAGATACTTGTTTGACATTGTGACATGGATTTTTCCCCACCTACATTGAATATGAATTACAGGTTAGTTCCTGCACTACAGGTGGACCTATGGCAGCCCAGCAGCATCTCCTATGTCTCGGAAGGAACGGTTACCGATGTCCATATTCCCCAAAATGGCTCTCAAATCCTGTTAGCCTTCTTACAACAAGCCAACATCCAGTACACGTAAGCTTCCTTTTTCCTTTCTATGAAAATCTTTAGTGCCATCTACCTTCTAACACTGACCTGAATTTGTTTGAATCAGTGTAGGACAGAGGATAGAACATTTGACTCGAAGTCAGGAAAATCTGGGTTTGAATCCCACCTCTGTAACTAGGTGGTACAGTGGATAGAGCTAGAATCAGGAAGTTCAAGTCCAGCCTCAGCTACCTGGCAGCGGCTGGACCCTGACCATGGTACTTAATCTCTGTCTGTTTCACTTTCCTCAACTATAAAATGGGGATAATAATCACACCTACCTCAGAGTTGTTACAGGGATTGTAAAGTGTTTATTTAGCACAGTGCTTGCCACACAGTAAGGACTTGGTCTGTATCTCTTTGCTATCTTCTTTCCTTCCACCTCAAATATTTACCAGCTCTGTGATCCTGAGCTAATCACTTAAGATGGGAGGCAGTAAGATACAATTGTCATTGTCTCTGTAGTCAGAGGACATAAGTTCAAAGTGTCCCTGACACTTACTACTTGTATGACCTTGGGCAAGTCACATGATCTTCTTGAGTCCCAGTTATTTCATCTGTACAATGGGAGTAATAATAGAACCTACCTCACAGAATTGTTGTAAAGATCGAGGAAAATAACCTATGTAAAGTGCTTTACAAACCTCAAAGCACTAAGTAAGATCTGTTATATGATGATGATGATTGTATTATTTTTTATTTATAGACAGATTTTGTGAGCATGTGATCAATCAATCAATAAACATTTATTAAGTTCCGAGTGTGTGGGATACAAAAAGAAGCAACAGACAGTCCCTGCCCTCAAAGAGCTTACAATCTAATAGGGGAGAGGATACACAAATGAATATATGCAAAGCAAGGACAAATAAGGAATATTTAATAGAGGGAAGGTACTGGAATTAGAAGGGTTGGTGAAGGTTTCCTATGGATGGTGGGTTGTTAGTAGAGACTTAGAGGAAGCCAGTGATGTCAGTAGGTAGAGCAGGGGAGGGGAAGCATGGGAGGCATGGGGGAGAGACATGCCCAAAGACAACAAATGGAATGTCTTGTTCGTGGAACAGCCAGGAGGTCAAGTATCACTGGATCAAAAAGTATGTGGGAGGGAATAAGGTGTAAGAAGACCAGAAAGGTAGGAAGGCACTAGGTAGTAAAGAGCTTTGAGTGCCAAACAGAGCATTTGAATTTGCTCCTAGAATTCACTGGAGTTTACCGAGGGGCAAAGGGAGAAGGAGGAGGTAGTGGGTGTGACATGATTAGACCTACATTTTAGAAAAATCACTTTGGTAGCTGAAAGGAGGATGGACTGCAATGGGTAGAGACTTGAGGCAGACAGACACATGAGCATGCTACTGCAAAACTCAAGGCATGAGGTGATGAAAGCCTGCACTAGAGTGGTGGTAGTATCAGAGAAGAGAAGGGGGAAGCATTCAAGAGATGTTGCAAAGGTAAAATCTTCAGGCCTTGGCAATAGCTTGTATAATTTGTATAAGTTGAAGAATCTAGTATGACTTCTAGGTTATGGGCCTGAATGACTAGGAGGGGGGTTGTCCTCTAAAGTAATAAGTAAAGTAAGAAGCAGAGAGAGTTTAGGGGTGAAGATAACAAATTCTCTTTTGGATATATTGAATTTGAAATATCTACTCGTATTTAGCTTGAGATGTCTGAAAGACAGTTGGGAGAGTCTAGATTAGAGTTCAACAGAGAGACTGGAGAAAGAAAAGTTGATTTGAGAATCATCAGCTTCGAGATGGCAATTAAATGCATGGGACATGATGAAATCACCAAGTGGAAGAAAAGAGGACTCATAACAGAACCCTGAGGGACACCTACAGGTACAGGACATGATGTGGAGGAGGATCCAGTGAAAAGGAAAGAGATCAGAAAAGTAGGAGGAAAACCAGGAGAGAGGGGTCCCCTGAAACCCTAGAGAAAAGAGAGTATCCAGGAGGAAAGAGTAGTCAACAGTGTCAAAAGTTATAGACAGGTCAAAGTAAATGACAATTGAGAAAAGGCCGCTGGATTTAGCAATTTGTAGATTATTTGTAAATTTGGAGAGAGCAGCTTCAGTGGAACAATAAGGTTGGAGGCTACAATTTGAGGGGTTAAGAAAAGAATGAGAGGCAAGTGGAGGTACCTATTGTAGACCACCTTTTAGCTATAGTTTAGCTATTAAAAAAAAGCAGAAGAGATATAGGACAATAGTGGGAATGGAAGGGTCAAATGAAGGCTTTTTAAGGACAGAGGAGATACAGACATGTTTGTAGGCAGTAAGAAATGAGCCACTAGAGAGGGAGAGATGGAAAATAAGTGAAAGAATGGGAATGACAGAGAGGAAAAAAGTATGTGCAATCTGCAGGAAGACATGTTAATTGAGTTCCTTGACTTAACTGGATTCTTTAAAGTACATAAAGTTATAGTTCCTATTAGAAATAGTATGGCTACTGTTGTAGGTCTGGTGGTCTGTGATGATTATATGCCTACCTGGCAGGAAGGGGTAAGGTTATTACTCTTATAGGTGCACTGTAATTGAGAGGTTCTGCATGCTTCATTAATTATGGCATAATATAAAAGAATAAACCTGTTTGTGTAACAAGAGGTGGCTTCCTGTAAGTAAATATAGGTCAGGTGGAACAGATGGAGTATAAAAAATCTCACTTTATATCCCAGAGAACAGAGCTTGGAAAAAAAAAACTAATAAACACCAAGAAGTGTTTTTAAATCACAGTTTTCTCCTCATGGAGTTAAAATCACTTAGAATTATTCATTTTGCAAGTCCCAAGATAATAACACATAAAAGTCAATTAAGTCTTACAGGTTTAGTAGCAGGAGATGATTTCAATAGACTTCTGTTATTTCTATCTTGGGTATTTTCAAAAGTAAGATTATCCTGCACTCTGTACAACTGTATTTCATGAATAGAATATTCATTTTCTTGGACTCAAATTAATGTGACCCCATATGGTTAGACCCCAGACAGCAGGTACTACGTCTATATGAGATGAGAGATATTTCATTTACTGCTGTAAAAGGTTCTTTTTTATTGATTTTTTATGATTAAATTAGCATTTTATGTAAGCTTAAATTAATAGACTTTCCCATCAGGACTGGGGTCATAGGGAAAGCCACTGAGTATTGAGTAATGCTTAAAGGGGAGTCGCTGGTATAGTCATGGGATGGGGAAGGGCATAGAGTTGAGTTGGGGTTGGTAACTACCAAAACACAGAAGGAAATCCATGACTGATCATAGGATTTGGAGCTATAAAGCACATTGGAGATTATCTTGTCAAACTCCTTTACTTTTTACAGATAAGAGGTCCAGAGAAATAAAGTGGTATTGGTACTAAGTGACAGAGCTAAGGGTAAAACTCAGATCTTTTCACTACAAATTCTGTACTCTTCTCACTCAACCAGCATAATCTTCATTTCACTGCAACATTACCAGAATCATAGAATGTTACAGGTAAAAGGGAAGCTGAAGATCAATGAATTCATCTGCTCTACTTTATAGATGAAGAAAATGAGGTCTTAAGAAGTGAATTGCCTAATGTCCCACAGCTAATGGCTAGATCTGAATGTCTCCAGTTATAATTTCTTTTCCACTAGAACAAGAGTTCTTAGCCTTTTTTTGTGTCATGAATCCCTTGGAAATCTGGGGAAGTCTATGGATACATCAGAATTTTGTTTTTAAAGTGTAAAACAAAATATATTTATGCATGTACAAAGGAAACCAATTATATTGAAAGATAATTATAAAAATTCATAGTATCTATCTAAAACCATCAGCAAGCATTATCTGTAATGAGGATAAGCTCAAAGCCTTCCCAATAATATCAGGGTAAAGCAAGGATGCCCATTATCACTACAGTTATATAATATTGTACTAGAAATATTAGCTATAGCAGTAAGAGAAGAAAAATGGAAGGAATTAGAAAGGCAACAAGGAAACAAAACTATAAATTTTTGCAAATCAAATAATGGAACACATAAAGAATTCTAGAGAATCAACCAAAAATCTAGTTGAAATAATTAATAACATTAGCAAAGTTGTAGTATATAAAATTAACTCACATAAATAATTACATTTCTATGTATTGCCAACAAAGTCTAACAGAGACTGGAAGAGACAGAAAGAGAAATTCCATTTAAGTAACTAAAGATAATATAAAACATTTGATAATCTACCTGCCAATACAAATCCAGGAACTATAAAAATACAATTACAAAACATTTTTCAATTAGACAACAAATTAGACCTAAACAATTGGAAAAATATTAATTGCTCATGGGTAGGCCAAGCCAGTATAATAAAAATGACAATTCTACCTAATTTAATTTACTTATTCAGTGTTGTACCAATCAAACTACCAAAAATTATTTTATAGAGCTAGAAAAATATTAACAAACTTCATCTGGAAGAACAAAAGATCAAGAATATAAAGGGAATTAATGAAAAAAAAAACATGGAGGAAGGTGACCTAGCCATGCCAGATCTCATATTGCATTGTAAAGCAGTAATTATCAAAACTATCTGACACTGGCTAAGAAACAGAGTGATGGATCAGTGGAATAAATTCGGTATGCAATACACATTAGTAAATGACCATAGTAATTTAGCATTTGATAAATGTAAAGATCCCAGCTTTGGGGACAAGAACTCATTATTTGACAAAAACCATTGGGAAAACTGGGAAAATTTGGCAGAAACTAGGTATAGACCAACATCTCACATTGTATGCCAAGATAAGGTCAAAATGTGTATATAATTTAAATATAAAGGGTTATACCATAGCCAAATTAGGGAAGCAAATTAGGAATAGTTTACCTGTCAGATCTATGGGAAAAAATGTTTATGACCAAACAAGAGATAGGGAATGTTACAAGATGTAAAATGGATACTTTTGATTACATTAAATTAAAAAGGGGTTGCACAAATGAAGCCAATATTACCAAAATTGGAAGGAAAACAGAAAGCTGGGGAACAATTTTTATAGTCAGTGTCTCTGATAAAGGCCTCATTTCTAAAGTATATAGAGAATTGAGTCAAATTTATAAGACTACAAGTCATTCCCCAGTTGGTAAGTGGTAAAAAGACATGAGCAGATACTTTTCAGGTGAAGAAATGAAAGCTCTCTATAGTCATATAAAAATGCTCTATATTACTATTAATTAGAGAAATGTAAATTAAAACAACTCTGAAGTACCACCTCACATTATCATATTAAATAATATGACAGAAAAGGAAAATTATAAGTTTTGGAGGGGATGTGGGAAAATTGGGACACTAATGCACAGTTGGTAGAGTTGTGAACTGATCTGATCATTCTTGAGAGCAGTTCTGATCTATACCCAAAGGGCTATAAAACTGTGCATACATACCCTTTGACCCAGTAATACCACTACTAGGTCTGCATCCCAAAGAGATAAAATAAGGGGAGGGGGAAGGGGGAAGAACCTATTTGTACAAAAATATTTATAGTAGCTCTTTTAGTGGTGGCAGAGAATTGGACATTGAGGGGATACCCATCAATTGGGGAATGAATGAACAAGTTGTGTACTTGTGAACAAGGATTGTACTATGCTATTATGCTATACTACTATTGTGCTATGAGAAATGTTGAGCAGGATGATTTCAGAAAACTTGGAAAGATTTACATGAACTGATGCAAAGTGAAGTAAACAGAATGAGGAGACCATTTTACATAGGATAGTAATATTGTACAATGATCAATTGTGACTGGTTTAGCTATTCTCAGCAATACAATGATCCAAGAAAATTCCAAAAAGACTCATAGTTTTTAAAAAATGCTATCCACTTCCAAAGAAAGAATGAATGAAGTTTGAACGTAGATCAAAGCATACTATTCTTCACTTTCTTTTTTGGTTTGGGTTTGGTTTTTTTCGTCTGTTTTCTTTCACAATATGTCTAATATGAAAATATGTATCATATAACTGCATATATATAAGCTATAGAAAATTGGCTGCTTTCCCAATGAGGGGGCAGGGAGGCAGAAGGGTGAGAATTTCTAACTCAAAAATTTTTTAAAAGAAATGTTAAAAATTGTTTTTATAGGCAATTGGGAAAAAATCAAATTTTTAAAAAAATGTTTTTTAAGTTCATGGAATCCAGGTTAAAAACCCCTGCACTACAATCTACTATTTATTCTTCCACTAATTCCTTGGCTATATCAATGGGAAGTAGGTCATAGTTATCAAAAGTTGGTCTCTCAGGGCCCTTAAGAAATGGATGATAATTAAATCTATAAATATGTCTTTCTGTTTACCAAGTGCTCATTTTGAAAATAGACATGTCACCTCTCAGAATGATAATGTGCTGTGGTGTTAAATGCGGGATTTAGAAGGTCTGGATTCAAGCTCTCTATTCTATAGTTCCTAGTCTTGTGACCTTAGTTGTCATTTCACCTCAGCTTCCTGATCTGTAAAACATAATTATATGTGTGTGGGGGAGGTATAATTATATTTATACTACCTACCTCACAGGATTGTGAGGAAAGTGTTATGTAAATATTAGAGTGCTTTTTTAAAAAATGTGAATCTATTGTTACTTAGGGCTTGCCTGTACAAAAATAACATTTGCCCAGACTTAAACAAGTTCCTGTTATCTTCCTGTCAGCAGTTTAAGGCGTCCCCGCTAAGATAGTTTTCTCATAGACAATCCTTAATATTACTGCCTGTTCTTTGAGGTTGTATTTTTTTTAATTGATAGTTTTGGCCACCTATGTGTAACCCTAAGAAAACACTCAGCATATTTGCCCACTGCCAGCTTCCAGGATGGCTGAGATTTCTTAGCTACGCAGACTACAGTGATCAAACAGTTCTTCAGAATGCCAAAAACTCAAAATCTGCCCAAACCTGTCTGAGTTACATAGACATTCCATACTTGTCACAAAAGTTTCCTGGTTGAATTAGACATGTAAGAGAAGAGGAAGTTATAGGTGAGCCAAGTCCTAAAACTCACTTTTTACCTAAGAAGGAACCCAAGAGTGAAGGAAATGCTTCTAATTTCATAGATTAGGGGAATAGTCCAACAGAATGAACTGATACAGAACACCTAAAGGATAGCTCCAGCTCAGAGCCCTAGCAAATGTCTCCAAAGGAAGGTCAGGAAGCCTGATAGCTGTAAGCCATAAAGAATAGATACCTAGCTAGAGGAATTAATTGCAAGCATACTTTGAGAAACTAATGTTGTAACTCCTTACTTTGAGAGGCCATGTCTATAATCACACCCAAAGCAGGGGTACTCCCCTGGAATAAGGCACTGGCAAGGCAATACAATTGATGACCCAACTCCCTGAGAACTCAGGTTACATTGGGCAGTGGTCATGTTGAAGAATAAGCATGTGGTACATAGGTGTGAAAGAAAAAAGAGGAAGAACGGCAGCCACATGTGTAGAGAGCTAGAATTAGGATGATTATCATGATCCCTCATCTCCTATGGAAACCCAGTATCAAATGGAAGTATTTGGGCCTGGGCAGGGACTTGATTCAGAGTCTTCTCGCATTCTCAGGAGAAAGGTACCCATCTGTAACTGTATGATTCCTGAACTTCCAGTATCTTTGGAGGCTGCAGCAATAGCTAAGATTCCTGATACTGCTTTCTGCTATCTGCAAGAGGAGCAGCCTCAAATACTCAGCTTTAGGATGCATATCCCAAAGACTTTATGAGTGACAAGTCTTAAGCCCTGTGTTTCCCAAGCTCACAACCCTGGGCACTAAGGCCACAATAAGGAAGAACCTAAGGTAATCTGTTAGAACTCCATTTGGGAAGAAAGCTTTGGTTAGAAGGTTGAAGCTTATGGTTAATATGGAAATATGCCTAGAAAGTTTGTGACTTCTCTTTTTTAAAAAATCCTATATATTTCCTTTTTCTAGTTAAACAAATTTGCTTGACTATGTCATTCAGGTTTAAGTATTGAGACAGTAGTTGGATTCAGCAGGAGGAACTCCCAACAATATGGGAGCAGAGCCATTGATTGACAAGTAAGCCTAAACAGAGGTGTTTGATGATCCACCTGTCTCTTTCAGCGTTTGATTAGAAGATAAAATGGTGAAATAGTATGACCTAATAGAAAGAACTGGACTTAAAATACCTGGGTCTAAGTCTCAGTTCCATTTTTCATTAACTATATGACTGGTCAAATCACTTATCATCTCAGAGATTGTTTCTTTGCTTTTAAAATGGGACAATTTGCATAGCCAATCTCATAGAATTGCCATAAGAAAGGTGGGAAGATGATATGACATGTAATGATTATTGTAAGGCTGCTGTTTGAGGTATAAACCATCTTGATTCAACAAGAATCCTAAATATATTAATGTTTACTAGACTGTGCTAGTTGCTAAGAATATAAAGATGAAATAAGATGGTCTCTGCCATCAAGAAGTTTATGAAGAAAGATAAGACGTAGAAGTAAATAATTATAATACAAATTCAAATGGGATCATCCAATTCAATTTAACAATGATTTGTTAAGCACCTTCACTGTGCTAGCTACTGGAAACACAAAGACAAAAAAATAGGTCTTGGCCTTGAATAGCTTACAAATAAAACCAGTCTGGAACCCAGGATTTGGGGATCTATAATCACATGTGTTATCTATTAAACTACCAGCTGACACCCTGGTAAATCCAAAGGAGAGGTACTATATGAATATTTAAAAGGAAAGGACCACTTTCAGCTAGGTGGAGAACTGAATTACTGAATGTTTCCTAGAGAAGTTAGCCTCTGAGCTGGGCCCTGGAACAAAAGAAAGATTTCTGCTCACAAAGATTAGAAGTAGGAGTGTTATGAACAAAGGAGTAGAAATAGTCAAAGACAGAATGAGATCAGGAAATGATAAGTGTGGTCTGACTGTAATCTAAATAATAGAGTAAGAGAAATAGTGCAAATCCCTGCAGGCCAGATACATCCAAAGCTGGGGTAAGACTCCACCACCTACCTCCCCACTTCTGGGTCTTCTCCAGCATTGACCTTACCTCACACTGCCACCTCACACCTCCTGAGTTCCTGTTCATATCTGCACATGCTCCTGCATGCTGTGAAGTGATCCTCCAGGAGCCTCAAAGGACACATCACCACCTGCCACAAGGTTGGACCTAAAAGAACAACCTGGCACAGTTTAACCCCTTGCCATCAACAGACCTCTCTCCAGTGACTGATATTCTTCCTGGACTCGTTTCTTTAATAGTTACCATATTCCTGTCCTCTTATACTGTCTCCATCTAAGTGATTCTGAACCTTTGACTAGCCATGTGCAAACCAAATTCCCCAATGCCACCTTCAGATTCTCCCTCTACTACTATCACTAATCTCCTTTGAGCTTCACATTATCCAGATTTATCACCCATTCCAGATGCTTATGGCCATTATCTTTTTCTATGATTGAGAGAAACATTTACCTTTTTAAAGTTTTTTACATTTATTATTAATTTATTTTGGACATCCTTTTTTTTTTTAATTTTGAGTTCCAAATTCTCTCCCTCCTACCAACCATTTCCTCACCCATTGAGAAGGCAAGTGGTATATCAATTATACATGTGAAATCATGCAAAACATTTCCATATTGGCATATTGCAAAAAAGAAAGAAAAGAAAGTGAAAAAATTATATTTCAATTTGCAGTCAGAGTTCATCAGTTCTCTCTGGAAGGAGATAGCATTTTTTTCATCATGAGTCCTTTGGAATTATCTTGGATCATTAATCAGACTAGCTAAGTCTTTCACAGTTGATTATCTTGACAATATTGCTGTTACTGTATACAAAGAGGTCATTATCTTTCAAACTCCTAGGACATTCTCCCTCCTTTCTCAGGGAGTTCAGTCCCTGGCTCATAGTCTGTCTATTCCAATTTCTCCTCTAATATTAAGGGACTTGAAAATAAATATTGATGCTTCTCTGATACCTTAATTTCCTAATTCCTCAGTCCACTCAATCTTCACAACCTACTTCCTCACTATACCTTAGATACACATAGAGATAGTCATACCCTTCATCTTGCCATCACCCCACAAGTGGTTTTATTTCCATGTTAACAAATTCTGAAATTCCTTTATCTTATCCTATGCCATCATCTTGCCATCACCCACAAGTGGTCCACTTCTATATCCATGCGTTCTGAAATTCCTTATTTTACCTTATGTCTTCCATTCCCTTGCCTTGTTCCTTATCCTCCTTGTGATCTCTATTCTCTCCACCCCTCAGTTATTTCACAATCTGTGACTTCTGCTCTGACTACTCTCTCATCCCTTCTATCTTACCCACTACAACATAGATAATGTTAATTCATTCATTCCTATTTTAGTCAGACCATGTCTAAAGTTCTGTGTTCAGTTCTGGGCATCTCAGTTTAAAACAGATAATTGTAAGTGGGGAGACCCCAAAAGAATTCAACCAAGATGATATCATATTGGATCAAATAAAGACCCTGGGGATGTTAGTCTTGGAAACAAGAAGGCTCAGTGACAGGGCTGGGAGATAACACGATAAATGTCTTCCACGTACTTCCATGGAAGAGGAATTAGACGGGTTTTGTCTCAGGAGGTGGCAATAGCGGCAATGATTAGGAATTATAAAGAGGCACCTTTAGGCTTGAGATCAGGAAGAATCTCCTAATAAATTCTTTTGTTTTTATTCAGTTGTTTTTCAGTTGTGTCTGACTATTTGTGGCCCCATTTGGGGTTTTCTTGGCAAAAAATACTGGAGTGGATTGCCATTTCCTTTCCCAGCTCATTTTACAGATGAGGAACTGAGGCAAACAGGGTTAAATGACTTGTTCAGGGTCACACAGCTAGAAAATGTCTGAGGTCAGATTTGAACTCAGGAAGATGAGCCTTCCTAATTTTGAGCACAGTGCTATATCCACTGCAACACCTAGCTGCCCCTAATAATTAGAGCTGTCCAAAAGTGGAATGTGATGCCTCAAGAAGTAGTAGGTTCTCCCTCTTTAGAGGTCTTCAAGTAAAGATAGATAACTAACTACTTCAAGCAGAGCTAGATAATCTACTTACTTAACTATATGTTACAGATATGGATTGGATCAGATGGTCATTCCATCTATAACAGTTCTATGATTCTGTGATACTATTGTGTTAAATGCAAAATTATCAGTTAATTATAAATTTTTTTTAAGTTAATGACATATCACTTCTAGGGTTTTATCCCAAGAGATCAGAGAAGTGGGAGGAGGACCCATAAAATTATCAGTTAATTATAAATTTTTTTAAAGTTAGTGACATATCACTTCTAGGGTTGTATCCCAAAGAGATCAGAGAAGTGGGAGGACCCGTATGTACAAAAATATTTATAGCAGCTCTTTTTGTGGTGGCAAAGAATTAGAAAACAAGGGGGGATGCCCATCAATTGGGGAATGGCTGAACAAGTTGTGATATATGAATGTAATGGAATACTACTGTGCTATAAGAAATGAGGAGCAGATGGACTTCATAATAACCTGGAGAAACTTATATAAACTGATGCTGAGCGAGAAGAGCAGAACCAGGAGAACTCGGTACACAATTATAGACACAGCATATGTGTGACGAGTAACCTTGATAGACTGGGCTCCTCTCTGCACTGTAAGGTTATAAGACAACTCCAAAAGACTCGATCGAAAGAGATATCCACATCCAGAGAAAGAGATGCGGAGTCTGAATGCAGAGTAAAACAAACTACTTGCTGTGTTTCTTTTTCTTGTCTTGTTTTGTTTCCTATTTCCCACTGATCATTCCATCAGTTATAATCCTTCTTTACAACCTGACTAATGATTAATGTGAAGATATTTACAGATCCTATATTTGAGTGCAGGTTGCCATGATAGGGGGGAGGGAAGAGAAGGAGGGGGAGAAAATTTGAAACTCAAGGGACTGTGGAACTGAATGTTATAAACTAAAAGTAAATAAACAAACCAATTTAATTTTTTAAAAAAGTTAATGACAAAACATTGATTACTTCATGCGATTTTTGGTATAAAGGCCTGCCTGTGAAGCATAAAAGATTTGCTTGGCTAACAACTACAGCAGATGAAGGACGACAAACTGCACCAGGGCCAAGCATTGGCAAATCAGAGAGACAACCCTCATTCTGAGATCTGAAAACCAAAGAAGGGCCTGAAGCACAAACATTTAGAACAGAGCAGCTGGTCCATTGGAGTTCAGTCCTATGGCTACAATACCCAGCAGGAAATGGTAATATTAAGTCATAGCTCAATTTTGTAAAAGAGAAAAAAAAATTCAAACTTTTAAAAGCTGGATTTTTGAGAACATGGGCATTTTGTCTTTTCTTTGGAAAACTAATGGGACACTCTGGGGTAGTTTGCACTCCAGTAAAGTGATGAGGAATTTTTATTTAAGTGTTCAGGAGAATGGAAGAGGGGGAGGAAAATATGGTAAGTTAGAGAAGCTTCTCTGATTGTGGCTGCAGGAACTTCATTGGAACTATTTGTAAGCATATCACCCATTTACAAAAAGAGCCTTGGGCTAGGAAGCCTATATTTTTCATAACCTACTGCATCATACCAGAAACATCACCCAATTGGCTTACATTCTCCCAAAACAAGTTGATATAGGAACAAGTTATTTATCCTTGAATATAATACTAGGGATATTATCAAAATTTCAGTAAATTCTCTGAGGGTTTAAAAAAAACACTTTCCCCAAACTGGATTCAAACTATCAGCCTTAGATGTCACATTCACAATTTACTACCTATAATTTGAACCAAGCACCTACAGAATCAGTGTCCCTATGTTTTCTTTATTTGCAACAATTTACAGATTGAGAAGGAAAGGATTGAAATTCCCATGTTAAGGTGGGAATTTAGCCAAATTTGTCTAGATCAAGAATGACTCTAGAGAAATCTCTTTAAGCCAAAATCAAGAGAGTTTACTTCTTTGACTACAGAGACAGCATGTTGTAGAGAAAAGAATTAAGGAATTGGAGACAGGAGACATGAATTCAAATCACAGTTTCACCATTTAGTAGCTTTGTGACCCTAGGCAATTCTTCTTATTGGTCTCCTTGATTCTATTAGCTTAATTAATTCCATATTAATCCAGCTTCCATATAACTGCCAGGTAGATATTTCCAAAGTGTAGACCTGTCCATTTTTCCCTGCTATTTTGGAATCTTTGGTGGTTCATGGTTGTCTCTAATATAAAATTTAAAAATCTTCAACCTAGCATTGACAACCTTCCACAATATAACTCCTACTGAGAATTCCTAAATTTTGGAATTGCTAATATTTCCAGTATTTTTCACATTGCTCTCCTATACACATTTTCTATTCCAGTCAAACTAACCTACATTCCATTGCCCAGCTCTCTACCTTTAAACACACTACCCACACATTCTTGGAATGCACCCCCCCCTTCCTAACCTCAACAATGGAATATCCATGTCAATGGATTCATTGTTGTACATTGAAATAAGATCTCAGAATGAGTTTTTATCAACATCAGCATTTGTCACCAGCCTCAGATCGCTCTTGACCACTACTCTTATAAAACTGTCTTCACTATCCCCTCTACCTAGAAAAATTTCCCTCCTCAAGTCCGCCACTTAGAATCCCTACCTTCCACCAGAAATCAGTTCAAGTGCTACCTTCTATATGAAGCCTTTCCTGACCCCTGTTGCCTGTACCTCTCCCCTCCCATTTAAAAAAAATAGCTTATATATATATTTTTTTGTTGACTTATTTGTGTATATGTTGTTTCCTTCAGTAGAATGGAAACTTCTAAAGGGCAGAGATTTTCTTTTTAACTTTGTACCCTCAGGGAATATAGATAGGGGACACAACAATGCTTATTGACTGATTGTTTGAACCAAGCCAGTCTTTTGTGTTCTTCCTCCATTAGCTTCCCTTAGTTTTGTGTTCCATATATTTCTTTTTAATGTAAACTAGGAGAAATATAATGAGGGATAGAAATATAAAAAAGCCACAATGCATTACAAAGGCAAATATAGCATAAAAGATTTTTGATTATGTACTCTTGGCACATCCCAATCCTCATTGCATGGATGATTGAGTTGTCTGTATCACGCTAACTATGTTTATTACTCTGAGCAATTACAGTCATTTGAAAGTAACTTATGGATGCTGTTAAGTGTTATTTTATGGTACAAAACCTACTAACATGACAGTTGTTTCTTGAAAATGACTTACAAAGGCAAAGCTTTTTAGCCACCTGCCAAACCCAGAGAATATCACTGAGGGACCTCTTAGCATCTTTAAATATTCTAAATGATTGAATTGCTCTGTTATTTCATGGATACCTTGGTTAAAGGAGAAGGTGAGGGAAGGATTTAGCAGCTACACATTGCCAAAATGGCCTCCAATGTAACATTAGAATTTTTATTGCTCAGTTTTAAGGAGGTTAGATCAATGTCACTGTAAGATAATCTGATATTAGCATTATTTTCACAATTTGAAGATTTGAGTTTTTTAAATGTATAACTTTTCTCATAAAAAAACATGTACAAAAGAAAACTAGATATACTAGACACTATACTTCTTGAAACTCTTCCTAATTCAATGTACAAAATAAATTTTTATTTAGTTATGATTAGTGTTTATATATATATTTGTATTCTTTTTTTTAACATTTTATCATACCTTTTCAAATATTGACACAATCCACACAATTAAAATTTCTAATAACTACACATTACTCTTTTGTGTTCATATGCCAGGGTTTTCTTAACCATTCCCTCTGTTGGACATAGGAATTTTGGATTTTTTCCAACTTTTTCACCATGATAACTGACACTTTTATCAACATCTTTTTATGTGTTTTACATTTTTTTTCTTTGGGGAGTTTGTAGGGAATTTCTCAAAGTGGATTTACCAGGTCAAAGGATTAGAGTTTTTCTTGCAATTCTTTTTACATATTTCTGACTTGGGTGGGACACAATCTTGACAAGGAGGGAGGATAAGCCTCAGTTTCTTCATCTTATAAAATAAGAAGTTTTAACTATATAACCTCTAGAGTGCCTTTCAGCTCTAATATTCTATGAGGAAGTGTATCGCCATTAAAAGAACACCAGACTTAGGATTGTAAAAGCTGTGTTCAGGGCTGTGCAACCTCAGGTAAGACATTTAACCTTTCTGAGCATTGGTTTGCTCATTTGTAAATCAAGAACAATAATGAGGCAATTCCCTACCTTGTGAGGTTGCTGTGAGAAAAGTGCTTTATAAACTAGAAAACATTTTATAAATATGTGCTTGGTGGTTTAGGGTACTGAACTGTGATTTCATGAGGGTAGGGAGATCCCTGCTGAGGACACCTCCTCTACTATTGCAGATAGGAAATAATTCTGCAACTAATAGTCTGAGAGAATTGACTGAGACACTGAGCAGTTAAGTGACTTGCCCAGCATCGAGACTGTTAATATGTGTCAGAGGCAGAACTTGGACCCAGACCGCTCTGAATCTGGGGCCAGCTCTCTTTTAGTCACTATACTATGCTGCCAGATGAACACCCTTATCTTTATTCGAATCTCATTATTCTCTTCTCTAAAAGACTGAATCAACATGTAGTGCCCAGCTGAAGAACATGGCTTTGTTCCTTCATAACCCCACCAACATTTCATTGTATTACTTTTACTTATTTTTCCTAGTTGAATTGATGCATTAAATGTGCCTTAAAGTTAAAATGTGTGTTTCTGTAATTGCCAAGAAAAACATCTATACCTAAAGTTGGAAGTCAGCCTTCTTTCTTCTATGACATTCTTGCTTGGCAGACAGTTCAGTAACCCTTCAAAAGACTGAGTACCTGCTCAGGTTTCTTATTATGAACTCTCTCTTCCTACCTCCCTGTTTTTCTCTGAGAATCTTTTATTAGTTTATTTATGAGCAAAATATACTTGTCATAACTCTGTCTATAAATAAACTTTGAATCTCAGATTTCTGAAGGAAGCATGCCTAGCATCTTAGTAGTATGTTGGAACATAGATTTTGAGTTGGAAGGGACCTTGGAGGCTATCGAGCCCAGTTCCCTCACTTTTCAGATGAAGAAACTGAGGCATAGTGTCCAAGGCTGTATGCAAACTCAGGGCTTCTTGACTCTGAGTCCAGTTTTCTATCCATTGCTCTACCTTGTTGCTTGGTACTGGGATAATAAACAAACTTGTTGGCAAAGTGTAAAATAAGCCCTAAAAGCAAAACAAAAAGAAGCAAGAACTGCTTGTTGTGGGTGTTCAGAATGTCCTTTCTTTCCTTCTGATGCTAAAGCACAATAATGACTGCCCTTGACTCATCCTATCCTATATCCTCACGGGATACAAGCAGGAGTATATATTTTTCAGATCTAATGCAATTTGCTTTTCTTTTTTGCTGTTTTTCAATCTTAATTCAACAAGTATTTATTAGCAATCTATTATATGCCAAGCACCACTGCTGGGGATCCAAAGACAAAAAATGAAAACAGCCCTTGCATTCCAAAAACATATATTCTACTAAAGAAAATCAATATGTACCAGATAAATAAATACAAAATATATGCCAAGTAACCTAAAGTACTATATAAATACAGGTCAGTATTCTTGATGGATGTGGAGAAATCTCTAACAACTGAGACAATAGGGAGCCACTAAGCATTTTAAGCAGAATAGTGACATGGTCAAACATGTGTTTTGGGCATGCAATTTTTGCGACTGAATGGATGGTGAATAAATATATGAATGAGTAGAAATGGGATTTTCTTTTTGCTTTTAGTTTAGAATATTGTAAGAGCTATGACTTTATTCCTCCAATGATCCAATTCCCTGAAATGTCTTAGCATTGAATGAATTAGCTTAGCCTTTTCCTCTCCCCATAAGGAGCAGTTCTATATTTAATAAACTGACAAATGCACATATACAAAAGACAGTGGTCCAAGCATGGTCTTATTCAACGCAGTTCCTTTAGTTAGGAGCTATCAGCTATGAGCTGTCTCTGGTGCTGAATATCGTAGTCACAGGTTGATTCTGGGGCCTCTAGGATAACAAAGTCACAGTAGAATTATATTATCTGTTCTACAATCCTCTTGGCATTCCAGGTAGTTTTAGGAGACCCAAAATGAACTAAGAACCAAAGTACAATTCCTAAAAGAATTTGTTGCTTGAGAAATAAAATGCTTATGAGGGAAATTCCCAGGCCTAGTCTACACAGGAGGAAAACTACTCTTAGCTTCAACCTGCAAACCTGAGACAGCATTGGGGAATCTATTACTAATACCAAAAGGGTGATCAGTGCAATTTTTGGAGAAGAAGAGCAGAAAAAAAGAGGGAAGGAGATAAGAAGGTTCATAATAAGGAACCTGAGCACATACTCAGTCTTCTAAAGGGTTACTGAGCCATCAGCCATCAGCAAAGAATGTCACAAAAGAAAGAAATATGGTTTCCAACTTCAGGGATAGATGTTTCAGATAGCCATCATATATTCCCTGAGATCTGGCAACCTTCCCTCATGTGGAGTTTGTTAAATAATAATAATAATTTCATTAAAAAGCATTTTTAAAGTGAGCACTTTGCCTTTTTCTTTTGCCCATGTCACAACCTACTTGGTTTTTGTAATAGTAATGGAATTTAAAGATCCCCCTGTATTGGCTTGGTTTTTGGTTTGATTGTGTTAAAACCCAGAGCTTGTGAATCCCACTTGTGGGATGGACTTGTTGATGTGAAAAGAGAGTGCTGAACTGGGAGGAGCTGGTGACGTAAATTTAGAGAGAAGCAAGAAAAGAGAGAGGCAGGAGAACTTTTTGGAAGCAGCATCTTGGAGGCAGAGACTGAGAGAATTGCTGAGGGCCGGTTTGAATTGCCCAGGACTTTTGAGAGCTGCCACCCAGAGCTGCCAAGGACTGAGGAGACATGGCTGTTATGCTGGTACTTTGTCTGTCTGTTTTGATGTTGTTTTGCAGATATGTTCACTGGTGAAAGACAGTCCTGTTATTGCAGAGGTCTTGGAACCTTGTTGTTGGTTCAGAGCTCCTGAGACTGTTCTGCAGACAGAGAGTGAATTGTGCCCACTGGTGAAGGACAGTGCTGTTGTTGCAGGGGTTCTGGTACCTTGCTGTTGGTTCAGAAGCCCTGAAGAAGGATTTTCTTGTTGTATGTTTACAGAAAACCTGGAAGAGGGTTTTGCTAATGTTTTCAGGGGTCCTAGGACTGTTCTGCAGACAGAGAATGAATTAATGAAGACACTGGCAATGTATTTTGTGGCCTTGCTAAGTTTGTCTCCCCAGGAACAAAGATTGCCGAGAACTTGCTTCAGGACAAGATGAAGAAAAGACCTCTCTTTGGGTATTAAATGCTGTGCTTAAGCTTGTTGTAACTCTGGGGTAGATTCAATTGTGATCCAAGGGTGGGGAACTTTTGACGTTTTTTGTGCTCTATGATTGAACAAATGAATGTACTTTATTTATGATTGGAAACTAATCTCCATTTGAGAAGAGGGGCTTTGTGATGGACTAAATGAATGTACAGCCTAGGGTTGGAGTAGTATTTAGAAGAGGGACTTTGTGATTGATTAAATGAATGTAATGTCCAGGGGTGGGGTAGTACTTGATTGAATTACACTTGGTAAATGCTGTATTTTGAATGATGCTATATTTTGATTTTCTCTGTTCTTAATTTTTCACTGAATAAAATGGAGAGTACCTATGCTTGTATTTTGGACCTTGGCAAGTTGCCTTTGCTTGGCATTGCAGTATTATACTTATTTGTATGCATTCCTACAGCCTCCCCAACCCCTAGATAGCTCCTTTAATTAATTACATATTCAGGATGTTATGGAAACCCTCCAATTATTTGTCAAATCTGTTAACTCCTGAACTTATCTAATGACCCATGTGGGGGTGAATTAAGCTACCAAAACCAACATAAAATACTCCTAATGAGTATTAAGTTCTGTGCAAGTACTTGAAAATCCTATGAACACACATGGTACTTTCATCATGACTATCAATTAAAGGCAAAGGTTTAATTCATAAGAATGAGAAAGATCTGAGAAACAAATGGCTGTTTTTTGAAAAAGACATCTTGAGAGGGGCATTTGGGTTTGTGAACTATACTTTAAAAAGTGATTCTGTTGATAGAGTAAGAAACTATGGATCAAGTCAGCAAGAACTTATTAAGCAATGTGCCAAAAATTGTGACTACATGGATTCAAAACCAAAAAGATTTCAAAATATAGGGGTGGCCAGGTGGCTCAGCGAGTAAGAACATTGGCTCCAGTGGCAGGATGACCTGAGGATCAAATCTGGGCTCAGATACTCAGCACCACACCCAGAAATAACTGGCCGTGTAACCTTGAGCAAGTTACTTAATCCCGATTGCTTAAAAAAAAAAAGATTTCAAAATATATTATGCCTAACTAGAGTGATTGTGTCATACAGATGATGCAACATTAGCTTAAAGGGGTATTAAAATATATTTGACTAGAATCTAGCAAAGCTATTCAAAAGCCAGAGAAGGTCAGCAGAGAGGTGCACTACCTACACAGACCATACCATAGGGAGTAGCTATACTGTAGGAACAAGAATAACATAGAGGGCACAGTAATTCACAGAAAACAAATCCAAGATAGGAACCAATGATAAAATACATTGTCCCAGGTGTCTATGTTTGAATTATGAAATACAGTTAGCAAGCAAAGTAGACTTGAGATCCTATCACAAAGAAGCAGATGATATTCACTGGTATCATTGAGATATGGGATGGTTTGAATATTGATCAGGAAGGGTATGTCTTATTTAAAAGAAACCAAGATTTCGCTATTCTCAGCAATACAATAATCCAAGACAATTCCAAAGAACTCATGATAAATAATGCTATCCGGCTCCAGAGAAAGAACTGATGGAGTCTGAATGCAGATCAAAGTACACTATTTTTCACTTTCTGTATTTTTTCATGGGTTTTTTCCCCTCTGGGTCTGTGTCTTCTCTTACAACATGACTAATATGGTAATAAGTTTTGCATGATTGAACATGTATAACCTAAAAAAATTGAAAGTATAGGTATTAAAAAAGAAGAGGAAGAAGCTACACTGAATAAAAACTGAATGGTTTCAGTATTTCTACCATTAAAATGAAGGTAGTGTACTAAGTGATTTTTTATATCCTTTTTAGTTCTAGTATTCTACAGTTCTATCATAATACAAGAAAGAAGAATCGGGAATGTATCAATCAATGGAGAATGGTTGAAGAGCTAAATAAAATATAAGATTTTGTTATTGACAAAAAAGAAACCAAATAGATAAGGACAAAAAGATATCATATATTGTAAAGATAAGTTCAAGTGAGAAAATCTAGAAATAAGAATGCAAAAGCATGGTGGAACATTTGGGTGTATGACAGAAGAGAGGAAAATGGACTGATATTGTCATAGAAATATATTTCAGACTACTTGGACAGAAGGAAAACATCATAATCCTGGTGCAGAGACATGATGCAATGGTTAGGTGATCTAGTTATCTGGATATCTTCCATAGCTCTCCCATCAAAAGCAGAGCAGCTAATATCATTAACTCAAGAATTTAATTTCATTATTCCAAAGGTGAAAGGAATGGCAAGGAAAATACATATTCTTACAAACAAGGAGGAACTAGTTGCTTCAGTTAAATTATGGCAAACTTGAGAGAGGTGACTGCTCCATCTTATAATTGGTGATAGACAAAGAGGAAAGCAGATATAGCCTGACATGCACCCTATGCTCAGGGAAAGCAGCACAGAGTTCTGATATGTATGATTCTGTGGCTTAAAATTTCTACAAAGGAAGTTAACCCAGGAAATTTCAGAAGCTCCCAAGAATAAAATTCTAAAGTGACAAATGAAAATAATACCACTAAGGGAGAAAGGAAGAGTTGCCCAAAAAAGATGCATATAGAGAGAATTCATCTCAGAAAAGTGATTTTTAAAAGACTTTCTGAAAAGAAAAATAAGGACAGGTAACTAAGAATGAATATCTTTTCACTATTTGCTTGATTAGTCATATTTCCTTTTTCTCTACCTTCTCTCTATCCAGATCTTCCTACCTGTTGATTAATTAATCCATAAGTACTTATTGAGCTCCTACCATATACCAGACACTGTTCTAGGCACTGGGAAACAGACACAAATAACTTTCAAATTTCCTAAACATGATGAATTTATATTCTAATGGGGGAATCAACAAGTACAAATGAAAATATATGCATGATGAATATAAAAATTATACATGTGTGTGTAGATTTATATACATAACTCATAAAGAAAGAATGATACTCTATGAGGTACATGTAGGGAGGGAGTACATTCCCAGGAGTGTAGGACAGCCAATTCTAAGGCATAGAAATGGAAAAGAGAATTTCATGAGTAAAAAACAGAAGGAAAGCAAATTTCCATCATGAGGATAATGTCTGATGGGCTGGCAAGGTAGTTTGGGACCATGCAGTTTAGGGATTTAAAAGATAAAGAGCTGAGTTCATATTTTTCCTAAAAGCAATAGGAAGCTGGTGGATTTGATTGAATGGGAAGATGTGATCAGATCTGCAGTTAAGGAAAATTACTTTGGCAGAAGTTTGTCAGATGGAATATAATGGTGAGACAAGGCAGGGAAAAAATTAAAGAGGCTGTTGCAATAATATAACTAAGAGGTCATGAGAACCTGAATCAAGGTGGAAGCTATGTGGAGAGAAAGTGAAACTGATTGGATATGTGGAGTGAGGGAAAGTAAGGAGCCGAGGTAATGCCACAATTATGAACTTGAAACACTGGAATAATTGTGGTAGCTTAGAGGGTAATAGAAAAGTTTGGAAGAGGGGAGGGTTTCGTAGGAAAGATTATGAGTTCATGTTTAGATATGTGAAAAAGGGTCCTTAAACCTTTTTTGTCATCGAATCCCTTTTTGGTCTGAGAAAACCTATGGACCCCGTGTCAAAATTTTTTTTAATTTATCTTTATTTTTATCATTTTTTAATATTTTGAATTGCAAATTCTTTCCCTACCTCCAACCTCTCCCCCACCTATTGAGAAGGCAAGCAATATGAAATAAATTACACTTGTAAAATTGTGCAAAAAATATTTCCATATTGACCATGTAATGAGAAAGCAAGAAAAATAAAGTGAAAAAATTATAATTCAATTTTCACTCAAAGTTTATCATCTCTCTCTTTCTCTGTTTTCTCTGTCTCTGTGTCTGTCTCTGTCTGTCTCTGACTCTCTCTGTCTCTCCCTCTGTCTCTCTCTCTGTCTCTGTGTGTGTCTGTGTGTGTGTGTCTCTCTCTGTCTCTCTCTGTCCCTGTCTGTCTGTCTGTCTCTCTCTTTCTCTCTCTCTGTCTCTCTCTTTTTCTCTCTGTCTCTTTCTGGCACAGTGGATAGTGTTTTTCATTATGACTCCTTCAGAATTGTCTTGAATTATTGTATTTATCAGAGTAGCTAAGTCTTTCAAAATTGATCATCATTCCAATATTGCTGTTGCTATGTACAATGATCTCCTGGTTTGGTTCATTTCACTGTGATCAATTCATATCAATCTTTTCAGAAAACCTGGATTTCAGAAAACCTGAATTTCTAACTCTTTGATACCACAAAAGAGTTGCTATAAATATTTTCTTTTTCCCTTTTCTTTGATATATTTGGTATATAGACCTAGTTGTAGAATTGCTGAATCAAAGGGCATTTAGTTTTATAGCCCTTTAAGTATAGTTCCAAATGGTTTTCCAGAATGATTATACCAATTCACAATCCCACCAGCAGTGCATTAGTGTCCCTATTTTTTTCCACATCCACTCTGGAAATTATCATTTACCTTTTCTGTCATGTTAACCAATCTCATATGTAAGAGATGGTACCTCAAAGTTGTTTTTTTTTAATCAGTAGTGATTTAGAGCATTTTATGTGAATATAGATAGTTTTGAATTCTTCTAAAAGCTATGTGTTCATATCCTTTGACCATTTATCAGTTAGGGAATGGTTTTTAGTTATATATATATATTTGACTCAGTTCACTATATATTTGAAAAATTAGGTCTTTATCAGAGAAATTTGCTGTAAATCTTTTGTTATTTCATTGTCTATGGTACCTTTTAACAAAACGTAGTTTCCCTGCTTATGTCTTTTTATTAGGTCTATTTTTGCTTTTGCTTTGTCTAAGTTCATGTTTGATGTCTCTGCCTTTTTTTACCTCAGCTGCAGTACAATAGATTCTGTGCCAGACCCCAATTTTAAACCTGTGTTTCAAATCTGTTTCTTGAAAACAACATATTGTTGGATTCTGTTTTCTAATCCATCTGCTATCCACTTCCATTTTATGGGTGAGATCATCCCATTCACATTCAAAGTTATGATTACTATGTATTTCCTTCCTCCCTTCCTTCCTTCCTTCCTTCCTTCCTTCCTTTCTCTTTCTTTCTTTCTTCTTCTTCTTCTTCTTCTTCTTCTTCTTCTTCTTCTTCTTCTT
>NW_027186304.1:78380185-78423056 GCF_028583685.1 Petaurus breviceps papuanus | reverse complement strand
TTCTTCTTCTTCTTCTTCTTCTTCTTCTTCTTCTTCTTCTTCTTCTTCTTCTTCTTCTTCTTCTTCTTCTTCTTCTTCTTCTTCTTCTTCTTCTTCTGTCTCTCTGTCTGTGTGTATGTCTGTCTCTGTCTCTCTGCCTCTCCTGTTCCTCCTCAAGTTTGTTTTACTTCTGACCATGACCTCCCTTACTCTACTCTCCCTTTTATCACTTTTCCCTATCACTTATCCCTTTTCCTTCCTACTTCCCTGTTAAGTGAAGTAGATTCCTATACTCAAATGAATATGTACGCATATATATTCTTCCCTCTTTGAACCTATTCAGATGAGAGTAAGATGCAAGCATTGTATGTCTCTCCCATTTCCCCCTCCACTGTAAAAACTCTTCCTGTGTACCTCTTTTATGTGAGATAATTTCCCCATTCCTCCTTTCTCTTCCTTCTCCAAGTGCATCCCTCTTTCTTGCCCATCTATTATTTTTAGATAATCCCAGCACTATTGACTCACTCTGTGCCCCATTTATGTAGAGTTCTTCTAATGGCCCTAATAATTATAAAGTTCTTAGGATTTACATATATCTTCTTCACATATGGGAATATAAACAGATTGAGCCTCTTATGATATCTCTTTCCTGTTTACCTTTTTGTACTTCTCTCCAATCTTGTGTTTGAATTTTAAATTTTCTATACACCTCTGGTTCAATTAGGAATGTTTGAAAGTCATCTGTTTCATTAAATGTCTATCTCCCCCCTCGCCCCCACCCAAAGTATTATACTCCATTTTGCTGAGTAGGTTATTCTTGGTTGTAAACCTAACTCCTTTGCCTTCCAAAATATCATATTATAAGCTCTCTGCTTCTTTAACATGGAAGCTGGTAAATCTTAATATGATACAGCGGCACCATAATATTTGAATGGTCTCTTTCTGATTGTTTGCAAAATTTTCTCCTTTACTTGGGAGCTCTGAAATTTGGCTATAACATTCTTGGGAGTTTTCCTTTTGGGACTTTTTTCAGGAGGTGATCAGTAAATTCTTTCAATTTCTATTTTACTTTCAATTTTCATTTTACTCTAGATCTAGGATATAAGGAAGTATTTCTTTATAATTTCTCCAAATGTGATGTCTAGGCTCTTTTTTAGATCATGGCTTTCATGTAGTTCAATAATTCTTGAATTGCCTCTTTTTGGGGGTCAAAGTAAGATGGTAGAGAAAATACAGGGATTTTCATGAACTCTCCCAAATTCCCCTCCAAACAACTTTAAATAATGCCTCAAAATGAATTTTGGAATGGAAGAACCCACAAAAGGATGAGGTGAAACAATTTTATAGTCCAAGACAACTTAAAAGGTCAGGAAAGGTCTTTAACACTGGGGTGAGAGTGGAGCATAGTACAGCTCCAGTACAGGCTGTTCCAGTATAGGTTCATACCACAGCAAACCAGAACTGAATCAGCAGTGGCAGCTTCTGGAGCCTTCAGCCCAGAGACAGTAAGGAAGTTGGACAACTGGTCAAAAGAAGATTACAGGGAGACCTTTGCTAGCACCAGGTCCAAGACTCTGTTGCATTGTCTGTACTCAGAGATGAGTCACAGTCTCAGGATGAAGAGGAATGCTAACATGCCAGAGCTTGTGGTCACAGAGAAGCAGGGATCCTAGTCACAGTTCCATGATGGAAAAAAAGTGTTTGTAGTCACTCACAGACTAGAGCACTGGTCAGGAGAGTAATAAATACTCCTCTTTTTAGATCATACAACCTTGAAAGAACTGAAAACTTATAGACCCCTTGAACTAGCTCTGAAAAACAGCTGCACAAAAAAATTCTGAAGCTTGGGACAGTGCCATCTCCACCCCTACAGCAGTGCCCAACTTTAACATAAAGTTAAAAATCAAGAAATCATCGGGGGCAGGGGGGCGCAACTAGGTGGTACAGTCAATAGAGCACCAACCCTGAAGTCAGGAGGACTTCAGTGAAAATCCTGCCTCAGACACTTAACACAAAAAACTAGCCATGTGATTTTGGGCAAGTCACTTAACCCCAATTGCCCTACCTTCCCCCTTCCAAAAAAAGAAAGAAAGAAACAACCTGGGGAAATGAGAAAACATAAAGAAAAAAAAAGAAAAACCTTGCCATAAAAACTTACTATGGTAACAGGGAAGATCAAAGCACAAACTCAGGAGAGTACAACAAAGTCAAAACTGCTACATCTAAGCCCCAAAGAAATATGCAAATAGATCTCAGGCCCAAAAGAAATCCTAGAAAAGTTCAAAAAAAAACTTTCAATCTCAAATAAGAGAAATAGAGGAAAAATTGGAGAAAGAAAGAGACAGTGATGCAAGAAAATCATGAAAAAGTCAACAACTTAGAGACACACAAAAAAATACTAAAGAAAATAACACCTTAAAAAAACAGAATTGGCCACATGGAAAAAGATAGTAGAATTGGCCAAATGAAGAAAATTATTCCTTAAAAATTAGAATTGGGCAAGTGGAATCTAATGACACCATGAGATTTTATTAAATTAAATTAAATAAATTCAATTAAATAAAATCAAAAGAATGAAAAAAGTAGAAGAAATATCTCACTAGAAAAGCAACTGACCTGAGAAATAGATCAAGGAGAAATAAATTAAGAATTATTCCTTATAATAATAGTTAATATTTTATACCTCTTTAAGTTTTTTTCAAAGTGCTTTATATATGCTATCTCATTTGATCTTCACAACAATACTGTGAAGTAGATGTTACTATTAAATCAATTTTATAGGTGATGAAACTGAGGATCCTAGAGGTTCAGTGACATGTTCAGAGTTAAAGTTAGTAAATGTCTCTATCAGAATTAGAACTCAGCTTCCTGATTTCAAGTCAAGGCTAGAACTATGTCACCTATATAACTTTGTCATATTCTATTTCGTATACCAGTTATTTACATTAAAAAGCTCTTTCTCTGTCTATATCTCAACTAACCTATGATAGGTAAACTCCTAGCATTCATGGACCCTGTTTTTGTTTTTTTTGTATCCCTCCTCCCATTGTCTGGCATTGTGCATAGTAAGAACTTAATAGATTTTTTTTGAATGAATGAATAAATCAATAAAAGAGTAAAGCCTCTTCTTTAAACAATCTTTCTTCATTTGGCCCATTCTAGAGTTAACAAGATCATTAACTCATAGACAAAGAAATCACTATATTTCATGTAATACATGCCCCAATACCCCAAGCTCTGGATTTACATTAATAAGATTCAATCTTCATACTGCCTCCAAAATCATTCCTCTCTTTGGCTTGTTCTGCCCCCACCCAGAGTTGCCTCTGGGACATAACAGAATGTAGCTGAAATATAGCTTGTGTTTAGGCTTCCACAGATGTAGGAAAAGGAATCCCTAAATCCCACACAATCACTTGAGGTAACATCATATATATTAGGTACCAAATAGTCTATATACCACCACTTGAAAAATGCAAAGAAAATATAAAGGCTTCACAGTGACGCATAATCAATCAATACAATTGCTTCTTTCTAGTAAATTCTACCCTTCTTTGGAGTCATAAAGTCTTTGAGACTGAACCTAAAAAGTCATTGTATTACTAAAAAAAAAAGCAGAAAATGAGACAGAATTAAATAAATCACCTAGGGGCGGCCAGGTGGCTGAGTGAGTAAGAGCACTGGCTCCAATGTCGAGATGACCTGGATCAAATCAGGGCTCAGATACTCAGCACCACGCCCAGAAATAATAACTGACCGTGTAACCTTGAGCAAGTTACTTAACCCCAATTGCTTTAAAAAAAAGAGAGAGAGAAGTATTGGGGCGGCCAGGTAGCACAGCGAATAAGAGCACCAGCTCCAGTGTTGAGAAGACCTGGAGATCGAATCCCGGGCTCAGACACTTAGCACCCACCCAGAAACACCTGGCCATGTAACCTTGAGCAAGTTACTTAACCCCAATTGCTTACGGGCAGCCAAGTGGCTCAGCGAGTAAGAGCACTGGTTCCAGTGTTGGGATGACCTGGATCAAATCTGGGTTCAGATACTCAGCACCACACCCAGAAATAACTGGCCATGTAACCTTGAGCAAGTTACTTAATTAACCCCGATTGTTTTAAAATAAATAAATAAATCACCTAAAGTACATACCAAATAAAATGGGATGTGTGTATATGTTTTAAAAATAATTGTACTATTTATTTGGCAGCTTCTGTTTCATCAAACTAGAAATTATTTCAAATGTTTTAATAAAAATACATATTTAGGCCACATTATCTCTTCTCTACATCTCTTTGCATATCTATAATTTCTACTGCATTTTAAAATTGTCCCTATTTTAATTTGTTCTTTATCAACAACTTTTTTTCTAATCCAGGGTCCTAATAGCAGATCTCCAGAAAGCGCTGGAAAAAGGAAACAGTTTGAGGGTCCAGCGGAATCGTAGATCACTTCCAGGATACAGTTATGAAGTTTATCATTCTTTAGAAGAAGTAAGTAAACAAAATAGGGTTTTTGTTTTATATATGCATTGCATATCATCACATATATATGCACACATATTCACTGCAACTTCATATATCATGGAATTTATTTATGATAACAAAAAATAAACATAGGGGCAGCTAGGAGGTACAGTAGACAGAGCACAAGGCCAGGAATCAGGAAGACTCATCTTCCTGAGTCCAAATCTGACCTCAGACACTTTCTAGCTATGTGACCCTGGGCAAGTCACTTCACCTCAGTTTGCCTGTTTCCTCATCTATAAAATGAGATGTAGAAGGAAATGGCAAACCACTCCATTATCATTGTTAATAAAATCCCAAACGGGGTCATGAAGACTTGGACACAACTGAAAAATGACTGAATGAAATAGATAAATAAATATAAGTTTCAAGTAAGCACAGTTCTTGTTCCATATTTTTTTTAAAGACTGCTTCGTACAGTAACCCTAAACGCATGAGAATCACAAAAAGGAGCTCAAAGTCTACCTCATCCAATTCACCTCTGAACAAAAATCTGCTCTACAACATTCCGAGCTTTAGCACTTCTAAAATTTCTCTCACAGGACCATTCCATGTTGATGTTCATTGTTCATTAATGATTCATCTTCTGTTACCTGCCCTTGCTTCCATCTCTTACACATCTATGTTGATTAGCTCTTTGTGTATTCATGTTAGTCTCTTAAGTCAATTCCTGTTTTTCCTCTTCATCAGAATTTCATCTCTTCGTGTTTTCAGAATTTCATTTGTAAGAGATTCCTATCCCTCCAAGTCTGACTTCCTTATAAAATGTTAGTCCCATGAGATCCTACCTACCCTTCCTCTGAAGAAAAAATAATAATACAGATGAATATATTGAAATATTTTGGATTCACATTTTCCTGAAGCTGATTTCTACTTTTTACCCCCTACCCATTTTGTGGAGAGCAGAAAATATCAAAAAGTTCTACCCATCAAAAGACATCCAGTACAACTTGATTAATTTTTACTGCATAACTCTCTACAGCAAAACTGTCATTAATACATCAATGATCTACAGTATTAGCATGGCAGACAGAAGGAATGCTTTAAAAACTAGACCTAAAGAGGCACCATATTATTAAAAATAAAAAGGCAGAAAATGAGATGGATCAAATAAGTTGCCTATTTGTACAGGGTACACAAAATGGGATTTTCTGTGTATGTCATGTTCCATGTGATAGTTCCTGCTGGCATTCTCTTTGTCCTTTTCAGGTTCTCCCTTTTGTGTCATAATTGTAATTGATTCTGACAGCTTTTTTTTTTTACATCTGTGATTTTAGATTCAAAATTGGATGCATCATTTGAATAAAACCCACCCAGGCCTCATTCACATGTTTTCTATTGGAAAATCATATGAGGGAAGATCTCTTTTTATATTAAAGGTAAAAAAATAAGAAATAGCTGTTTGATGGAATGCGTAGTGCCTACTTTTTTCAGATGAAATACTTATCAAAACATTCATATTTTTCCACTTTGCCACAGGGATGCTTGTTGAGGTAGAGGTGATGGGGAGGAGGACTCTACAATTTTCGCATATTCTCGAAGTCAACCTCAGCTGCTAATCTGAAAAAAAAAAATTAGCATTAGGCTGTTGGATTATAATTTATTTTCCCCAATTGAAAGTTCTGGAAAAGCTTCAATTGATGCATTTGGAAAATTAATGGTCTAGAAAATTAGGGGGTTTTTTTGAATGTTTAAGATGAACTTTTGAAGAGCTAGATATAGCTAAGACCTCCTCTGAATGTCATGTCAGGGGCTATATATTGGATATTGAATTGAAAATCATCTATCTCGTGTTAGAAATAGCATTTTTAAAAGGGGAATATAAGGGAAAAACTGTCATCTGGTGCTTCCTTCATTCCATCTAGTTCAGCAAACTCCTATTGGTTTCTGCTTCATCTTATGTCTTCCCCACACTCAAGAAATAGGCTGATTTCTAAAGCATAGGTGACTGAGAAATTTTGTAGAAAAAAATGTTACTCCACGATCATAAAACTTGTATTAGTATGTGACCCATGAGATAATACTCAGAGAAAGAGACCAGATTTGAAGAATATTTTGGGTTCTCTGATTTATAAACTGGGCAGGATATTTTCCTCTTCCACATAAAGCAGGCCTAGACTTCTTGGACAGAGAGTAAATCCATTCCCTCTTTTGGTTGGTTATTCAATGAAATAAAGGTATACTGAAGAATGATTCAGAAATCTTTCTATTCGGTCACTGAATCAAAAAAGCCTGAGATGGTTATTATGAATACCTTTGTTTTCAGCTGGGCAGAAGATCCCGGGCTTACAAAAGAGCTGTCTGGATAGACTGTGGTATTCATGCAAGAGAATGGATCGGTCCTGCCTTTTGTCAATGGTTCGTAAAAGAAGTAAGTTGAAACCCTTTTGGCAATCCTTCTGTTTCAGGATTCATGGCCTATCAGTGCTTCTGTGGGTGTTTATTCTCTCCAAGAGCAACAAAAGCAGTTTTAAAGCCAGTGGCAGTCAACTGAATGTTATGAAACTAAAGTAGCTGAAATACTTAAGATGCAGGTGGCCAGGTGGCTCAGTGAGTAAGAGCACTGGAGTCAGGATGATCTGGGGTCGAATCCAGGCTCTGATACTTAGCACCACACCCAGAAATAACTGGCTGTGTAACCTTGAGCAAATTACTTAACCCCGATTGCTTCAAAAAAAAAAACTGTCCATATCTACTTTACACCCAGAAATAACTGGCTGTGTAACCTTGAGCAAGTTACTTAACCCCAATTGCTTTAAAAAAAAATACTTAAGATGCTACAGTCTCTAAATGAATTCCAGAAAATTGGTCCCATGCATAATATTCAGCTTGGAGGTCATGGTTCCTTTCATCTTCTCAAAATGACTTTGCATAGGCTATATTTATTAATGAGGTAATGGGAGGACTTTAGTGCTTTATAGTGTCATTCTGTTATTTACACATTTGCAAAAATTGGGCCCTTAAAATACAGTAGTGAATTATACTTTAATTCTATAACACTCTGCATTAGGCAAAGTTAATGACATTTTCACCCAGTCTGGCTCAGTGGGTTGAGACAATTACTTATCCACTAAATCTTTGAATTGCCACTCCCTAATCTTTTTAGTCAGTATACATTAATCACCATATGGAGAGAGAAACCATGTATAAGATTCATCCATTCAATATAGAACACTGTACTAATTGCTACGTGGTCAGGCAAAATTATGAAATTAAATTAAAGGACATAGATCCTGTCATCAAGGAACTCACCACCCAAAAGGAAACAAGGAGTGAAAAAGTAAGTACAAACAGAACAAGGGACACTATGAGAAAAGGACCAGAAAAAAAGAAGCCTGCTAAAAATAATAAGAGTTTTGTAGTGGTGACGTGGATGTAAATAGAGCTGGAAATGGCATCAGAAGACCTAGGTTTGAATTTTAGAGTCAATATTTATTTATTTTGTGACCAAAAGCGTGTCATTTAACTTTTTTGAGCTTCAGCTGACTCATCTGTAAAACAATACATGCCCTAACTACGTCATTTACTCATTCAACATACATTTATTAAGTACCTGTTATATTCCAGGTACTGTATTTTAGGGGCAGTAATACAGAAACAAAATGAAACAGTCCCTACATTCAAGGAGCTTAAACAGATAGGTTTTACAAAATACATACAAGGAAACACAGACAAGTAAACTCAAATCATATATCAGATAAATACAAAATAATTTTCAAGTTGGAGGGAATTGGCCCCTGGAGTACTAGAGCATTGCATGTGACAAAATGGATGCTTAATAAATGCTTTTTGATTGACTGATTGAGGAGTCAGGAAAGGCAGCTAGGTGGTGAAGAGGATAGAGCTCTTGATATAACTCTTCCTGAGTTCAGATCTGACCTCAAACTCTTGCTAACTGTGTGACCCTGGGCAAGTCACTTAGCCCTATTTACCTCAGGTTCCTCACCTCTGAAATGAACTGGAGAAGGAAATGGCAAACCACTCCAGTATCTTTGCCAAGAAAACCCTAAATGGGGTCAAGAAGAGTCAGACATGACTGAACGAGAAGAAGAAATAGCACTTATGCTAAGAACGATTTTGAAGAAAGTATTGTGTAATCCTTACAGCCCTATATAAATATGAGTTATTATTCTATGAGCATGTAATAGTTTCTTAAAGATGAATCTTGAAGTGAGTTTCAAAGATGGAAAGAAATTTAGTTTGACAGTGTGACAAGGAGAGAGGTTTCTAGGCAGGGTAGTGCTATATATGATGGTTTAGCAATGAGTGTGGTTGAATTTTATTCCTGGAAAGGTAACATGGGGTTAGTTCCCCAAAGAATGGGGTAGTTTTGTTCTTTTTTCTACCATGGAATGAGTTAAGGGAAAATAAAGAGAAGAATTATCTTTATCAAAGCAACAGCTCTGATTGCCATTTATTTCTTGTCTTATACCATTCGGTAGTATTCACTGAGCATGTTGCTGTACCATCATCCTGTACCATTCGTTGAGTTTGTTGACATGTCAGAGATAGGTCAGAGCACCTCCACAGCAAAAGGGTCTACTTCAGAGTTGGTAAATATCCCTGTTCACGAAGCATCTCACACACACACACACACACACACACACACACACACACACACATCTCCCCTCACTTAAACTACCGACTTTTGCCATAGTATCCTGCCTCCTTCCCAAACCCCCACCCTCCCACTGTTGCCCTCGCCTGCTGGATTAATAGATTAAGGACAGCTAGCTTTTAGGTCAATGGATATATGAGTATGTGACAACCATGAAGGAAACTTTAAAGCAAAAGGAGACATAAGACACTCTATTTCCCACCACCACCCCCAACAGCATATGAGGCAGCAGTGCTGTCTTATTCAGGACTTCCTATCTGGCTACCATCATATTGCCTAAGTCTATATTTATACCTGGGGCAACTAGGTGGCACAATGGATAGAGTGCAGGGCCTGGAGTCAGAAAGACTCCTCTTCCTCAGTTCACATCTGGCCTCACTTAAGAGCTGTGTGACCCTGTGCAAGTCACTTAACCCTGTTTTCCTCAGTTGCCTCATGTGTAAAATGAGTTGAAGAAGGAAATGGCAAACCCCTCTAGTATCTTTGCCAAGAAAATCCCAAAAGGAGTCATGAAGAGTTGGACACAACTGAAAAATGACTAATAATAATATCCATAACTGATGTAGTTACATGAAGAAAACCAACCAGATACAACAGCATAGTGTAGTTAAAAATGGAGACAAGAGACCTGGGTTTAAGGCCCTGCTGCCACTAACTAGCCAATTAACCTCTAGAAATTTCAGTTTTTCTATCTATGAAATAAGGAAAAATAATACTAGAATTATTAACCTCATAGGATTGTTGTAAAGATCAAGTGTGATATAGTATTAAGTGCTTTATAACCACACAATTCAATACATTTACTCAATAAATACAGGCTTGTCTTGTTTTATTGTACTTTGCTTTATTGAGCTTCACATATATTGTGTTTTTTCAAAATTGAAGGTCTGTGTCAAACAAATCCATCAATACCATTTTTCCAACAGTGTGTGCTTACATCATGTCTGTGTACCAAGTTTTGGCAATTTTCACAATATTTCAAAATTGTTCATTATTATTATATATGTTATGGTGATCTGTGATCAGTGAACTTTGATGTTACTACTGCAATTGTTTTGGGGCACCATGAGCCACGCCCACATAAGACAGTGAACTTAATAAATAAATGTGTTCTGTGTCTTCTCCACCCACCTACCATTCCCTCTCCTTGGGCCCCAGTATTCTCTGAGAAACAGCAATATTAAACTTAGACCAATAAAGTCCCTACAATGGCCTCCAAGTGTTCAAGTGAAAGGAAGAATTAATGTGGTAAATTTCATTGCTGTATTACTTTGAGAAATTGACATAACCATCACAACCTTCAGCAACCACCACTGTTAGCAGACACTGATATTGAATCAAGACCCTCCCCCAGCAAAAAGATTATTTCTCACTAAAGGCTCAAATGATGATTAGCATTTTTCAACCAAAAAAAAGTATTTTTAATTAGGGTGAGTATATTTTTAATGTAATACTATTGCACACTTAATATACTACAGTATAGTGTTCTTGTTTGTCCTTCATTCTCGAAGAGGGTCAATGACATCACAAGGGTGATGTCTTGACTTGCGCATGAATTGTATTTCAGTGAAGCAGAGCTGCACAAAGTTGTCAACTTCACTCTCTCCTCCAGTGTCACTGGAGTACAATGGCAAGACAAAAGTCAAGGTGACTGGCAATGGCCCAGGATGCATCTTTCCCAGGTCTCAGTTTGTCCGAGGCAATGCCCATTCAATGAGTAAGTGCTAAGTAAACATAACTTTTATATGCACTGGGAAACCAAAAAATTCATGTGACTCACTTTTTTGCAAAATCCACTTTATTGTGGTGGTCTGGAACTGAAACCACAATATCCGTGAGGTATGATTGTATTTATAAGCACCTACTGTATTTCCAGGAAACATTCTAAGAGACAGTGTCTCTTTTCAGGGAGCTCATGGTCTAATGCAAACAATTATGTACAAAGAAGATAGTCTTGGGATAAATTGGAGATAACCAACTGAATTAAAGCATTAGAATTAAGGGGGAAGATCAGGAAAGACTTCCCATAGAAGGTGGGATTTAGGGGAACTTGAAAGAAACCAGGAGATAAGAGATGAGGATGGAGAGAATTTCAAGCATGAGGGACAGTCAGTGAAAATGCCCAGATTTGAAAGATGGAATGCTTTACGTGAGAAACAGTGAGGCCAACATCACTGGATCACAGAGTACATGGTAGGGCATAAAGTGTAAAAGATTGAAAAGGGGAATGGGGTTTGCAGATTGTGAAGGGCTTTGAATGCCAGACTATTTTATATTTGATCCTAGAGGGAATAGGGAAGTACTGTAGTTTATTGAGGGTGGAGGATGACATGGTCAGACCCACATCATAAGATGACTTTGGCAGCTAAATGGCAGATGGGCTAGAGTGGAGAGACTTGTGGCAGAGAGGCCAAGCGGCAGGCTATTGCAATGAGGGCTTATACATGCCAAACATTACTGCAGTATTTCTTACATGCTGGCCACTGGGAGATTCAAGAGCAAAAAAAAGCAGTCTCTACCCTTATGGCGCTTCTGATGGTCAGCTATTATCATAGATTATGTGACCTCTCAGGTCCTTGCCAATCAAAGATACTATAATCCTGTTAACTAAAACTATTTCACACCTGTGCTTGAAATAATCATTCTTCGGCTTTCCCTGACTTTGATTTCACACACACACACACACACACACACACACACACATTCCTTGTCTGCATAAGCAATATAGTATCTTAAACAGTGTGAAAATCAGGCCATCTGTGTCCCCCTGGAACAAGTACCTTGGCTATCTGTGATTCTAACACTCTAGAACTACATGCCAGACCTGGCCTATTTACACAGAAGCATCATTTCCATTTCCCTCTGTCTCCACTTCAGAATACTCCTCTGCCACTCCATACTGACTGCATGCCAGGGGGAACATCATGCCCAGGACAGGGGCCCTGCCTCCACTCCTCTCCCCTCTCCTTCTATAAGCATTCCGAGATCCCCACGGCATGCTCGGAGAGGCAGGACATTGTATTAGGAAAAGCTTTGGACCAAGGTCACAAGTCCTGGGTTCTAGTCCTGGCTTCACTGCTAACTATATATATAATTATATATATATAAAACTGTATAACCTTGAATCAGTCATTTCCCTCTCTGAGTCTCAGTTCATTCATCTGCAGAACAAAAAGGTTGGACTTGATTATCTCTGTGGTTCCCTCCTAGCTCTATCATCCTGTAATTCTCTGAACCTTCACTCACACTTCTGTGTCTCCTGTGACCTTGGCCAAAACATTTAGCCTCTCCAGACCTATGTTCCCTTATTACTAAAATTAAGAGCAGCTAAGTGGTACAATGGATAGAGCGCCAGACCTGGAGTCAGGTAGACTTATTTTTGTGAGTTATAATCCAGTCTCAGACACTTACTAGCTGTGTGACCCTGGGTAAGTCACTTAACCCTCTTTGCCTCAGTCTCCTCATCTATACAATGACCTGGAGAAGGAAATTGCAAACTCTTCCAGTGTCTTTGGCAAGAAAACCCCAAATGGGTCACAAATAGTCAGATGTGACTGAAACAACTGAACGACAACAAAAAAAAGAAAAGGTTGGATTTAAGTGCCCCGATGCACCTGCTAGCTGTGAATCTATGATCCTAAGGATCTGGGTGCCCCAATAAAGGAATAGAGAACAGCAAAATCAGCAGTTAGTATTTCTGAATGGGTCACCAGGCTGGAAAGCTTTTGTTTTCTTATTCATTTTTATTCACTTAAATACAACTCATATTTCAAACAAAGAATCAACAGCTGCTAAATGGAGAACCCTGAAAAACAGACCTTCAGAAATGTAAATTGCACCATGTATTTTTTGTTGCTTCATCTCTCAAACTGGCAGCCATCTAATTGTGTCAGAAAACACTCACTTCATTTTTCATGCTTTTTTTCTGATTTCTATACTTACCATCTTCCTCCCTATTTCCTAACACATGGAGTCCATCAAATTCTATTTTGGTCATGGTTAGGAGCTCCCGCAAGCAAAAGAAAATTTAAATTAATTTGATGGATCAAGATTGGAAAATCTTTCTCTTGTAAATGATTGCTTATTACAAAAGCTGCAAAACCATTGCTAACATTGTACCATTATCCATGGTACTTTGTGATATTTTCTTTGGCTTTACTAGAGTCAGTATTGAAATCACCAGATGCTCCTTCTCTCTGGAAGTGGAAAGGAGTTTGGAGGAATGCTGCCCATTGGCAATAAAGTTTCAAAAAAAAAAACAGACCAAGGTAGATATTACTAGCCTTGCTTCATTTCAGTAGAGGAGAAAGACAACTGGAGAATATGAACAAATAAGATCAAAAGAAGTGGCAAAAATCCAAAGAAAGACTGCCCAAAGGAAGCAGAACAGAGCCCTGAGGAAGCTGGAGGAGTTACAGGCTATCAAACCAGAGGAGTTTTTAGAAGGACAAAAAAAAGGAAGAATCTCGAGAAAGACAGAAAGAAGTAGATTTGAGATAGTGAAAATTAGTTGTCTTATATAAATTAAATAAAATTATGAAATTGAATAGAAAAAAACCTGATTTTGATATTCAATGTTGCTTCTAGTATGCAATCAGCAAGAGACTTTATGAGGGATGAAGACAAAATATAGAGTGTTATCTGTTCCCCCAAAGAACCTACAATATAGGTGTAAAAATAGGAGCAAGTACCAAATGAAGTGTGAAATTGTGCAGTAGGGGTAGGAGTGCTATAAAAATTATAGGCAGAGGAATCAATGAGGGTCAGAGGTCAGAAAGCTTTATGGAAGACATAGAACTTAGAGTGGACCTTAGAGGAAAGGTAGGATTTAAATGCACAGCGGAAAGAATAACAACAGAATCAGAGGCATAAGATAGAACCCCATGTCTGGGAAAATGAAATGATAACCCATTTTAGACTAGAGGGGCAGCAGCTGGTTATGCAACTAGAAGGTGGGGTCAGCGATGCTTTACTCTTAGGAACTAAACAGAAGTATTTGTTTATTATGCAAAAGAAAATTGGAAGCCATTAAGCAAGCAAATGACATGATGAAAGCCATGTTTTAGTGTAATAGAGTACTGTCCAGTAAACCCAATCCTTCTGACCACGTGTAGAGTAATACTGATACAATTCCCCGGGTAGAAGAAACTAGAGACCTTGTTTCCAGAAGAGTCATGATGACATGTAACGTAATTGTCTTGGACATACTTTGAAACATTCATAGACTTTCTGTAACTGATTGCAGAGTGCTAACCACATGTTAAATAGCAGCCTCCTTGATTTACTGTGGTTGTAGAATCAGAACTGGGCCTTCAAGGAGGTATTACTTAGCCTAGGCTTCACTCTTGATTGGGATTCTTCCGTCATGTTTTGACCTCCTTTTTTTGTCTGACTTCTTGCTGAAAGTTGGAATCTGGTGAAAGACAATGCTGTGCAAAGAGAAGGACCTCCTTGGGTCTTCTTCCAATGAATCCAGGTCTCAGTTCTTTTCCTGCCTGGGCATTTATTTGTTCTTTCATTTCAGGAGAAAGGTGTTGGAGGTTACAACCTTGCGAGTTTCAAAGTTGTAAGCCATCTTGGAATCCAGGAGTCTGGAAATCTAGGAATCCAGAACTTTAGGACTCTGGGAGTCTAGGAATTGAGTCAATAATGGGTTTTATAGCCAACCCATTAGCACCTGAGATAAGAATTCATTTAGCAGGTATTTATGGGCTGCTATACAGAAATCATATTAAATCTGAGTCCATTCTTCCCAGAGATTGAGGTAGAACTGTAGCCAATGAAAAAAGCTGATCTTCAACACATGGTTAGCAGATTGAATCCAGTTACAGAATTTCTATAGATACTCCATAGCCTCCCCAACATACTTCCATTATGTGCTGTGAAGACTTTCTCAAACTCAGGCTCTCCCTTCTCTGGAACTGTATCATTGGCACTCTATGCATACACATAAAGACTGGGACCATTGGCTAAATCCCATTACATCTGAGTAGAGCCTGGAATTATGACATCAAGCTAGGAAGTTCTCATAATAATCAAAACATAAAAATATATAAATTAATTGTTTAAAAGAGCACTAGAAATAGAAAAATAGATGATCAGCATCTCAAAGGAAAAAAAAATCAATCGCCAAATACTGATTGAGTCCCTACTTTGATATAAGGAGGCACCATGCTAATCAATGAAAAGGAAACAAAGGACAAAGCATTGTCTTTCTCAGAAGTTTACAATCTGGTGAAGAAAGACCAATCTAAAGGTCAATCTAATCTAACAAGCTTTTGTCTTGTCTCTATGTCTCTTTCTCTCTTCTCTCTCTGTCTCTGTCTGTCTCTGTTTCTCTGTCTCCATGTCTGTCTCCCTCTCTCTGTGTAAATTCTTCAGCATCCATAGATCTCAGAATTTACTCATCTTCTATATTGAGATGACTCCCAAATCTATACATCTAGCTCAGTCTCTCCCCCAAGTCATAATAGGCACTTGATAAATGCTTATTCATTGATTGATTGATCGCAAGGTGCCAGGCACTGAGGTTACCAAGGCAAAACAAATATCAATCACTGCCCTCAGGGAACTTATATTTGGGAGATGAAGGCACATATGAGACAATTATCAGAGAGAAAATACACTAACAACTAAGGAGATAAAATGTGGAATGAAACAGATAAAAGAGTCACTGAGTCCAAAGTTGAGAGCCTGTGTGACTAGATGAGTATTGATGCAATTGATAGAAACAATGAAATTTCTCACATGTTTTTCAGAACCATTTTGCTTAGCATTACCTATCTTCAGTTAGCTAGAGTGCTAGGTAGGTAAAATAATGGATCACAAGGGAATAAGAGAGTATTTAATGAACATATGGAGAAGATTCAGTAAATAGCCAAAACCAATGTGCTAAAAATAAACCAACTCTCTCAAACCACCTTTTCCCTCTTCCTTCCCAAATCCCCAGAGCCTGATTGATTCCATATTGTATCTGTCTACCCTCAGACCTATTCAGATTCCTCTTGAAGCAATTCTCTAGTCCAGCAATGACCCCACCCCCCTCTCCCATATCCTCACACATTTCTGATGCTAATTACATGATTCAATAAGAGAGGCTAACCAGAAAAGAGGAAGATTTAGAAATGTAATAGTGGAGATTCAAATAAAATGTTAGAGTTTGAGGGTAGGAAGAAGGAATATTACAGTTTGGTTTAGTCAAATATACCTTTTGGACATGGCCTATAGCTCCCTCACTATTTTTTTTACATGAGACTTAGACTTCATTGTTTCTGATACTGATAGAATTGTGTTTGTCTCATCTGTCAGAATCACCCCTAAGTGTGTAAAACAATTTCTGCCTGATTCACTTTCAGCAGTTTGCTATTGCCAACCTCTCAGATTAAGTATTTCAAATGGGCTGGTACTGTGTTGGCCCATGAGTTATTTGTAGCATTATTTCTTGGCTCAAATAATTCTGCATTGCCAAGGAAAAGTTCACTATCTCCTTTGTTTCATAGATCATTTTTGAAAGTAGGCCAAAAAGCACAAATTGAACACACAAGACAATGGAAATGAGCTAACTCAATAGTGCTTGTCATATATTCATTCAAAGCTTTTAGAAACAGTAGCCTGTTAAAATTCCACAGAGGCAGAGCACTTTGAGAAGGAAGAGTTTATCAGTTAAAGTTTGCTGTCTTAGGAAAGGAAATATTCCAAAAGTGGAAGAAATATAGAGATAGCCATAGACTCTATCACCTATAATGGAGGCTATGGGATTTATGGTTAGAGTCAAGGCAAGGAGAAGAATGGAAGGAAAAACTTTAAATTCTCTCCTGATGTGAAACCTTCCAACACCAGGCAATTCCCACCAGCTCTGATCTTTGCTGAAATGATCTTTACCCTGAAATGCAATATGAAATTGATAGAGGATAGCTCCCACCTCATTTACAAGCAGAACCTGAATATTGCTTGTTTCTCCATGAACAAGCTTCATTCAGAATCACAGTTCATGAGCCCGTGCTGTCTTTCCTTTTTCTCTAGTAAGTCAGAGGACACCACTGATTCAAAGAAAAAGGATTTAATGAAATTGCATAAAAAGAACACTTGAAATAGAGCATTCCCCCAAAACCTGGGGTACACTGTCCTACAAATATATATTGTATTCTGATTGGAAGATGACCATAAATAAGGATCATGAATGGGGAGAGAGAAACTTAGGGATCACATGTAATGGGCAACATATGAAGAACATGTTTGACCAAGGCACACATGTAAAGGGAAGCATACCTCATGTCTCTGACTCTACAGAGCCACCATTTATCTTCTGGTGGATGTCACCATAATGCTCTCACTAGTTCTACTCAGTAGATGTACCATCTTCCCTAGAAGTGCTGCTCTCTGATCCTTACTGGTCTCAGCTGAGTGGTGCTAGGTGAAGGTACTAGACTCATAGACTCAGGCTTGGCTAGTCAAGACAAATCAGCATCAGCTTCAGACTGCTTGGGTATAGTGGCTAGAACCTCCCCAGCTAAGGGTGGAATGATAACCTTTTAGTCATAGCCACCAAATGTAGCTGACAAACATCAGGAAGAGCACTCCTAGGATAAAATTAGGTCTTTCCTTTTCAACTCTTATGTTGAATGAGTGATCAAAGATCTCTGTGGGTTGATTTCTAGTATGCTATGATAAAAAAAAATATAAAAAATCAAAGTTCACCAATCTAGCTCACATTTCTGTCTTTTATGTTCATCTGTCAGCAACAAAGCCTGTTGGCTGTATTTTGGTCAATGAAAAACATGTTTTACTGTACCTCCATGTCAAAGGCCAGCCTTGGTCCCAAATGATGCGCTATGATATAGGACTCAACATTTATTCTTAACTAAGGAGTCATTCATACTAGATAGTTATGCTAGTAAACAAGATTTTTGTGTCTTTTGAATGGTTGGAATCAAAAAGAATTTGCTTTCTAACATATAGGATAGAAGAAGTTAGGTGTCTCGGAGTTTAGAAGACTTCTCCAGTGTGAGAAAAGAATCCACATCAAGAAAAAATTAAGTACAATATCCATATCCTGAGGTTGAGGTACAAGTCACCTGTCTCAGAGGATTATCCATAAATAAATGGAAAGTATGGCCTCTTTTCATTCTGTTTAGTTTTTGTGAACATTAAGTTTAGGGAAATAAGTCCTTAAACCTAGGGATAAAAACCAGAGGTTTTGGCTGAAAAATGTGACATTGCCACATGTATACTAAAAATAAAACAGAGCCTTCTAAACACATGTGCAAAATGTGGTAAGTTAAAGGAAACACATGATAATTGAGAAGATAACTGATCCCTTTGCAACACTGATAATTAGATATAAAATCTGCCAAGTACTTGATTAGCCAAACAAAATTTCGTATTTAATTACATAATAGAAAATAGCTCATCATGAGGAAAATTATCTGCATTTTAAATTATGTGTCTTTTTATCTATAAGATACAGTACTTTGATTCCTCTTCTGCTACCTGTATTTCTGCATTCTCTCTCTCTCTCTCTCTCTCTCTCTCTCTCTCTCTCTCTCTCTCTCTCTCTCTCTCTTTCTCTCTTCCTCCTTCTTCTATTTCTTCTTCTTACTTTAACTTTTTTCATAATTGTCTCTTTTTTCTCTACCAGTGACCACAGACAGATCCCCTCCATTGTCTCTCCTGCTCTCCTGGGCAGGCTTAAAAAACCCACCTTTTTTCACCAATAGAAGTAGAGTAGACAGGATGGTGATATCCACCAGGATAGTAACAGAGTTGGGAAAGAATCACTATGCCCATTTGAAGGTGGGGGTCAAAGAAAGTAAATGAGTAGCTAGATTTACTCTTCAAGCCAATCTCTTCATACCACTACCACTATTGTTAACTGTGAAGGTATGTGTGTGTGTTTTTATGTGTAAATAAATTCTAAGCAATACTAGTTGTGGTTTCATATCCAGCCTTGTGTATTTGGATACTTTGTTAATGGTTGCTAAGTTTAAAATGACCATAAAACAAATTTTTAAGACTAAGCTGACATTCAGAGACATTAACTGTTGTCCAAGGTCACATAGCAAGTGACAAAGCTAGAATTTGAAACAGCTTTCTGATTCAACTTTCAGTCTATACTGAATAAGCACTAGACATACAAAAAATGAAAAATTCAGTACCTGCTCTCAAGGAGCTTATAATCTAATAGAAGAAACACATACACAAATAAAAATAGGAGAAATTGGATTAGGGTAAATTATATAGGTCTGAAAATTGCTAAATTTTCCAGCTATGCCATTCCAAAGAGATTTATGCAAACATTGAAACTGAGCCAAGGAAGTCTCACCAATCATTTAATATGGTTTTTACTAGCAAAAGATACTCATGATGTATCTGGAGGCATCTAGGCAGAGCAATGGATAGAGTACCAAGCTTTGAGTGAGGAAGACCTGATTTTAAATCCAGCCTCAGACATTTGATTAGGTATGGGACCTTGGGCAAGTCTCTTAACCACTGTTTGCTTCAGTTTCCTCATCTGTAAAATGGCAATAATAACCGCACCGACCTCACAGGATAGTTGAGAAGCTCAAAGGAAACAATTGTAAAGCACTTTTGGCACGGTGTCTGGCATGTAGTAAGTACTAAATAAATGTTATCTTTTATTATTATTATACAAGAAACATGTACCCTTCATCTTGCCATTACCACTGTCCTGACTTCCTAACAAATGTGATATATATATGTAGATATATATTTATGCACATATACACATACATAGTGCACTTTACTACAGCAACCAGCTCCTAGAAGGAATGGTGGGAACAGACCTCTTCAGAACATATCCCTGACTGACAGAGGCATAGCAATGCCAGCAGGGTTGTAGAAAATGAATGGTCGGTGTTTGAACTCATTCAGCTATACAGGCGTGGGAACAGAGTGTCTGCCAGTGACTGTTCTCCACTATACAGACTGACATGGTGCTAATAGATAACTATAGGCATATATCTTTTCAAGCAAAATCACACAACTTACACCTATCAGTTCAATGAACTGAGAAATATCCCCAAGGAGATTATTATAGGATGTCCAGTCATGGGTAAACAACTAATGCTGAGTCAAACACAACAGGTAATCAGGTATTTTCCATTCAGGCTCAAGTAAGGGACATACATGAGCTACATCACAGATTTATACAGAAAAAAAACACCCAAGAACCATCTGTCTTAGAGTAGGCATCCTTATCTGAACAATTGTGATGAGTAATCTCAGGAGTAAACAATTCTAAGAATAAGAAAATGGTTCTGCATATACCAAACTCCAAGGACAGTTCTCAGAATTATCTAGACAGGCATATCCATGAAATGGGGAAATGGGAAGGAGGGTACTGCTAAGTCAGAAAATGGAGTCAATCTGACAAAAACCTGCCCCCATAGGTTTCTGTGTCCAATGTTATATTCTAGGTGATACAATGGATAGAGAACTTGACCTGGAGTCAGGAGGACCAAAGTTCAAATCCTGCCTCAAAGCCTTTTGTAATCTTCCCTCCCCTGTTACACCTTACACTCCATCACCCACATGCTCTGTGATCCAATGATGCTGTCCTCCTCGTGATTCTTTAAATAAGATACTCCCATGTCCCAGCTCTAGATATTCTCATGGGTTGTCCCCATTGCCTAGAAATCTCTCCCTCTTCCCTGCTACCTCCTGACTCCCTTTTTCTTTCAAGTCCCAGCTAGATTCCACTTCCAAAAGGAATTTTTTCCTGATCCATCTTAATACCTCTGTTGATTATTTCCAATTTATACTGTACATCATTTGTTTGCCCATCATTGTTTGCATGTTGTCTCTCCCATTAAATCACGAGCTCTTTGAAAGCAGGGATTGTCTTTTCCTTTCTTTGTACCCCTAATGCTTAGCACAGTGCCTGGCACAGAGTGGACACTCAAGAAATATTTATTGACTTATTTATGGTCCTAACCTCAATCTTCTTCAGTTTCTTCATCTGTAAAATAGATATAATAGTACCTACCTCCCATAGATGTTATGAAGCTCAAATGAGATAATATTGGTAAAGCACCTTGTAAGCCCAAAGCACTATATAAATGTTAGCTATTACTAGCTATTATTATTATTATATCTAGGATACATGGACAACATGAAGAGACATCATCGTATCATAGGACTTGGCTTAGAGCAAGACAGGACCTTAAATATTATGTCATCCAACTGCCTGATCTTACAGAGAAGGAAACTGAGACCCAAGGGTGCTAACTGACTTTGTCAATGTCACATGAATACACAGAAGTATACCTGAGTGCCCAGTCACAACAATAGTAAATTGTTGGAACAATCTAAAGTTCCAAAATTAAATCAGGCATTTATTAAGTGCCAGACACTGTGCTAAGCACTGGGGATACAAAGAAATTCAGAAAGAGTTCCTTCAAGGAACTTGTATTCTAATGAGGTAAGTGAACTTATCCACAGCATTCAGAATTTCTCCATTTGCTGTAAGCAATGGCTCCACATATGAATGGTATAGTGCTGACTCGAGAACCTCTGTATTCTTGGTGTTGTCAGGCCAAAATTAGCACAGATGGCAGAGAATAGATTCATACTCTGTTGTATCTCAGCCTCACAAGCTGCACTGAGTGCACGATCATCTGGAAACAAAGAGTCATACATCAACTCTCCCTCCACTTTAGTCTTGGCTTGCAGCATTTACAAATTAAATAATTTACTGTCAATACGGTAGCTGACCTTCCTGCAAGTTTTGTTCTCCTTGAAGGCATCTGAAAACATTGCTGAAAACACCATGCTAAAAAGCATGGGAGCAAGCACACAGCCTTGCTTCACTCATCGGGTGACTGGGAAAGCTCAAGAGCATCATCCAGCATTATCCAAAACCTGTGCAAGTGTGCCATCGTACAGCTGGGGAACTTCTCCAGGCAAACAAGCCCTCACAACTAATGCATCAAAGGCTTTGGTCAGATTGATAAATGTTGTATATAGACCTTTGTTCTGCTCCTGACATTTCTCCTGGAATTGTCAAGCAGCAAATACCATATTGATTGTTCTCCAGCCCTTTATGAAGCCACACTGGCTCTTGTGTAGATGATTACCTTCCAGGTGAAGGATTAACCTATTAAGAAGGACTCTTGCAAGAATCTTGTTGACAATTACTAAGAAAGAGACCCCCCCCAAACCCACCCCATATTGTCACAGGACAATCTATTTCCTTTTTCTTTTATAGAGGTAGACAATGGAGGCATCCTTGAACTCCTGGGGGATAACCTCTTCTTGCCATATAACCCAGAACATTTTAGTGAGCTTTTGTATGAGCAATGAACCCCCTGCCTTGTAAATCTCAGCTGGAAGAATCATCACCAGGCTCTTTGCCTCACGAGAGGCACCTAACGACATTCAAAACTTCTTCTTCAGTTGAAAGTTTGACTAGAGAAGGATTAACTTCAAAATGAGGTATATGGTCAATAGCTTCAACACTGATTGATGGCAATCTGTTCAGAACACAATGAAAATGTTCAGCCCATCTCTCCAGTATCAGGTCTTTATCACTAATCAATGTGGTTCCATCAGCACTGAGTAGCTGAGATGCAACATAGGTCTTTGTTCCATAAATTACCTTTAGGGCATCATAAAGGAATTTTGGATTGTTACTGTCGATGTAAAACTGAATTTCATCTGCCTTCTTTCTGAGCCAAGAATCCTGCTTCTCTCTAAGCTTGCACTTTACTTTTGATGTAGTTAAACTCTATCTTCTTAAAGATGGGTGAACTATCCTGCTGGTTAACCCTGTGGAGTTCATTTTTCATTTAACAACTTCTAAATAAATTCACTTACCTTGGCAGTATACTTTCCAGGGATGTACGCATAGATGATGAGGTTGACACATGCATTGCCAGAGCTAGCTTAGTGTTTGGGAGGCTCTGAAGGAAAGTGTGGGAGAGAAGAGGTATTAGACTGATTACCAAACTGAAGATCTACAGAGCCATTGTGCTGACATCATTGTTGTATGCCTATGAAACCTGGACAGTCTATCAGCACCATGCCAGGAAACTGAATCATTGCCATTTGAATTGTCTTAGGAAGGTTCTGAAGATCACCTGGCAAGATAAGGTACCAGAAATGGAGATCTTTTCTTGAGCTGACCTTCCAAGAATTCAAACTCCACTGCAAAAAGCGTAATTCCAATGCACTGATCAGGTTCTGTTCAAATGCCAAACTTACATTTGTCTAAAAGATAATTTTACAGAGAATTCATACAAGGAAACCCTCACATGGAGGTCAAAAGAAATGATACAAGCACATTCTCAAGGTCTCTCTGAAGAACTTTAGAATCAATTGTGAGACATGAGAAACACTGGCATAGGAACCCCCAACATGATGTGTGTGTAACAAAGAAGGGGCTGTGTTCTATGATAAAAGTAGAATTGCAGTAGCTCAAAAGAAACATGAGATGTGCACATTTAGAGACAGCTCCATCCCGAATATTCTTTTTTTAAATGCTTTATTAATTTCTGATTTACATCATTTGTTTCCACCAGATTTTGAGTTACAAATTTTCTCCCCGTTTTTCCCCCACCCATCCCCCCAAAACAGCAGTCCCACAGGATATCCCCACCTCCTATCTGCTCTCTCCCATATTTTCTCCCATACCCCTTTCGACTTTTTCAGTGGATCTCTATGCCTCAGTGCCTGTATATCTTATTTCTTAGTTACATGAAAGATCGTATTAATAATAGTTTATATATATATACTATTATATATATACACCCACATATATATATGAATATTTGATTTTAAAACTTTCAATTCCAGATTCATTCCCTTCCCCCCTTGCCACCCACTCCCACTGGGGAGACAAGCAGTTCAGTATAGGTTGTACCTGTGTGGCTAATGCAAAACAATAACATAGTAGATATATTGTAAAAGACTGACTATATTTCCCTCCCTCCTATCCCACCTCCCACTTGTTCTACTCTCCTTTGATCCTGTCCCTTTTCAAAAGTGGGTGCTTCCAACTTCCCTCCCACCCAACCTGCCCTCCCTTCCATCATCCCCCCTCTCATCCCCTTCCCCCCATTCTCCTGGAGGGTGAGATCCCCTATTTAGTGTGTATTTCCCTCCCTCCTCAAGCCAGATTCAATAGGAATACGGTTGAGCCATTCCCTTTTGCCTTCCTATTCTTCCCCTCCATTGTAACCATTTTCCCTTGCCTCTTCTGTAAGAGATAGTTTACCCTAATCTGTCTCTCCCCATCTCCTCTCATTATATTCCTCTCACCTCTTAATTTCACCTTTTAAGTATCATCCCTTCCTGTTAAATTGGTCCTGGGCCCTCTATCTATGTATACCTGTAAACATATATACACACATTCACATATGTGTTCATAATGCCCATATACCCTCATATATAGACACATACATATATATATATATATATATGTATAATATATGTTTCTAATCCCTTCAACTACTGAGAACAGTTTAATAAGTTACAATTATTGTTTTTCCATGTAGGAATGTTAATAGTTCAACTTTGATAAGTTCCTTATGATTTCTTTTCCCTGTTTACCTTCTCATGGTTCTCTTGCTTCTTGTATCTGAATGTCAAATTTTCTATTCAACTCTGGTTTTTTCAGCAAGAATGCCTGAAAGTCCTCTATTCCACTGAATGACCATATTTTCCCCTGAAACATGATACTCAGTTTTGCTGGGTAGGTGACTCTTGGTTTTAATCCCAGCTCCCTTGACCTCTGGAATATCATATTCCAAGCCCTTCGATCCCTCAGTGTAGAAGCTGCCAGATCCTGGGTTATCCTGATTGTGTTTCCACAATATTCAAATTGTTTCTTCCTGGCTGCTTGCAATATTCTCTCCTTAATCTGGGAATTCCAGAACCTGGCTATAATATTCCTAGGAGTTTTCTTTTTGGGATCTTTTTCAGGAGGTGATTGGTGGATTCTTTCAACCTCTATTTTGCCCTCTGGTTCTAAAACATCAGGGCAGTTTTCTTTGAGAACTTCCTGGAGGATGCTTTCTAGGTTCTTACTTTGGTCATGGCTTTCAGGTAGTCCAATAATTTTTAAATTATCTCTCCTGGATCTATTTTCCAGGTCAGTGGTTTTTCCCATGAGATATTTCACATTGCCTTCTATTCTTTCATTTGTTTGGATCTGTTTGAGAGCATCTTGATTTCTCATAAAGTCATTAGCTTCCATTTGCTCCAATCTAACTCTGAAGCAATGATTCTCCTCATTGAGCTTTTGAGATTCTTTTTCCATCTGGCAAATTCGACTTTTTAAGGCATTCTTCTTCTCATTGCCTTTTTGAGCCTCCTTTGCCATTTGAGTCAGTCTGTTTTTTAAGGTATTATTTTCTTCAGTCAGGCTGTTGACTCTCATTTCATAATTTTCTTGCATTGTTCTCATTTCTCTTCCCAATTTTTCTTCCACTTCTCTTATCTGCTTCTTAAGATCCTCTATGACCTGTAACCAGCTTGTATTTTCCTTTGAAGCTTTTGGTGCAGGAGTTCTGACTTCACTGTTTTCCTCCTGTTCCATGCCTTGTTCCTTCTTATCCCCAAAATAGGAGTGTAATGTTGGAATCTTCTGTATGCTTTGTTTCCTTTGCCTGCTCATTTTGCCACTCAATTATTTCGGCTTTTTGCCACAGTAGGACTCTGCCACCAGACAGGGGAGTTTTTGTCCCAAACGCTGGGGTTTTCTCAGCTGTTGGAGGTATTAGACGGGTTCCCTCTCTGAGGTCTCCACACGCTCTGGCAAGCTGGACACACACCCCAGGACCTCCACCCTAGACTGCAATCCAGATCCAAGCAGGTTAAAGCAATAGCGATTACCCCTCAGACTGGTGCTTGGTCCCCCTACACTCTGCAGGCAAGGAGCTGAAGCTGCCACGTAGTGCTGGCAGGCTGTGCTGGTGTCTCAGCGGTTTCTCGCCCCAAGGGTAAAAGCCACGCACTCCCACTTACTGGGTCCCAAAGTCCAGACTGCACTGGCCTCTCACCTTGTCCTTTGCATCTATGTATTGATAAATCTGGAAACAGCTACAGCTGCTGCTTATCTGGAGTCCCTCTGGCTGGCAGCTGGTCAGGCCCGCCCTGGGGCTAAAGCCTCGCCATGGTGCTGGGCTCGGCTCCCAGAGTGCTGCACTGGCCGATTCCTGCCGGCCTGCCGGGCTGTTCTCAGCGGGAGGTTAGCTTCTCTGTGTCATTTTGTGTGTTCTGCAGCTCCAAAGTTTGTTTAGAGTCCCCCTTTTACATGGATTGGGGAGGGTGGAAGCCGGAGCGGCAGGAAGGTCATGCTTCTACTCCGCCATCTTCCATCCCGAATATTCTTATGGACTATTTGTGCCTGACCTGTGGTAGAGCCTTCCAAGCTCATATTGATCTGATCAGTCATAGTCAGACACACTGTATTTTGACCTTGACATAATGATGTCATTTTGGTCCACTCTAAGCATAAAGGACAACAACCATTCTAGTGGGAAATGTTGTTGTTCATTTATTTCAGTCATGTATGACTCTCTATGACCCATTTTTGGAATTTTCTTGGCAAAGTTACTGAAGTAGTTTGCCATTTCCTTCTTCAGTTCATTTTACAGATAAGGAAACTGAGGCAAACAGTGTTAAGTGACTTATCCAGGGTCACACAGCTAGTGTCAGATTTGAAATCATGAAGATGAGTCTTCCTGATTCTAAGTCCACTATTCTATCCACTGCACCACCTAGCTGCCCCCCTCTAATGGGAAAATTATTATGTATTATATAATATGTATAGTATGTATTATATAATGTATATTTTATTATTATAATATATATGATATGCTAGCATGTTAATAAATTATCAATTACCTAGAAACTCTGTCTCTCAAACTTTTTATACATAACAGAAGTGAGCTTGTACAGGAAGAGAACATGATGAGGCAAACAGCTAATGATAAAGTTTGGCCAAAAGGTGGCAGTCTGGAAGGAGAGCGAGAAACAAAGCTGGAAAGATAGGATGGAGCCATATTGTGAAGGGCTGTAAGTAGCAGGTTATTTGAATTTTATTCTGTCAGCAATGGGGAGTCTCTGAGGTTTTTTAATCAGAAGCATGCCATCGTCGGACTTATGCAGTAGGAAGATCTTTCTTTTTATTCCCCCAGCTATGCAAAGGGTGGATTGGAGAGGGGAGAAACTAAAGAACTGAAGGTGGAGAGACCAACTATTAGGACATTATCATAGGCCAGATGAAAGAAAATGAAACACTGATCTTTTAGGTTGGCAATATGAATGGAGAGGAAAGGATAAATGAGAGAGGTAGAATCAGTAATACTTGGCAACTGACTGGGTGTTTGGGAGTGGTAAGGTAACATAACCTTTAAAAGTACTTGTGGTCCTTTTCTTAAGCTTGTGGTTAAAAGATGAAGCTAGTGGGGAAAAATGCTTTGGGATAATTTTTCTTGCCCTTTTAAAATCTTTGAACTCTTACGGAGGTTATCTTCATTTGTAATATCACTTAAGTGGAGAACTAAGATAGATGAGAGAGAGAGAGAGAGAGAGAGAGAGAGAGAGAGAGAGAGAGAGAGATATTTTGTTTTCTTGAACCTTCAAAGCATTTTCTATTTTCATTCTTTTGTTGTGGTTTTGATATGTACCTGATTTAAAGATGAAAAGTGATTATTGGATATGATGTGAATTTAATATGCAAGAACAAGGAATTCTGGTTTCTGGACATCTCCCTTTGGAGCAAGATACTTCCAATCTGTATCTTTTGTCAGAAACTGTAGATTTCCTAAAAGTTTTTTAGTTATGCATTTTAAGTTTTATATCTAATCTACTTCCAGAAAGGATTTGAGAAGACTTACAAAATTAAATCAATGTGAGGCAAAACAATTAAAAACAAAGTCAAATATGAAGCAAGACAATTAAAGGGAAAACCAAAACAAAAATCACTTCAGAGGAGCTGAGGATTCCATGTCACTGTGGACCCAAGTACTGAGGCATAAATTTAATACCGCTGTGTATTGAATTTAGCTATACATTGGGAGCCAAGGCAAAAAGAAAACCATGTTGGATTATGTAATTCTCATTGTTACTAAAAGTCAGCATATAAGTTTGCTTACAAATAAGTATCTATTTCCTAGAACTGCATTCAAGGCAATAGAGAAGTACATGGTCAGTATTAGCAAGCTATCTATCAATGAGAAATAACACAGAAGTGGAGTAAACGCTTCCAGAGAATCAGTAAATCATTCAACATGAATTTATTAGGCAGTCTGGAAAGGAAGATGCACCACCCCTGCAACAAGAGCAAGAGATAATCAATGGACAGCCCTCACACTCCATTGGTATCCACACAGTGTCAAGATAGCACAAGAAAAGTCCCCTGGCAGGATCATAGGGTCAGAAAGGAATATGACAGTCATTTAGCCCAACTCCCTTTTTTATAGTTGAGGAAACTTAGAAGTTAAGTGACTTGGCCAAGGTAACACGTGTAGTAATTGACAGAGCTGGAATTCAATCTAAGGTCCACTCATTCTAGCAGTTCTTTCTACAATACCATATAGGACCACCCATGGTAGAGCTGTTCAGGAGTTTTTCGGTCATGTCCAACTCTTGATGATGCCATCTGGAATTTCCTTGGCAGAGACTAGAGTGTTTTGCCATTTTCTTCTCCAGCTAATTTTACAGATGAGGAAACTGAGGCAGGGTTAAGTGATTTTCCCAATGCCATACAGCTAATAAGTGAGGCCAGGTTTGAACTTCTCAAATTAGTTTTCCCGACTTCAGGTCCAGCACTCTACTGTGCCACCTACTTGCCCTCATTTCCAGGAGGCCATGAAGAAGTCAAACAGGATGAATATGATGCAGTCTCCATCACTGGAAGGTATATTCACATTAATGAGATCACAGTACCATTGGAGGACTCAAGTATTGAATTCAGTAGGAATTTATTACATGGGCACTTATGTAAAATATACTGGTTTAGCAAAAGAAACATAAATATCATTCAAATGGACTTTTTGATGCTCCTTCAGAGTGTGGGGGCCTAATGCTACATTTTAACTTGACAAAGACACTCATGTAGCAGCTAAGATAATATGTCCAGAAATCCTGATTTCTGATGATCTACCTTCAAACAGGAATATGTTGCTATTGCTGCTGTTTAGTCATTTCAGTTATGTCTTATTCTTTGTGATCTATTTGGGGTTTTTGTGGCAAAGATACTGGAGTGGTTTGTCATTTCCTTCTCCAGCTCATTTTACAGATGAAGAAATGGAGTCAAACAGGGTTAAGTGACTTGCCCAGGGTCATACAGCTGGTAAGTTCCTGAGACCAGATTTGAACTCAGAAAGATGAGTCTTCTTGACTCCACCATATCACCTTGCTGCATACAGGAATATAGCTGAGGGAGTCTATATGAACAGCCAGTAACCATTTTCATTATACTCTGGCCCTCAAAAATAAGATATTTAACACAAACCTTTTGCAAAAGATAGACTTTATAAGGGACTGAGTCAAAGCCTGAGCACCTTCTGTGAGAGCCTTTCTTAGCTCATGCCCTAGATTCGATTTTAATGGTAGTGTGGGGAGAAAAGAACAGGGCATGGGAATCAAAAAACTAGCTTCAAGCTTTGACTTAGCCTCCTACAAATCACATGACCTTGCATATGTCATTTAACTTCATTGAGTCTCAGTTTCCTCATTTGTAAAAGTGGAACTAATATTTACACAACCTTGGACCTAGGAAGAACAGTGGATAGAAAACTAATCTTAGGGGCAGCCAGGTAGCACAGCGAGTAAGAGTACCGGCTCCAGTGTCGGCACCACCTGGAGATCGAATCCCGGGCTCAGAGGCTTAGCACCCACCCAGAAACACCTGGCTGTGTAACCTTGAGCAAGTCGCTTAACCCCAATTGCTTAGGGGCGGCCAGGTGGCTCAGCGAGTAAGAGCACCGGCTCCAGTGTTGGGATGACCTGGATCAAATCCGGGCTCAGATACTCATCACCACACCCAGAAATAACTGGCCGTGTAACCTTGAGCAAGTTACTTATCCCCGATTGCTTAAAAAAAAAAAAACTAATCTTAACAGATCTGGAAAATGTATGCTTCTGGCTTTTATTCTAGGAGGGTATGGAACACAGGCTGAGTCAGGGGCTGCCATCACTATGCTTCCTAAGTAGAAGGGAAACATTTTCTAAACATTAAAAATGATCAAGTCTTACTTCTTTTTCATTTGTCTTTTGATCTTATTTTACATTTCCTAACAAAAGGTTGTTTACCATCGAAGTTCCTGGTAGCTAGTAGAGCAGCAGATGGAAAGCTGGACAATGAGACAGGAAGACCTGAATTTGAATTCCACTTAGACATTTATTAGCTGTGTGATTCCAGGCAAGTCAATGAACCTTTCTACGCCTCAGTTTCCTTATCTATGAAATGAAGAGATTGAACTTCATGACTTCTAAAGTCTTTGCTAGCTCTAAATCCTATAATATGCCCAGAATTGGTGTAATAAATGAGATAATATAAGCAGAGCCCTTTCCAACCACAGTTTTATATAAATGTGACTTCTCACTGTTAAATACCTGAGAGAAATGTTAGTTTATCAGAATAAGATTTAGTTTCCATACACCCTCGATATCTTAGGACATAATCCCTCCTACCCTGCTATTGCCCTCCTTGCCCATCTGGAAGAGCACTTTTCAGACCAGAAATAGGACTTCTTTCCTCCATTTAGAATCCTCCCTGGTCTTTTATTGGCCAGTTAGGGAGTACAATGCTTCTTACCTGACTATACCAACTTGGTCTCAAACCATGTTTGATATCTGTCTACCCCAGACATATTAGAAGATCTTGCCACCCACTCTGATGTTATATGTACCCTTCTATCCACAAGGTCCCTTCTAACCACCACTCAGCCTATCACTCTCGATCTGGGGGGAGAGAAGGGGGAATATTTAAGTATCTACTATGAGTCAGGCATTTACTGAGTATACAAAGATAAAAGTAAGACAATCCCTGCCTTCTAGGAACTTATTTTCTAATAGGGAAAGACAATACCCAGGAGAGATTAATCAAAACCAAAGCAATGCCACTATTGCTTTTGCAAAGATCATGACAATTGACTGCCCTATGGCTTCACTGATCATTACTATGACTCCCTAAAAAAACTCCCTTCCCTAGATACTATTTATCCTATGTATCTTCTCTTATTAGAACATAAGCTCTGGGGCGGCCAGGTGGCTCAGCGAGTAAGAGCACTGGCTCCAGTGTCGGGATGACCTGGATCAAATCCGGGCTCAGATACTCAGCACCACAACCAGAAATAACTGGCCGTGTAACCTTGAGCAAGTTACTTAATCCCTATTGCTTTAATTAAAAAAAAAAAAGAACAAAAGCTCTGGGGCCAGCTAGGTGGTGCAGTGAATAGAGCACTGGCCCTGCAGTCGGGAGGACCTGAGTTCAAAGCCAGCTTCAGACACTTAACACAAAAACTAGCCGTGTGACCCAGGCAAGTCATTTAACCCCAATTGCCCTCCAAAAAGAAACAAAAAAGAACATAAGCTCATTAAGGGTAGGAAATGCCTTATTTTTGTCCTTATATACCTAGCACCTAGTACAGTGTCTGATAATGTCACAGAAAGTACTTAATAATTTCTCATTTATTCATTATTATTCCACCAGCTCTGTCATTCCTCTATTCTATTCAGAACAGAGAATAAAGAGCCCCTTTATCTTCGCTCTTCTGATCTCTGTTACTTACATGGATATTTGGAGTTACTGGGGGTGTTTTCCCCTGGTTCTTGGTTTCCCTGCCATATGTGTGATACACTGAAAGTAGAAATTTCATCTGAAATAGAAAAATTCTAGGTCTTCTGTTCTCTCTTTCATACAAGGTTCCCCATGGCTCTTTCCATGGTATTGTCAAGTGATGATTTTGCTATCATTTAGTATCCCCTGAGCTTTTCACAGGGTGATAAATATCTTACAGATTGAGATCTATCCCTCTATTCCCTTGGAAACTCTTCTCCCTCCTGTCCCAAAGTAATTTTTCTTGTATTCAATTTTAAATCCTCTCCTTAGCATGTATAAGCATGAATACTCTCAAGAGTATGCCATTTGTGTCCTAAATAATTTCACAAATGCAGACTACTGTTTCCCTTGATATTTGTGTCTCTTCTGATGGTTATCACTAGAATGTGTTTTATTCCTCTAGTGTGCCCTTCAGTGAACACCACAGAATTATTTTCTTAGTCTCTTAGACCATATTCAATGTGTTTGTTTGTTGGTGGAGAGTGGGAGCATAGGACTGGAGGAGGGGAAGCCTTTTCAAAGCTGCCCTTTCAAAGAGTTGCGTCTCTGTTCTCAAAACTGCTTTTAGATGACATTTATCTTGTTTGCATGTCAACATTAAGCACCCCAATATTCTGGTGTCTGACTTTGACTCTATAGTAGTAATTTCCCTCTTTTCCCAAAAGAAAGCAACATAAATGATGAGGAAAGGGAGGAGATTTTGTCATTTTCTAACTCCATAGACTTCTACAGGTCAAGGTTCACAGCCTGAATTCCATATTGTTCTTCCATTTTAACAATGGATTGCTTAGAGAATGTTACTCTTTTCTTTAACATGTTTTCAGTTATAAGTTTGAGGTAGTAAATAGAAGCCTCAGCTTGGAATCAGGAAGACTCAGGTCCAAATCCCACCTCTTAGCCTTACTGACCTGGGACAAAGGGCTTAACATCTCTGTTCCTCAGGCAACACTCTAAAATACAGCAACCATCCAATGACTTAGCAGGTATCTGTTCTGGTGCAGATAGTACCTATACCAGTAGTTTCTCATGCTGACAAAATCACAGATCTTTTGCACATTCACAAATGTTTTTCACTATTATTAGAAAACCAAGATAGGCTTAGAACATGGCATTTATTATGGCTTTTTTCTTTCTATATGTTAATTAACATCACAATTAAACCCATTTGATTCCCTGAAGACTTACCAAGTAACTAGCCCAAAATAATACTCAGAATCTTCTATAATAGCCCTTAGCTTAAAATAGCAACATTTTCAGGTGAAATAAAATTTTATTTTTATTAAGTATTTTATTTTTTTCTAATTACATGTAAAAATATTTTTAACATTCTTTTTTTTTATTTTGAGTTCCAAATTCTCCCCCTCCCTCTCCACCTTCCTCATTGAGAAGGCAGGCAATTTGATATTAGATGTGCACTCATGCAAAACTTATTTCTATATTAGTCATTTGAAAGAAAACAGGCAAAAATAAACAAAAAATAAAATAAATAGCAGTACACTTTGATTTGCATTCAGAATCCATCAGTTCTTTCTCCGGAGGTGGATAGTATTTTTCATCATAAGTCCTTTGAGATTGTTTTGGAGCACTGCATTTCTGAGAATAGCTAAGTCATTCACAGTTGATTATAATTATAATATTGCTGTTACTGTATACAATGTTCTGGTAGAATTATCACTTTTATTATATTGTCTCAGTCTACCTATGAGTGATTAATATTTTTCCAGTTGCTCAGGTCTGAATTTGTGTGGAAAATGTTAACTGAGGGGCAGCTAGGTAGTACAGTGAATAGAGCACCAGCCCTGGAGTCAGGAGGATCTGAGTTCAAATCTGGCCTCAGACACTTAACATTTACTAGCCATGTGACCTTGGGCAACTCACTTAACCCCAATTGCTCTACCTTCCTCATTCTAAAAAGCAAAAAAAAAAAAAAAGTGGTGTAATTGTGTTCATAGAGTTCCTGGGTTTGTCTTGGCAGGCAGACTCCCAAGTAATTTATATTGTCTACAGTTATTTTAAATGGAATTTCTCTGTTTTGTCTCTTGCTGTTGGACTTTGTTAATAATACATAGAAGTACTAGTGATTGGGGTGGAGCCAAGATGGCAGCATAGAAGTAGGAAAACTCTGTGAGTTCCCCCCATAACCACCTCAAATACTTATAAAATATGACTCTAAACAAACTTTAGAGCTACAGAACCCACAAAGTGACAAAGAGAAACAAATCTCCTGCTGAAGGCAGCCCAGCAGGCCATCAGGAAGGGTCTATCACAGAGCACTGGGAGCCGAGCCAAACCCCCGTGAGCCCATGGTTTTAGCCTCAGGGTGGCCCCGATCAGCAGTGGCTGAAGTGGATTTCAGGAGAGTGGATCACCAGCAGCTGTGGCGGTTTCTAGAATTATCAACCCATAAATGCCAAAGACAAAGTAAAAGGTCAATGTGGACTTTGGGAACACGGGGTCTGGGAGTGTGATCCAGCCTCTGCCCCAGGCTAGAAGGCTAGAATCTGTGGAGGTTCTGCGCAGCATGGCTGCTTCATAGCTCCTGACCTGCAGATTGGGGGGGGGGGGGGCGGGGGGAGTGACCATTCAGAAAGGTAATCACTCTTGCTTTAACCTGCTTGGATCTTGATTGCTGTCTTGGGTGGAGGTCCTGGGGTGTGTTACCAGGTGCCAGAGCCTGTGGAGGATTCTGAGAGGGCACCCAACTAATAGCTCCAGCAGCTGTGAAAACCCCAGCGATTTGGGACAAAGCTCTCCTCTCTGGAAACAGAGTTTTACTGTGGCAAAAAGCTCAAAAGTCAAGTAATTGAGTGGCAACATGAGCAAACAAAGGAAGCAAAGAAAGCACAGCAGTCAAACCTTCAATTCCTTTCTGGGGGATAGAAAAGATCAAAGCATGGAATGGGAAGAAGACAACAAAATCAGAACTCCTGCACTAAAAGCTTCCAAGAAAAATATGTATTGGTTATAGGCCATGGAGGAGCTCAAGAAGGATTTTGAAAACCAAGTAAGAGAAATGGAAGAAAAATTGGGAAGAGAAATGAGAATGATGCAAGAAAATCATGAAAAGCAAGTCAACAACCTGACTGAAGAAAATAACACCTTAAAAAATAGACTAACTCAAATGGCAAAAGAGGCCCAAAAAGCCAATGAGAAGAAGAATGTCTTAAAAAGTCGAATTTGCCAGATGGAAAAAGAATTTCAACAGCTTGCTAAAGAGAATCATTCCTTCAGAATTAGATTGGAGCAAATGGAAGCTAGTGACTTTATGAGAAATCAAGATACTATTAAACAGATCCAAACAAATGAAACAATAGAAGGCAATGTATATATAATATCTCATTGGAAAAACCACTGACCTAGAAAATAGATCCAGGAGAGATAATTTTAAAATTATTGGACTACCTGAAAGCCATGATCAAAAAAAGAACCTAGAAATCATCCTCCAAGAAATTCTCAAGGAAAATTGCCCTGATATCTTAGAACCAGAGGGAAAAATAGAAATTGAAAGAATTCACCAATTGCCTCTTGAAAAAGATCCCAAAAAGAAAATTCCTAGGAATATTATAACCAGGTTCCAGAGTTCCCAGATCAAGAAGAAAATATTACAAGCAGCCAAAAAGAAACAATTTGAATATTGTGGAAACACAATCAGGATAACACAAGATCTAGCAGCTTCTATATTAAGGGACTGAAGGTCTTAGAATATGATATTCCGGAAGTCAAAGGAGCTAGGATTAAAACGAAGAATCACCTACCCAGCAAAATGGAGTATAATGTTTCAGGGAAAAATATGGTCATTAAATAAAATAGAGGACTTTCAAGCATTCTTGATGAAAAAACCAGAGTTGAATAGAAAATCTGACATTCAAATACAAGAAGCAAGAAAAGCATGAGAAGGTAAACAGGGAAAAGAAATCATAAGAAACTTATCAAAGTTGAACTATTTACATTCTTACATGGAAAAATGATAATTGTAACTTATGAAACTTTTCTCAGTATGAGGATAATTAAAGGGTATATAAATGTGTGTATATATACATATATGTATATGTATACATACATATATGTCTATATATGTGCATATGAATACATATGTGAGTGTATATGTATGTGTACATGTATACACAGACATAGGCACAGGATCAATTAATAGGAAGGGATGATATTTAAAAAATAAAATTAAGAGGTGAGAGAAGAATATAATGAGAGGAGATAGAGAGAGACAGAATAGGGTCAATTATCTCATATAAAAGAGGCAAGGGAAAACTGTTACAATGAAGGGGAAGAACAGGAAGCAAAAGGGAATGGGTTAACCTTACTCTCATTGAATTTGGCTTACGGAGGGAATAACCTACACTGTAAACATACACACTAAAATCTTACCATACAGGAAAGTAGGGGGGAAGGAGATAAGAAGGGGCATGATAGAAGGGAGGACATATTTGGGGGGAGGGTAGTTAGAAGCACACACTTTTGAAAAGGGACAGGATCAAAGTAGAAAATAGAACAAGGTGGGGGGGTGAGATAGGATGGAGGGAACTATAGTCAGTCTTTCACAATATATCCACTATGTAAATGTTTTGCTTAACTACACATGTACAACCTATATTGAATTGCTTATCTTCCCAGTAAGGGTGGGTGATGAGGGAAGAAGAAAAATAATCTGTAATTCAAAGTTTTAAAATCAAATGTTTAAAAATTATTATTATTATTACATGTACTGGGAAATAAGATATACAGGCACTCATGGAGATCCATCTTGCCCTACCAGAAAGTTGGAAGGGGAATGGGAAAGGATATAGGAGAAAGCAGATTGGAGGAGGGGGTATTCAGTGGGATCACTATTCTGGGGTGGTCAGTAGGGGAAAGACAGGGAGAAAATAAGTAACTCAATCTTGTGGAAATGAATGTTATAAACTAAAAATAAACAAAATTTCAAATAAAGTAAGTACTAGTGATTTATGTGGGTTTATTTTACATCCTGCAACTTTGCTAAAGTTATTAATTATTTCAATTAATTTTTAGTCGACTTTCTAGGATTCTCTAAGTATACCATCATCTGCAGAGTGATAGCTTTGTGTCCTCATTGCCTATTCTAAGTCCTTCAATTTCTTTTTCTTATCTATTACTGTAGTTAGCATTTCCAGTACAATATTGAATTCTGGTTTTTAATCCACTCTTGCTCTCCACTTCCATTTTATGGGTTAGTTCATCCTATTTACATTCACAGCTATGATTAATGTGTATTTCTCTCCATCCTATTTTTCTCCCACTTATCCTTCTATCTCTCTGTCTCTCTCTTTTTCTCTGTCTCTCTCTTCCTCTTTCTCTGTCTCTCTGTGCTCTGTCTGTCTCTGTGTCTCTGTTTTTGTCTATCTCTCTATCTCTGTCTCTCTCTATCTCTCTCTCTCTCTCTCCCTCTCTGTTTCCTTTTACCCTGGCCCTCCTTAAAAGTATTTTGCTTCTGATCACTGTTTCCCCCAATCCTCACTCCTTTCTATCAGCCCCACCATCTTCTTTTATCTCCCCTACCCTCCTCCTTCTTTGTAGCGTAAGATAAATTTCTATACCCAACTGAGTGTGTATGTTATTTCCTCTTTTAGCCAATTCTGATGAAAGTGAGGTTCAAGCATTGCCTGTGATCACCATCCCATCTTCCTGTCCTCTGTAAAAGCTCTTTTGTGCCTCTTTTTTGTGAGATAATTCACCCCATTCTACCTCTCCTCCCTTCTCCCAGTGTGTTCCTCTTTCTCACCCCTTAATTTTTTATATCATTCTATCATAGTCAACTCACACATGTGCACTCTGTCTATATATACTCCTTCTAACTGCCCTAATAATGATAAAGTTCTTAGGAGTTTCAAGTATCATCTTCCCATCTAGGAATATAAACAGTTTAACCTTGTTGAATCCTTTATACTTTCTATTTCCTGTTTACCTTCTCTTGAGTCTTGTACTTAAGAATCAAATTTTCTGTTCAGTTCTGGTCTTTTCATCAGGAATGATTGAAAGTCCTCTATTTCACTAAAAATCCATTTTTTCCCTGAAGGATTATATTCATTTTTACTTGGGTGAGTGATTCTTTGTTGTAATCCTAGCTCTCTTGTACTCCAGAATATCATATTCCAAGTGCTCCCATTCTTTAATGTAGAAGCTGCTAAATCCTGTATTATCCTGATTGTGCACTCCACTCTCACCCCAGTTGAGACGTTCCCTATTGACCTTCTAAGTTGTCTTGGGCTAGAAAAATGTTTCACCTACTCTTTTACTGGTTTTGTCAATCCAGAATTTGTTTTGAGTTATTATTTTAAAGTTGTTTGGAGGAAAATTTGGGAGACCTCAGGTGTGTCCCTGCCTTTATTCCACCATCTTGGCTCCATCCCTGAAATAAAAATCTGAAACAAATTGATAAAGTAAGATGAGTGCAGTTCCTTGTGACTGCCACACTGAGGCATGTAATGCATTGTTTTACAGTGACCTTTAAGCCACTAGAACTTAAAATTTCCATGTGAGAAACTACCCATAATTGAAGCTTACAAACAAGTATACTTTGACTCCTAGCTGTCTCTTCTTCCACATGTACATGTACAGTATGTGTATTGAGTACTAAAAAGTGTCTTCTCCATCATAAGGGAAATGCTTCTAAGGTTCTTTATTATACAAAAGAAGCAAAGCAAATAAAAACCTATGGTCCTTCATTTTTATCTAGCCAGAATCCACACATAAATGTCATCTCTGAAAGATGAAACATGTTTTTTAATTAAAGATATGCAGACAAGGCACTCACACCAGTGACCTTAACTATGCATTCCAGAGTCACCACCACCCACTCTCATTAGAACTTGCTTACTTTCTCTAATCTAAATTTCACAGGGTCATAGAATTTTAGAGCTGGAAGAAAACTTAGAGATTATCCTTCATGCTGTAGTTTTTAAGTTCATTTTTCCTATTGTTTTCATTTCAAGCTAGAATACTTATAAACTGATAAAAATAAATGTAATATATAATATGGCTATGTTAACACCATACATTGGACGTAGAGTGAATACATACTAGTCCTGGTAAGAAGGGAAGATCTGATACAATGAATTGATGCATACTCCCATTAACTACTCCTCTAGAAAAAAAGTTTATTTATGGCAAAGTTAATCTTTTTATCATAATGGGTGCCTAACAGCAAGCCAAAAATAGACATTAAGAGGAAATTAATAAGCATTTTATAGGACCTACTATGTGCCAGGTCCTACTATGTGCTAAGCCCTTTTTATGAATATTATCTCATTTGATCCTCAGAACAACCCTAGAAAGTAGATACTATTATTATCCCCATTTTGCAGAATGGATTTGAATTTAGGTCTTCCTGACTCCAAGTCCAGTGCTATATACACTGAACCACTTGTAGCAGCAACTACCCCAGCATCCCCAGGGTGGCTGCCAACACAGGTTCTTAAATCTGCTTTTCTAAAGGAAAGTAACTCAAAATGAGTTAACAATCTTGCTTTAATCAATCAAACATATCATTTACCTAGTTCAGGGGGGAAAGTTCAGCACCCCGAATTTCAGAGTATACAGACAGAAACATTTCAAGCAGACAGGCTTTCAAACTGTCCAACCATTACATCCATACCAAATCACAGTTACTAGAGAGGGAAGCATCAACATCTGGGTTTTTCAAAGCCAGGGGGCTCTCAATGGCTGCCCAGAGTCTCATCTGGTCAAATCACACAACACTTCTCAAAGTGAACCCCAAAGCAAAGCCTCCCATCAGAGCTTATATAGCCTTCTCCTGGCTCAGAGAATGTAACAACCTTCTTGACCCACTTCCCAATCACAAAGTATCTCCTGAGAAACAAGCCTCCCACCACAGGCTCCAGGTGCACTTAAGCCTAGGGGCAGGGAAGATCTTAAAAATTTACATTCCTGTAACACCACTACTTGTCTCTAAGGAAGAAGTTTCTGTATGACCCTGTGCTCCAGGGAGGTGCTGGTAGAGTTTGTGAATGCTGGACAGGAACCATCCTTGAGAGAGGTATGAACTATCCACCTAGAATGTAAAAGGACTTAGAAGCTGTAGGCTACCTACATTGCTTCCTTCTCTCCCCTTCCGTGGAAAAGCTAGGAGGCCACATTCTGACTGTCTGGTTGAAAAGAAATGAGGAAGGTGAACAGTTAGAGCAGCTCTGTCCTACTCTATCCCTATTAGAACATTTCCCCTTTTCAAAGTTTCATAGAGGACTGATGCTCAATCATTAACAAACAAAAAAACGAATGCCAAGGTTTATACAACTGCCATTGCTGTATTATTTCAAATGATATCCTATTGTGAAAATCAGGTAGGAAACCAGAGGAACTTAGACTGACCTGAAGGATTAAGTATATAAGAATCTGTAAAATTTGGGATTGTAAGCCAATAGTTTCATAGTCACATGTATATATTAAGTATATAAATGCAGCTCTTAAGTCCAATTTAATGAATGTACCTGGCTGTTTTCTCATCTTATTAATGCCAAGATGAATTTAATATTTCAAGCAATGACTCACCAACCTTACAGGGGAATATCCTACCCCATACAGAAAACATTGATCAGATATGTTTCCATAAATGATGCAATATGTAATACACATTTACTTACATATTATTCTTATTACTTACCTTTAAACTATTATTATTTGGATCTTTATTGTATTAATTTGTATAAATTAAATTAAGTGTAACAAAAACAAATAAATACAAATGAAGTTGCTATAAAATCTAGCTGTGGCATCAAATGACTTATCACACATATGTTAATGCTGTTCTTATGAATTATATTCTAAGAATTTTCAAATATGTGATTCATCAGTGTGGGAGTTCCCTCCACCGGTGAAGATCACAATCCCTCTGTACTTTCTCAACCTGTTCATTTCTTACCCATTTTCATTAACAAATGCTCTAAAGAATACTACTCAACATACCATTGGCTTTCCTTTGGATCATTAATAATTCATAGATGGAAGTCCAGGACTTGTGCCATTCACTTGTTATCTCTAGCCTTCATTAGATAACCTCCTGGCCTATTTTTCCAGTCATCCTTAATGATGTCTTTTCATTCATTTCTTGGGCACTAGCCATTATGCTACAGCCTGCTTCTATCCACTATGCATATTTCAACTGCCTGATAGATCAGTGGCAATTGCAATTCTTCTGAGATCTTTGTCACAGAATCACAAAATTGGAAGGGATCTCAGAGGTCATCTCATCCAACCAATACCCAAACAGAAATCTCCCTCAACAATATCTCTGACAAAGGATTCATTTGGAAGCACAAAAGATCTAGAAACTCAAGAGAAATCATGAAATAAAGTAGGAGTAAGGAGAAATAATACTTCTCAATATCAAATTATATTATAAAATATTAGTTACAAAAACTTTTTAGTCCTGGCTAAAAAACAGAAGAGTAGATCCATGGAACTTACCATATAAACAGGAAATAGAAACAATGTAACTCAATAACCTAGTATTTGATAAATCTAAGAATAAAAACTGCTTTTAGGAGGACTCCCTATTTAAAAACAACTGCTAGGTCAGCTAGGTGGTACAGCAGATAGAGTCGGGCCAAGAGTCGGGAAGACTCCTCTCTACCTGAGTTCATATCTGCCCTCAGACACTTACTAACTGTGTGACCCTCAGTTTCCTCATCTGCAAAATGAGTTGGAGAAGGAAATGGCCAACCCCTCCAGTATCTTTACCAAGAAAATCCCAAATGGAATCACAGAGAGTCAGACACAACTGAAAATACTGAACAAAAACAAAGCTGAAAAACTTGGCAAGCAGTTTGGCAATGTGTATGTATATAGACACGACTATATTGTGTGTGTGTGTGTGTGTGTGTGTGTGTGTGTGTGTGTGTGTGTTTGGAACTGCATCTTATACCATATACCATAATAAGTTTCTAAAGAATATATGACCTAAATATAAAAGATCAAGTCTTTTTTTTAAATCAGAGGAAAATGAAAGGAGATGACTCTCAAAACTGTGGTGAGAGAATTTGTCACTAAATAAGGATTGGAAGTGATCCCCAAAGATAAAGATGATAGCATCAGCTAGCAGGTCGATGATGAGGGTCATTCCAGGTCAGAAGTGCAATAATCCCTCTCTTTGTGATTGCTGTTGTTATTCAATCATTTTAGTCATGTCTGACTCTTGGTGATCCCATTTGGGGTTTTCTTGGCATAGACACTGGAGTGGCTTGTCATTTCCTTCTCTAGTTCATTTTACAGATGAGGAAACTGAGGCAAGCAGGTCAGATTAGAACTCAGAAAGAGGAGTCTTCCAGACTCCAAATCTGGTGCTCTTTCCACTTTACTACCCAACGGCCCCTCCTTGTGAATCCTTTTATTAAATGCTGGGCCTCAATATGCTCTATGTGATTGTATCTCTGACCTCTCCCACTCCCCTATTTTATAACCTTGATTTCCCATAGAGTAAACTTTCCACTGTGCTGCAGTCCCATGGGATACTTCCTCACTCTGATTATATGTAAATGAGAGGAATTTACTATATGACCTAGCTAAAATCCCCTACAAAGTCATTCAAGATTCCTTGATAAATGTAATGACAGAGATAACTTGGCTTGGTGACCTAACTTGACTCAGTGACCCTCAGTTTATTAACATCAATTGAAAAATAAATAATTTCTAAGACTGTTCACCATTGTAATGGAAAAGTTCTTATATGAGGTCCAAGTGTGGTAGGATGAGTGATATCTAGTCTGTAGATGATGATATCTTCCAGGTACTGTGACTTGTGGATAATATCATTCTATATACATATATATATATACATATATGTGTGTGTATTGAGATATATATTGATATGTTATATATATATATATATATATAGAGAGAGAGAGAGAGAGAGAGAGAGAGAGAGAGAGAGAGAGAGAGAGAGAGAGAGAGAGA
>NW_027186304.1:78320876-78380175 GCF_028583685.1 Petaurus breviceps papuanus | reverse complement strand
AGAGAGAGAGAGAGAGAGAGAGAGAGAGAGAGAGAGAGAGAGAGAGATGTATATAACAGGAATTACAGATGAAAATTAGTTCAGGGCCCAAAATTGAGAAAAGAGACTCAGAGAAAGAAAGAGAGATGGAAGATCCATGAATGATGATAATTGCCAGCACAAAGATCTGGAGAATTCAGGAAGGAGTAAGATAGTATAGGACAAGGGATTAGCATTAAGTCATCTTCTCTTTTAGAATCTCTAGTCATACAGTTATACCATTATCTTTCTGAATTTTAAAAAATCTACTTCTTTGACATTTAACATTTCTATCTGATTATTAGGATTCCTTTCTTTGCCTGTTACAAACTTAATATAGTCACTGTATATCCTCATTAATAAATGTCTCCTTGGTAAAAATGACTTCTAAAACAGCAGTTTTGTGTATTGCTTCTTTCATCTGAGAAGAAAATTTTGGCAAGGTAATTTAGAGGCTGTATCACTGTTATACCTTTCTTCTATTTCATTTTGGTTATCTGCATTAGAAAAGCATCAACAGTATTCTCCTTCTGTTTATGTGATCTGTGTTGTAGTTTCACAGCAATTGCCTCCATTTCTTCCTCAACTCTCAAATCCTTACTAAAATACCCTACAGCAAGCTTCCTTTATCAGGTCTGAAGACTGTCAACTGTATTATCTTCAAAATAGTTTACTATGTACACACTTTTGAAAATTCTAAGATCTTTCGATTAATTCTCCTGTCTTAATATGTTTTACATACATGTGGTTAGTTAAATCCAATAAACATTTATTAAGTGCCTACTATGTGCCAGTCACTCTGCTAGGGATGCAATTAATAAAAAAGACAGTCCCTGACCTCAAGGAGCTTACAATCTAATGAATGGAGACAACATGTAAAAGGAGATAGGAAAATGGGGACTGGAGGGAAGACACCGAATGGTACCTAGTATAGGGGCATCTTGTTCCGTGGAGTTGAAACCAATCAGAGCAACAGGTGCAAAAGCAGAATAGTTTGTGCATGAGACAAAAGTCTCAAGGCAGAATGAGTGAAGTGAATAAATATTTTGTTGGTTTATATTTTTATAATGAGATACTTCAAGAGAGGTATCCCATATCCCTACCTCAATAATTATAGAGCCCAGAATTCTCCATTGAGTCAATAAATCAGAGTTATAAATTAAATGTGAACAAAGCCTAGATATCTCTTTTGAACCAAACAAATGCATTTTAAATAAGTGTATTAAAAATCTTTGACCAATTTAGGAGTCCTTTAATACCATTGCTTGAAGTGAAATGAAGCCACATGGGAATTCTGTTCAGGTTGGTAGAAAAAAAAAAACCACCCAGCCCTGTCAGTTTTGTTTGAAAAAAAACAGCATGCCAATTCAAAACCCGGGGATCTGAACATCTGACAGTGGAGAGGACAGAGGGCCATTCCAGCCAAAGACTTTGAGAGGAAAACAGAGAAGAGAGTTGAAGACAGAGAGAAAGTGTTGGAGAGCAAAGAAGGAGTCAAAACTTCAAGAGCTAAATTGGAAAGAATTGTTAGCATAGGAACAACAGGCAAAAGGGAAGAGGAAAAAAAGAACTGAGCTGCAGCTGAGAAGGGAGAGACTGAGAAGGGCTATCAAGGCAATTCAGCTCAGAAAACTCAGGCTGAAGTCACCAGCTGTACCATCCTCAGTGACTGAAGAAAGTTCCAAGAAAAGTTCTGCTCTTTCCCCAATTTCCCCTCCCAGTGCTTGTCTATTAATAGACACTATGATATACTCTGCCACTTTCTCACCTGAATGTTTCCAGTAACCTGAATTTTGTCTCAACCACAAAGAGACCAGTAGACAGTTAGCAATAAATAGAAATGTAAATTAAAGCCAAGAGCCAAACCTCTGACTAAATGTTAGGAGCCTCCTAATTGGGAGCTCAGAACAACTAGAATTATATTTCTCATTTTTCATTTAATATAAATCCCCTAAGGCAGCAGATGAAAGAAACATGTGAACCTGAAGATACATTATATTGCCCTTAGGAGTCAAAGCAACTAATTATAATGACAAGGTGTGGTTTGGTTACATCTTCAGAAACAAAGGGTTAGATATATTGATAAATATACCTGGTGTGATCACCTCCAGCCTCCTCAGTGACACCTGAACCCGCTGGTGTTACATTGTATTTCTTTTGAATGTATTAGACTTTTCCCCATTTAGTTTTCTTGTAATATCTTTTTTAGTTATCATCCAGACATTTCTTTTGTGCTGAACTGTAAAAGAAATTAATTCTTTGTCTTTTAGGCTCTTCAGACATATCGGAGTGATCCTGCCATGAGGAAAATGTTAAATCACCTGTATTTCTACATCATGCCTGTTTTTAATGTTGATGGATACCATTTTAGCTGGACCAATGTAAGCCATTTTGTCTTTCCACTGGACATTGGATAAACCAAAGGACATAGAATATTAGAGCTAGAAGGGGCTTTAGGAATTTAGTCCCAACTTCCTCAAAGAGAAGGCCGAGATAGGCAAAGTGACTTATCCAGAGTCACGCAGATAGTAGGAGAGCCAGGACTTGAACCTCCATCCCTTGATTATTAATTCAATGTTCTCTCCATTAACTGCCCCCACTGTCTCCTTTCTTAGATGCTCAAAAAGAAAATCATGCATAATTAATGAAATTAATTGAGTAGTTGATCAGTTATTGTACATGTGACTAACCTATAGATTTTCTTTTTCTTCATCTATTTTCTTAATTGAGGTTAGGATCGATTTTGGAGGAAAACAAGGTCAAGAAACTCAAGGTTCCGTTGCCGTGGAGTGGATGCTAATCGTAATTGGAAGGTGAACTGGTGTGGTAAGTTGGGAAATAATTGGAAATTGGATCACAAGGTGCCCATAGGTTTCACACTTCAGAGTGACGAGCCCATTAGCAATCCAGCAGGAGCCTCTGCTGCTTTTCTAGTCTATGCAAGACTGATATAGAAAAGCGCAGACATGGGGTCTCTGTCATGAGTCTCAAAGGAAATAAAGATGGATGTATGTGTGTGTTATGTATTTTAGGACTAAGAATTTAAATCTGCCAGCCAAATTCTGAAAATTGATCATTTAAACATAGATGTAAAAGGTGGGAGGAATGATGTATATTGTCATAGAAATAACTAGAGCAGGAACTAATTTGTGATTTAAATCTGGTTGAGTAATTTTATCATCCTCACCCAACCATGTTTATACTACTACGCTGATGAAAGTTGCCAAACCTTTCTTTCTAGTTATAGTCAACCAGTCAGTGGGGGCATATTTATTAACCATTTTATACAGATAATTTTTTTGTCTCCATTTCTAATGCAACCCTTACTCCTATTAATAAGGAAATAGCTTTCTGGTTTCTCATTATGCTTTGATGGGCCCATGGTCTCAACCGTTATAGAGACCCCTTCCACCAAAGCAGATCACAGCCTGTCCGACTTTTATAAAAAGACTTTTAAAATAACTTTTAAAGGGAGATAGAAAATGTGTGGAAAGTTCATATATGCATGTTTTAAAGTTAGAAAAATCAAATGCATAAAAAGTGGAGAAAAACTTATGAATAGTATCATATTGGCGGCCAGAAGAGAAGCAAGTAGACCCTGTCAAAACATGGCCACTTTTGCTTGCCAGAACTATTTTTGCTTTCAGAACTACTCCTGTCCACATATGAGCCACTTATTCCAAAAGTCAGCCCAAAACTTTAGGTGAGGAGAAAGAACAAATTAGTTGATAGATGAAAGAAACAATCTAGGATTTTTTTGTAAAATATTAATAAGTAAATAGCCTCCTGGCCTCTACCAGCAGTACAAATCACAACCTCTCCATACCTTCCCACTCTCTGGCAGTTTCTTGCCGTGTCTTTTCATAAAGTCACTAATGAAACTCTTCTGAATGTGCTAAAGACTGTCCTTTGTGGGGAGGGTTTTTTTTGTGTTTTTTTTTAATATTTCATGAATGCAAATGTAGCACTTGAACTATCCATATGTTATCCTTTACTCTGAATACATGACTGACCTACCACCTCCTCTGGTCTTAGATATCGCTGATTTATATGACACTATAAAGCACTACATAAATATGAGTTATTACTACTAATAACCCATGTCCTTAAGAACTAGAGAACTAAAGCAGAAATTGTGGCTATCTTAACATCTTTTTTTGATGGTATATTCAGGAAACATGTCTTTGATGTATTATTGTTACTAATATAATAACTCCCATTTATATAACAGTTTGCATTTTACTAAGAGCTTTTCCCACAGCCCTTTGAGGCAGGTGGTACAAGCTTTATCATATCTAGTTTGCAAATGAGAATACTAATGATCATCAGTTCAATTCAATTGACCCAACATTTATTAGGTGCCTACACTGTGCAAGGCACTGTGGTGGGTGCTAGAAATATGAAAACAAAATTTAAATTCCAGCCCTTACATTTTATGGAGATAATTGCCCATAATCCCTTGTCTGGTAATTATCAGAGTAAGGACTTCCTGCCAAGTGCAGTGCTCTTCTCCTGACACCATTCTGCCATTCACAATATTATTCTCTTGTGCTATTGGCTATATTCAGGGTTTTTTTAGACCTCTTGATTCTAATAAAACCTTGAGAATGGCAAAGAATCTTGCCAATATTGGACTTCCAAAATTATACATGGCCTGGTAACCTGAGTAACTGTTGTTCAGTCATTTTTCTATTGTGACTGACTCTTCATGACCCCATTTTGGGTCTTCTTGGCAGATACCAGAGTGGTTTGTCATTTCCTCCTCCACTTCACTTTACAGATGAGGAAACTGAGACAAGCAGGGTTTAGTGACTTACCCAGGGTCATACAACTAGTAAGTGTCCAAAGCCAAATTTGAACTCATGAAGATGAGTCTTCCTGACTCCAGGCCCAGCAGCTCTATTTTCTGTGCCACCTAACTGCCCTGAAATCAATCAGAATGACTACCTTCAGTGTGAACCTGAATCCTCTTACGGAAAACAGATTTGGCTCCATAACATTCAGACCATAATATTCCATACACTAATTTGAAAATATCACCTTCCTTTGTCAGTTCTGAAGAAGTTTTCAGAAGGCTATGTCCTCTTTTTTTTCATAATATACTGGGGCAGCTAGGTGGTACAGTGAGTAAGAGCGCTAGCCCCGGAGTCGGGAGGACCCGGGATCGGTTCCGGCCTCAGATATTTAACACCCACACACATACAAAAAAAACTGGCCGTGTAACCTTGGGCAAGTTACTTAACCCCAATTTCTTTAAAAAAAATAATATACATAAAAGATAGATATGTTCCTTTGCCAAAGTGCTTAAACTTACACATACAGAAAGCAATATTACCAGGATAAAATCAACCTCCTTTCACCCTCTGTGCTTTCATCTTCCTTTCTAAAGTGTAAAGGGACCTCCATTCCTACCTCAAAAAGATATTATTAGGAGAATGACATTATAATCACAGAATGGGAAATTACCTAAGGTTTTCTACTCAGGGCAAAAGCTCCTTAGTAGGTTAGTATGGAGTGACTCAGAAGCTCAGGCTCACACCCAACAAGTCTATCCTGGAGAATAAAATGGACTAGACTCAAGCAGACAGTCTAGTACTGGGTTTTGCTCCCAGGTGACTATAACTGGTTTCTCAAGTCCTGCTCCCTCAATTGTTTCTCTGTCCCTTTCATGGGGGCAAGTTGGAACAGGATGTTTCTCTCATCGAGGCAGGGAATAAACTGCCTTGCTATTGAAGTATGGCCCAAGCAGTTGGAGAGGGCAACTGCCTGACTTTGCTCACAAGGCATCATTTCCACTCTTCTTCCCATCATGTTCAATTCAGTCCTTTTTTTAAAGTCCCCATACATTTCTGCATCAACCATCACCATCCTTCATCTCAAGTGCAATGAATCTCGGAGTGCAAACCATGCAATTTCAGCTAAAACAGAATATCTGACAGAAGCACAAGTATCATCTAAGTTTTGCAGGTGAGGAAACTGAAGTTTATAGAGTATAAATGACTTAACCAAGGTAACCTGGCTAGTAAGGAGCAGAGCCAGACCTCAAACTCAGATGCCTTGACCCAAGTTCGGTTTTCTTTTCCATTACCCTGTCTGCCCCAAATTTGTTAGATCAAAATCGTCATCTGTCTCCAGTAGGTGGGAACCAAGAGCTTAAAGACTACATTATCAATCCTTTGCATCCCCAACCATTCCCCTTTCACTAGTTAACAGATAGTATTGGCTAAGTAACTCTAGCAGTCCAGCTAATGATGTATGTGTAAAGTTAGACTCTTTAAACAAAAGAGTAAACTCTCCCTATCATGTTGCATCGAACTCTCTAGCTTCCATTTGGTTTTCCTTCTCTACTGAGCTTATCTATCTTGTTGATATATTTTTCCACTTTGGGCTTTTGCTTCAGCTACAGTCTCAGCTGATAATTCTATCAATTCTTTCTTTCAATTTTTGATTCATTTGGATTTTCTCAGTAGAGTCAATATTCAAGACCTAGAATGAATTACCTCAAATTTCAGATAATTAGAAAATTATACACCTATTCATAGCAGTTGTTACAATGAAAAATATATGGATATGCTATTTATTTGCATACTAACTGATCCTGAATATGCTGGCAAAAACTATTTCCAAACCATGCACATAGACAATGGAAAACACTTTTGAAGAGCCCAAATCAAACCAAGCAACAAAGAGGAAAAATTTTTGCTCTTAATCCAGAAAAATGATGCAACATTTTCCAATTTTGAGGGATGGCAAGGATTAATAATCAATTGCTGAAATTGATTGGTTTAGACTTTCTCTTTTCCTTTTTTTATTACACTATATACCGCAAAATAGATTCCTCAAAGTCTGGTAAAGACGGGAAAGAAAGGTAGAAGCAAGTGACTCAATCCCTAAATTGAGAAATTCAATCCTTTAATATTTTGACAATTAGCTGCATTTTTACTACCACTCTATTAGTCATTCTCTCCTCCTTGATACTCTCATACCTCTAGGTTTTAATAAACTCCAGTGGTTTCCTATTGTTTCTAGGAGCAAATACAAAATGTTGTGTTTGGCTTTCAAAGCCCTTCATAATCTACCCCCCTCTTACCTTTCCAGTCTTCTTATACCTTATACCAACAATCTTCAATCCAGTGACACTGGCCTCCTGACTGTTCCATGAACAAGACATGCCCTTTCCAGGCATTTTCTCTGACTGTCTCCCATGTCTAGACTGCTCTCCCTCCTTTCTGAATGCTAACCTCCCTGACTTCTGTTAAGTCCCCACTAAAAGCCCACCTTCTACAGGAAGCCTTCCCCAACACCTCTTAATTCCAGTACTTTCCCTCTGTTATTATTTCCTATTTATCCTGTATACACAGGGTGTCCCTAAAGTCTGGACACATAGGAAATCTGATTAACTGCATATTTTCAAGAAATTAAGTGAATGAAATTTTCAACAACATTTCATTTAATTAGCATAAATTTTAGCCATGACAATTTCATATGGAATAAACGCCTTCATTGGCTATTAGGGACTATTTTCCATATTAATGAGATTACTTTATTAATGAGATTTCCTATGTGTCTCCTACGTCTTCCTATGAAATCTCATTTATGCTAATTAAATAAAATGTTCTTGACATTTTCATTCATTTCATTTCTTGAAAATATGCATAATGAAATTTCCTATGTGTCCAGACTTTAGGGACACCTGTAGTTTGCTTTGCACATATTGGTTTGCATGTTGTCTCTCCCACTAGATTGTAAGCTCCTTGAGGTCAGGACTGTCTTTTGTCCCTTTTTGCATCACCAGCCCTTAGCAAACACTTAATAAATGTTTACTAATTGATTGATACTCTAGACTGAATTATGTACTATAAGAAACAAAAGTCCTTTCAGTTATTAGTGATGAAAAATAATAGTTTGCATGTATATAGCATTTTGGGGGTTTACACTTTCATCACAGCAACCTTTTTATGTAGTTGGCAAAAGTATTATTATTCCCAATTTACAGAAGAGAAAACTGAAGGTCAGAGAAGTTAAGTAAATTGCCCAGAGTCACATAGCTATTAATGGCAGAATTATGATTAAAACCAAGGACAATCTCTACTATACTATGCTGCAAAGTATTTCAATGGCTCATGATGTCATCAATGTAAGTACCCCCTTCCAACAGTGAATATTACAACTAATCTTACCTTTTTCTTCATGTCCTCCCATAAATCCTTCATAAAGATTTTACCTAGTGAACTAGAAATCAATGGACCATCCATCCATTATTCCTTACTCTTTGTATCTGTCATCCCTTTTCCAATCACTCAACTTCAAACTATCCTCCATTCAATCACTAAAGTGATTTTCATAAAGCACAGGTTCAATCATGTCATGTCCCTACTCAATAAACTCTAGCATCTTCTGGAAGGGACAGTGTGAGTTCCAAGCAGCTCTTGTCTCACTGGAAATCAGGAACTGCCTCAGAGCCTCTTGGTTCTGAGGCTACTCCATGCCTGTGGGAGATGAGAAGGTGCTGAGGGCCACAGTTGCCAGCCCTCAAGGACATCTCTCATGAGACCACTCACTTGATGAGCAGCAGCTGACATGGCTGGTTCAGCCCCCCTCCATTGGTTCACATTTCCCATGCACAAGGAATTCATGCCTGAATCGTGCTCTATATAAGGAGCCAGCTTTCTTCCTCCCAGCGGCCACCTGTATGCCCTGCCATCTTAAAATAAACTGTAAGTCATTTCTCTCATTTCTGGTCTCTTTAATCCCTCCTGAGAATACTACCTAGGGCTGGCCCTTAGGTTGGGAAAGGTAGAAGCCACTTACAGTCTTCCTATTACCTTCCTAAACCCTCCAGGAGCAAATACAAAATGCTTTGGCATTCAAAGCCGTTCGTAATCTAGCCCTCTCCTAACCTTCCAGTGTCCTTACACCTTACTCCATGCTATGCGTTCTTCAATCCAATGACACTGGCACCCTGGTTGTTTCACAAACAAGACATTCCATCTCTTGACTGTGGGCTTTTTCTCTGGCTGTCTCCCATTCTTGAAACACTCTCCCTCCTCTGCTCTGCTTTCTTTTAAGTGTCAACTAAAATCTTTCATTCTACAGGAAGCCTCCTTTCTTCTGTTGATCATTTCCTATTTGTCTTGCATATAGTTTGCTTTGTATATATTTTTTGCATGTTGTCTCTCCCATAAGATTGTTAGCTAATTGAGGGCAGGGGTTTATCTTTTGCTTCTTTTTTCTTTTTTAAGCAATTGGGGTTAAGTAACTTGCTCAAGGTTACATGGCCAGTTATTTCTGGGTGTGGTGCTAAGTATCAGAGTGCAGATTCAATCCCAGGTCAACCCGACTCTGGGGCTGGTGCTCTTACTCACTGTGCTACCTGGCCGCCCCAGCCTTTTCTATCCTTTCACTTGTTTTATTTTTTCCCTTTTTTTTGGAGGGCAATTAGGGTTAAGTGACTTGCCCAAGGTCACACAGATATTTTTTGTGTTAAGTGTCTGAGGTCGGATTTGGACTCAGATCCTCCTGACTCCAGGGCCAGTGCTCTATTCACTGAGCCACCTAGCCACCCTCTTTTGATTCTTTTTGTCTACTTAGCACTTAGTACAGTGCTTGGCACAAAATAGGCACTTAATAGATTGATTGATTTTCTGGGTGATATATTTTATCTAGGTGATATATTTACAAGAGGTGTCCAACTCATAGCCCAAAGGTAAGTAAAAATACATCAAAATCTAATTGGAAAATGTTTAACAAAATAAATAAAAATACATTATGACATTGATAATGTTAGTTTATTATTTTCTAAGTCAATATGGGTCCACAGGGATCCCTTTCTATTTGAGTTTGACACCCTCTTTTATACCACATCCTGTGCAAGTCGTCATTGACAATATGCTGAAACCTGCCTCCAACACAAATTTCTTCTTTGGGAACTTTATCTGGTCTAAAAGCTCATTCCCATCTGCAACTTTATTGCTTTTTCTACTTACTCATAATTCCATTGAGGCCTGAAGTGTTAGAGTTCTAATATGGATGAAAATAACTTCTATATATAGAACGATACACAGATCTGTTCCATTTTTCAGTCTGTTTGTTGCCTTTTTCCAGTATCACTTGTAAATATTTTTGGAATTCTCTCAGATGGGTCTCATATCAAGTTCTCCACAGATTCATTTTCCCTTTCTTTGCTTTCCGTTGTTTTTCAAAGCCAAATTGGTCACAATTTTCCATAATCCATGTCTATAAGGCTTTCCAAATCATTGTTTCCCCTGACTGCCTCTATAAAAATAGAAAATAAATGTTGCTATGTTCTTGTTATTGTTGTTATTCATTTTTCAGTCATGTCTGACTCTTCATGACCCCATTGGGAGTTTTCTTGCAAAGATACTTGAGTGGTTTGCCATTTCCTTCTCCTTCTCATTTTACAGATGAGGAGACTGAGGCAAACAGGGTTAAATGGCTTGCTGAGTTACATAGTTAGTAATGGCCTAAGGCCAGATTTGAATTCAGGAAGATGAGAAAGGCCTGTCACTCTGTCCACTGTACCACCTAGCTGCCCTATGTAGTATTGTAAAAATGTACTAAAAGAATTAATGTACTCACCCTGAAAGTATCAAATGCCCCTTGCTGCCATCAATTCTCTTCCTTCCAATCCAGAATAAAAGGATGTTTCAAGACAGAATTAAAGTTATTTATTCACTTCAGACCTTTTTTTTGGCTTTTTGGAGGGGTGGGAAGGCAGGGCAATTTGGTTTAAGTAACTTGCCAGTGTCTGAGGCCAGATTTGAACTCAGTCCTCCTAACTCCAGGACTGGTGCTTTATTCACTGTTCCACCTAGCCACCCCCACTTCAGATTTTCTTAAATAAGTTTTAGTTTCCCCATGTCTTCTCTAATGGACAAGTTGTTAGTACAAGGATACTATTTGTTCCCAACAACAACCCATTCATAGGAACAGTCTAGAGGCAAGGGAGACTAGTGTAGTAGATAGAATAGTCATTCAACAAGCTTTTTTAAAGTACCTCCTGAGTACCAGATACACTGTAGTAGGTATTGGGAATAGAAAGCAAAATAACAAAATTGAAACTGTCACTGCCCTCAGAGACAATGTTCATGTATGTATGTATATATGTATTTATGCATGTACATATCTCTATGCATTCACATAGATACATATATATATGCAAAATATGTGCAAAATAAATACAAGGTAATTTCAGGGGGAGACTCTAGCAGCTGGAGAAATTAAGAAAAGCAGAAGAAACACTTGAGATAAAACTAGATTCTAAAAGACAAACTTGAGAGAGGAGTGCTTTCCAATCATAAAAGGCAGAGAAGGGAGAGGTGGGATGTCCTCTGTGAACAAAAGCAAAACGTCCAGTTGGGCTATGGTTAGACCAGGGGTTCTTAAAAGGAGGTCTGGAACTTGCTATTTTAATATTCAGGTAATTATTTCAACATAGTTGCTTTGCTTTTTAATCCTATATATTTTATTTTATATATTTAAACATCATACTGAGAAAATATGTAGGTTTCATCAGACTAACAAAGGGGTCCATAACACGAAAAAGGTTAAGAACCCTGGTCTAGAGACTTTAAATACAGGAAGAGAATTTGTAATAATTTGTAACAAGGTTGTAAAGGTAGATTGGAGCCAAGTATGATCATTATACTCGGACTTAAGACACTTGGGTACCAACTCCACTTCAGACATATAACAATGTGATTATGTACAAGTTACATAATCTCTCCAGAACCTCAGTTTCCTCATCTGTAAAGTGGAGATAATACACTACTTTACAGGATTATAGGGACAAAAGCACTTCACAAACTTTAATGTATAAATATGAACTATTACATATATGAACTGTTAATGTTATTATTCCCTCTGAGAGATGATTAGAATCACACCTGCCTTCTCTGTTTTCCCTACCTCCACTACTGTGAGCATGACTGACATGTCAAATTCAGGAAATCGCTTATATTTTGGTGGACCAGGTATGGATTCATAACACGGCAGGCATGAAACTGTTTCTGTTTCCCACAGCTATAAAAAAAAAGAATGATTAATAGAACAAGGTGTCAGAGGAGACTGGAGGCTTTGGATCCCAGGTATAAGTGGAGAAGTTTGCCTTGACAAAGAAGAGGGCTTCCTTATCCATCCTCCTTGTGCTTACCATCAAGGACATAACTAAGAAAATGACTCACAATTCGGGAGAAATATCTGCCAGATCAGCTTATGCTTTATTGATATAGATGTCCAAGGAACTTACCAACAATTTCAATTTTTATAATAATGTACAGAAAATAAAAGCAAGGGTAGATAAAAGAGTATGAAAAGTATGTCACAATTCTGTAAGAAGACAGTTGAGTGCTAAAACCCAAAAAGAAAAAAAAAGAGTGCTAAACCCCATGTAATAAGGATGGGAATGAAGGCTAAGGATAACAAAACAGAGGGGGAGGCAGGTTGTAGCTATACTAGAGGAAAGAGGATCAAAGAAAGAAGAGAACTACTGATAACTACAAATGAAACAATGATAATTGATGATATAAAGAAGGAAGTGATCCTCAATTTGTATTTTGCAATTGTTTTAGATGCTGAGGAAATGTAATTTGGTCTGGAAAGATAAGAATGAATAAGCTTAATAGGGAGTTGATAATATATGAGAAATTGGGAATAGTAAGACAGCACATAGGTATCTAGGTGGCTCAGTGGATAGAGTGCCAGGCATGGAGTCAAGAAGACCTGAGTCCAGTTCAGGCCTCAGACACTTACTAACTGCATGACCCTAGGTAAGTAACTTAACCTCTTTGCCTTAATCCACTGGAGAAGGAAATGGCAGACTACTCTAGTGTCTTTGCCAAGAAAATCCCCATTGGGATCATGGAGAGTCAAACATGAATGAGTGACTGAACAAACACAGCAAACACTTTATATTTTGTTTGTACCTATTAACACACACACACACACACACACACATTTTGCTTCTTCCAATAGAATGTAAACTCTTTGAGGGCAAGTTTGACGTTTATTTATGTCTGTAGACTCACAGGGGCAAGTAGGACAGGGACAGGCACATAACAGATGCTTAACAAGTTCCTGTTAATTTGGTTGGTTCTCATTCTATTCTGTTCTTAGAAATAGAGTCAAGCCTGTTGCTTTGACAGTGTTTGGGGATAGCTGGTTTGGAATTTGAGAGCCTTTGCAATTTATCCACCTATTTCCTCTCATTTTCATGCTTTCAATTTTTGCAGAGATTTTTTTGTTTGTTTCATGCCACTCTATTTTTTTCTTCCCAACACCAGAATGTGAACACCTGCTTCTTCATTCTGGATGCTGCATTCCTTTCTTAATTGACAATCATTATTCTACTTTTTATGCATTAAAAAAAAATCCCAGTGCATGTGGAGTAGATTTTAATGCTCACCAAATGCTAAGCTGTGTAAAGGTCTTTACTATTTAGTTATTTCAGTTATGCCCAACTCTTTGTGACCCCATTTTGGAGTTTTCTTGGCAAAGTTACTGGAATGGTTTGCCATTTCCTTCTCCAGCTCATTTCACCAATGAGAAAACTGAAGTAAACCGGGTTAAATGACTTGCCCATGGTTACAAACCTAGTGAGTATCTGAGGTCAGACCGGAACTCAGATCCTCCTGTCTCCAGGTTCAGCACTCTATCCACTATGCCACCTCGCTGCCCGAAAGTTCTATTGTATATTCTTACCACAGAAGTGAGACTATATTAGTCTCATAATTTACAAGGTTTTAAACTTCTACAAATACCTGAGGACAGAGAGCAAAGAAAATCATTTTGAAAAGTACCTGCCCAAGAAGGGGTGCCTAATTGGCTGAGTTTCTTGGTTTTCTTAGAAAAGGAAATAAAATGCCACCTGCCATGCCCTCCTCTCCCTGTGGCGCAACTCATCGGTGCTTTGCCTCTGTTCTTTCTGTTTCATTACACTGTGTTCTGGCTATGTTTGAAAGGGAAGCTTCTAAACTATGTTAAGTTTGGCTATTATAGCTTAAGATACCCATGTCAAGTTCCTAGTTGCTTAAATTAGACCAGTCATGAGGACCAAATAGATGAAGGTATTACAAGAAGTCATAGCTAAACCTCATATTTCACAAAAGAAGTGTTTATACTGAGACTTTCCTGATTGTCCTAGATAGCACTATATTCCCCTGCCTCGAAAGATCATGTGTATACTTTCAAAGTGTTGTATCTTCCCTGTTTGTCCAGTAGAACAGAAACACCTTGAGGGCAAGAATTGATTTCAATTTGTCTTTATATCCCAACAGCCTAACACTGTGTCTAGTACTTACCCGTACTTAACACACCCTTAACAATGGATCGATTTGAATAGCATTGGACTTTAAAAGACAAAAGAAAACACGGCAGAGTATTGAACATTATGGCTAAATCATAATGATATATATGACCCATGCCTGTCAACTGAAACTCAGCTTCAAATAGGAGAAGAATCATTTGGGTGGGAGAGAATGTAAAGTGAAAAGAATATGAAGAAAGAGAATAAAAGAAATATGGAGGGTCACTATTAATTTACTTTAGTATAGTGACCAATGATCATGGGCAAAATGTAATATTTTATATTTCAAGGCTACAAAATGACTTTAAAAAGCAGTATTTCAAGCTAAAAGTGAATTTTTTTTAAAGAAGCAAATAGTGACCTCTATTAGTGACCTCTATATTTTAACAATATTTTTTTCACAACTGTACATGAAAGACGTAGAACTTTGGGGTAGAAAATGATGGAATTTAACAAGCATGTTCAACAAACCTCTACTAAGTGTATATTAAAAGTTAGGTGTTTATGATAAATCTGATACACTCTAATGGGTCTATGATCTCATCACTGCAGATGTTCGCTCTAACAATACAGCTTTCAACACATTCTTATCTGCCCATCTTTTGTAACTCTTATCCATGCCGTCATATAAATATGCCACAGAGAGCCAACCAAACAAGTATGTGTGGTGAGTGTGGCAGAATTGGCTGGCACTCATGCTTTTATGTGCATTTTTATAGACATCAGAAAGTACAGAAGGGAGAAATCCCATGACTATCATGATTATAGCAAAAGTTTTACAGTGAAGAATGGACCGCCAAGTTTGTCAGAAAAGTCACTCTAGAGGAACCTCACATTGAAGATAAGTTGCAGAAAAATCTTAACCCCAAGTTTGAGTATTTGTGGGGAGGAAATCAGCACCTGGAAGAAACTGGTTAAATGTATTATTTGTAGGAAACATTTTACCCCATGGTTTTTTTTTTCTTTTTTGAGACAATTGGGGTTGTGACTTGCCCAGGGTCATATGGCTAGTAAGTGTCTGATGCCAGATGTGAGCTCAGGTCCTCCTGACTTCAGGCCCAGCACTCTATCCATTGTATATAACCTAGCTGCTCTTAGAGGTCATGCTTTGAATATTCATGAGAAAGTGTATTTGAAGGTCTTCCTTCTCTTCTCTTGACCTTATGAGTAAACTGTCCACTCTACCTGATTGGCCTACTTGCTTAATTTCTAATAACAGTCTCAATACTGTTGTTTTTTGTTGTTATTCAGTGGTTTCACCTCTGTCCAACTCTTTGTGATCCCATTTTAGGATTTTCTTAGCAAAGATATTGAAATGGTTTGCTATTTTCTTCTGCAGCTCATTTCACAGATGAGTAAGCTGAGGCAAAAAGGCTTAAGTGACTTGCCCAGGATCACTCAGCTAGTAAGTGTCTGAGGTCAGATTTGAATTCAGGAAGATGAGTCTTCCTGATTCCAAGCCTAATGTTCTATCTACTGTGCCACCTAGCTTCCCTTTGACACTGTACATCCTATATTACTTGATTATAATGTTCTGTTACCCACTTGTACATTTTTGATTAACCTTTGGGTAATAATGGGTGCTGGGAACACAAAGAAGATGAACAAGAATCATAAAACTTCCTAACTGGGAGAGACCTTAGAGTTCACTTACTCTGCCCCCTAAGTTAATAAGTTCTTTGGCTAGAGCATAAATGGACCCTTGACTTGGGATACTGAAAAACCTTGGTTCAGGACTCTCATCCCAAACCAGTTAACAGCTCTGTTCTTGGACAAGGCCTTTCATCTATGATCTATGCATTCAGTGCCTTGAAGCACTATAAAAATGGGAGCTGGTAATACTAGCAACCACTTAGAAACAGAAATTAATATGCCGCCATCCTACTTTCTAAAAAATGAAGATGATGATATTGTCATATAAAAATAGCTAACATTTACATAGTACTTCAAAGTTGGCAAAATGCTTTACATGCATTCTCTCATTAGAGCCTCTGAATCACCCTGGGAGGTACAAGTAATTTATACATTCTTATCCCCATTTTACAGAGAAGGACTCAAGCTCAGAGAAATTAAATGACTTTGCCAAGGTCACATAGCTAGTAAGTGTCCCAGGGAGGAGTCCACCATCATTATCATCTATCTTGCCAATACGCCAGACTTCTGATCAGTTTCTGAAAATCCTCAGCTATTTCTTTTCTGTTCATGTGTTCTGTAGTATATTCCAAGGAAAAAATGTTTCTGTTTCTCCCTCCAAAGTTCTCTCAAATCATCTCCATTATGCTTTTGATCTCGGTTCTTGGATTCCCTAATCCTGCTATATGCATGCTATATCTCCCCTGACAAAATGAAAGCTCCCAGAGAAGAGGAACTTTTCATTTTTGGTCTTCGTATCCCCAATGCATAGCACAACTTATCACAGTAAGCATTTAACAAATGTTCATTGAATTTAACTGAATTGACGTCTATAAATAGCATCTGATTGAAAGTTCCATAATGAACTGCAGAAATCAATGCCTTGAAGTAACACGTATGATTGGTAGTATGCAATATTTTAGTAAACACTAACTAGTTGATAAACTGAAAAATAGTCAAGATGTAGCACTGTAAGTCTTTAACTGTATCATCCCACAGTATAGTCAGTATATGGGGAGGAGCTGAGGGTGTTGATGTGGATTGTTAGAAGGAACATCCACATCAATTAAATCATGCATCCATCAGAGTGCCACATTTGAGCTTAATTTAAGGTATGCACAGAATGGCAGTTATTTCAAGTTGTACTTTTGTTCTCTTGCTTGTTATTTAATTATAGATGAGTTTTGTTGGATTCAGTTTTCCATCAACCAAAACATATTTGAACACGAATTTATTTTGGAATGAAATTATTTATAAATAAAATCCAGATGCCTTTTAGCTAAATTGAAAGTATTTCATGTTTTCCTCTTGAATATAGACTTCACATTCTGTTTTATTTTATTGTCTTTCCACATTTTGAAGGTCTGCTCTGTATACTTTAGTTTGTTTTGCTTTAAAAGAGGAGAAAGAATTAGACTTGTGACTTCATCACTGTAAAGAACTTTCCAGTATAGAAACTCTACCCACCCATGTGAAATGCCAGTTTCTCCACAGGGTCTAAAAGAGGTGTCTGGGGCACTAAAAGGTTAACTGATTTCCTCATTGTCACACATCTAGTCTTTATCGAGACAGAACTTGAAACCTGCTCTTCCTGATTGATGATTGGTCTTCTATCCACCACATCAGACCACCTCTATATTTTTATGAGACAACCATTTTATTTTTATACCATCAAAGGAATAAACAAAATTTTGTAAAATATAATTAAAGAAAATACTTGTTTGAAATATTAATTTCCTTAGCTATTTACTAGTTATCCATAGAAGTATGCTATGTTGGAGCAATATTGCTTGCAAAACCTGATGTTGACTCTCTCCTTTCATCACTGTTTTTGACGGTGGTGGTGGTGGTATATTGTTGCTGTTGTTCAGCTGAGCCAACTGTCTCTGGCTATAGCCTAACATTATGGTCTGTCTCATTGCTTCTGACTTTCCAGAATTTGATATTTTTGAAATGATTTCAAAATTCACTTCTTTGTGAACTTGTTCAATTCAGCAATATTCTTTACATTCTAATCCCTTGTCACTTACTTGCTGATCATGCCTCAACAAGTCCCAACCTTGGATTACCCCCCACACACACACACACAAACCACTTTCTTCATTCTGATTCTTGTGCTGCTAAAGAGAACTGGAAAAAGTCAGGACTTCCATATCTGGGTCCACTACAAATTTATGTTACATCATAAAAACAGGGTCCTCAATGTAGCAAGACAAATTATTCCTAATCAATTCACTATCCCACTCACCATCAGCAGACATTCCAAACTCTGACCTCTCACCTTTAGACTTTCTCAAGGATCTCCCACCCTACCCTCTCAGCTGAGAGCCTTGTTTCGTGCTTCACTGGAAAAATGGGGTTATTTGACGAGTTCTCTCTCCTCCCTTCCTCTTCACCTCACATCATTCAGATGTTTTCCACCACTATCACCTACTTCACTCATCTCACATGAAGAGGTTCTACTCTGAGCCAGGGCAAACCCCTTCATATGTACAAGTAATCTCATTCCATCCCATCTTCTCCAGTGCATTGACCCTTCTATCATCCCCACTCCCACTGATCTTCAGTCTTTTCCTAGCAACTGCCTACTTCCCAAATGCCTACAAACACACTCGTGTCTCTCCCATCCTTAAAAATACTCACTTTATCCAACCATCCCCCCTAGCCTTAATCCTATATTTGCTTTCTCCATTTTTTAGCTAAACTTCCTGAGAAAGCCATCTACAACTGAACTCATTATCTTTTCCCCAAAACCTGCTCACTTTCTAGTTTCCGTATTACTGCCAAGTTTATCACTGTCTTCCCAGGTAACAGGCATGCAAACTAGGTATCATCCTTCACTCCTCAGTCTCCTTCACCTTTCGTATCCAATTGGTTGCCAAGTGCTGTCATTGATACCTTTGTAACATCTCTCTAATATGCCACCTTCTCTCCTCTGACACTGCCAATGCTCTGTTGTATCACTTCATACCTAGACTATTGCAATAACCTACTGGTTGGTCTCCCTGCCTCCATCTTCCACTCAATTGTCAAATTGATCTTCCCTAAGTGCAGTTCTGACCATGTCATGCCCTTACTCAATAAACTCCAATGATTACCCATTAACTCCAGGATTAAATATAAAATCCTGTTTGGGTTTTAAGACCCTTCATAACCTGGCTTCTCCTTTTCTAGTGCTCTTACACTTTGCTCCTTTCCAAGTATTCCACCATCCATTGACACTGACCTCCTTCCTCTTCTTCACACAGGATATTCTATATTCCAACTGAACATTCTCCCTTGCTGTCCCCCATGCCTAAAACTCTCTACTGCCTCATCTTCACTTCCTGATTTCCTTCAAGTCTTAGCTAAAGTCCCACCTACTGCAAGAAAACTTTCCCATTCCTCCTTAATCTCAGTACCTTTCCTCTGTGGTTATTCCCAATTTATCCTCAATGTATCTTGTTTGCATAGTTGTTTACATGTTTTCTTCCCTATTAGTGAATTCCATAAGAGCAGGAAGTAGTTTCAGTAGAGATATGCTTTGGTGGAAGTTTTCATTCCTCCCCCTCCCCCGTTTCAGGAATAGGGATTTCCCAGGTTCTCCAATCTAAGCGAGGCCCACATTATTCCCCCAGATCTTGGTACTAACTTGGTACTAACACTAGATATTAGTAAGTATGGTTCCTATGAATTCCCCAGGAAAAACAGGTAAGGGTAGATAGATATATGGTTCCCTCTGGTCCTTTGACACAAGCCACAGACATAAATCATCCCTTTTTTTCTTTTGCTTCCTCTTTCAGCTGCTATTGTTTGGTATGATACCTTATGACTCCAGAGTAAATCTAATTCATTGTCTTTCAGAAAGAGAAAATGAGGCTTCAGCATAGCTTTCTCTATCCCTAAACTTCTACAAATGTGGACTGTGATCAGGAGGAGACTGGTCCACATTAACAAAGTTAAAGGATGAGGTTTGATTGAATGTGTCTTCCTATAAAAAATATAAGCATCCTTATTAACACCTCATTTGAGATTCTGTTCTGATTTTAATAAAGTGTTCTTGATAAAGTATGAATGAGTACCCTTGTCCTGATTGACCTATATCAAGAATGACTGATTGAGTCCTGGTTAGTCCTTTACCTGAGTGAAACTCTTAGCCATCATTTAAGAAAAAAAGAAGCAAACTGAGTGGAGAGGACCAATACTAAGATGTTCAAGGAGAAGCTGATCAAATTCATAAAGATTCCAGTTCTCTAGAGGAAAGCATGATCTGCCCTAAAACTCCACCCTATTTATGATCATTCCAAGGATCTCTATAGACTCAAGAGAGAAAAAATCATGGGGACCCCAGAGAAGCAGAAGTTTGTGGCACAGAAAAATGCAACAGTATCGGAGTAAAAAAAAGAACCTGGACAAGGAAAGGAATTCTGAGACCAAGCCTCCTAGAAAGGAAAGAAGTCTCTAGACAATGCTGACTTCCTGGAAACGTGTCTTAGAAATAGAGTTGGGATGGGGGTGGCTAGGTGGTGCAGTGGGTAAATTGCTGGCCCCAGAGTCAGGAGGACCTGAGTTAGGTTCCGGCCTCAGACACTTAACACCCACTCAAAAAAACTAGCCATGTAACCCTTGGGCAAGTTACTTAACCCCAACTGCCCTCTAAAAGGAAAAAAAAGAGTTGGGATTTCAGAATCAAGAGGAGCTACAGTCAAGAAATAGCAACTAATAAAACCATCATATAGAAAAACAACACTATCATTTTCTTTATTACTGTTGGATATACATTTTTTTAAGTTTTATTGATGTGTTTTGTTTTTTCACTACAAACATTTAGCAATTGCCCTTACTAAGTACTAATCCTTTTATTAAAAGAATATGTTCTGTAAAATTTAGATTTAGTCAGAAGGTTGCACTTAAGGATGTAGAAGGCCACATGTAGCCGTAAGGTCAAAGGTTCTCTACCCCTGCATCTATGCTTTTAACAAAATAAAACAATTGCTTATGGGGGAGGGGGGAGCAGTGCCAAGATGGCTGAGTAAAAACGGGAACTAGGCTTGGCCCCAGCTCCAACCACCTGCAATACCTATAAAATATGACTCTAAACAAATTTTATAACTACAGAACCCACAAAGTGACAGAGAGAAACAAATCTCCTGCTGAAGGAAGCCTGGCAGACTGACAGGAAAGGTCTATCTCAGCAAGCTGGGAGCCAAGCTCAGTCCCTGAGCTGCAGGGTCCTGGACCCAGGGCATCCCGACCAGCACAACAGACTGGCAGGAGCAGACTTCAGGAGAGTGAATCACCAGCAGCTGTGGTGGTTTCCAGACTTCTCAACCCATGAACACCAAGGGGAAAGAAAAAGGTCAGTGGAGAACTCTTTTGAAACCAGGTAATGGAAGAGCTGTGGGGGCCCCTTCCCCAAGGGCAAGAGGTGCAGCAGGCTCTGCTGCTGCAGCTGCTGCCCCATGGCTGCCTCCAGAGCTCCTGGCCTACAGATCTTAGGGGGACCAAGTGACCATTCACAGGGTAATCACTCTTGCTTTGACCTACTTGGATCTGGATCGTGGTCTTGGGTGGTGGTCCTGGGGTGTGTGACAGTGTGCCAGAGATTGGGGTGTCTGTTGAGAGGGGGCCCTCCTCAGACCTCTGACAGCATTATAAAAAACCCCAGAGATTTGGGACATGGCTCTCTCCATTCTGGAAGCAGAGTTCTACTATGGCAAAGATCTCAAAAGCCAAGTAATCAGCTGGCAAAATGAGCAAGCAGAGGAAGCAAAATCAGACCACAGAATCATTTTTTGGGGACAAAAAGGATCAAAACACGGAATGAGAAGAAGACAACAAAGTCAAAACTCCTGCATCAAAAGCTTCCAAGAAAAATATAACTCATTACAGGCCATGGAGGAGCTCAAGACGGATTTTGAAAATCAAGTAAGAGAAGTGGAAGAAAAATTGGGAAGAGAAATGAGAATGATGCAAGAAAATCATGAAAAGCAAGTCAACAGCCTGCTAAAGAAGACCCCAAAAATACTGAAGAAAAGAACACCTTAAAAATAGACCAAATTAAATGGCAAAAGAGGCCCAAAAAGTCAATGAGGAGAAGAATGCCTTAAAAAGTAAAATCTCCCAGATGGAAAAGGAACTTCAAAAACTCACTGAAGAGAATAATTCCTTCAAAATTAGATTAGAGCAAATGGAAGCTAATGACTTTATGAGAAATATACTATAAAACAGATACAAACAAATGAAAAAACTGAAGGCAATGTATAATATCTCATTGGAAAAACCACTGACTTGGAAAATAGGAGAGATGATTAAAAATTATTGGACTACCTGAAAGCCATGATAAAAAAAAATAGCCTAGAAATTATCCTTCAAGAAATTATCGGGGGGGCGGAGCCAAGATGGCAGAGTAGAAGCAAGACCTTCCCGCGGCTCTGGCTTCCACCCTCCCCAATCCATGTAAAAAGAGGAATCTAAACAAACTTTGGAGCTGCAGAACCCACATAATGACACAGAGAAGCTAACCTCCCACTGAGGACAGCCCGGCAGGCCAGCAGGAATCGGCCAGCGCAGCGCTCTGGGAGCCGAGCCCAGCACCACGCCGAGGCTTTAGCCCCAGGGCGGGCTTGACCAGCCACCAGCTGGAGGGACTCCAGATCAGCAGCAGCTGTGGCTGCTTCCAGATTTATAGACACATAGACACTAAGGACAAAGTGAGAGGGCAGTACAGTCTGGACTTTGGGACCAGTAAGTGGGAGTGCGTGGCTTTTACCCCTGGGGCGAGAAACCGCTGAGACGCCAGCACAGCCTGCCAGCTCCATGTGGCGGCTTCAGCTCCTGTCCTGCAGAGTGTAGGGGGACCAAGCACCAGTCTGGGGGGTAATCGCTCTTGCTTTAACCTGCTTGGATAGGGATTGAAGTCTAGGGTGGAGGTCCTGGGGTGTGTGTCCAGCTTGCCAGAGCGTGTAGAGACATCAGAGAGGACACCCATCTAATACCTCCGGCAGCTAAGAAAACCCAGCATTTGGGACGAAAACTCCCCTGTCTGGTGGCAGAGTCCTACTGTGGCAAAAAGCCCAAAAGTCAAATAATTGAGTGGCAAAATGAGCAGGCAGAGGAAACAAAGCAGACAGAAGATTCCAACATTACACTCCTATTTTGGGGATAAGAAGGAGCAAGGCATGGAACAGGAGGAAAACAGTGAAGTCAGTACTCCTGCACCAAAAGCTTCAAAGGAAAATACAAGCTGGTTACAGGCCATAGAGGACCTTAAGAAGCAAATAAGAGAAGTGGAGGAAAAATTGGGAAGAGAAATGAGAACAATGCAAGAAAATTATGAAATGAGAGTCAACAGCCTGACTGAAGAAAATAATACCTTAAAAAACAGACTGACTCAAATGGCAAAGGAGGCTCAAAAAGGCAATGAGGAGAAGAATGCCTTAAAAAGTCGAATTTGCCAGATGGAAAAAGAATCTCAAAAGCTCACTGAAGAGAATCATTGCTTCAGAATTAGATTGGAGCAAATGGAAGCTAATGACTTTATGAGAAATCAAGATGCTCTCAAACAGATCCAAACAAATGAAAGAATAGAAGGCAATGTGAAATATCTCATGGGAAAAACCACTGACCTGGAAAATAGATCCAGGAGAGATAATTTAAAAATTATTGGACTACCTGAAAGCCATGACCAAAGTAAGAACCTAGAAAGCATCCTCCAGGAAGTTCTCAAAGAAAACTGCCCTGATGTTTTAGAACCAGAGGGCAAAATAGAGGTTGAAAGAATCCACCAATCACCTCCTGAAAAAGATCCCAAAAAGAAAACTCCTAGGAATATTATAGCCAGGTTCCGGAATTCCCAGATTAAGGAGAGAATATTACAAGCAGCCAGGAAGAAACAATTTGAATATTGTGGAAACACAATCAGGATAACCCAGGATCTGGCAGCTTCTACACTGAGGGATCGAAGGGCTTAGAATGTGATATTCCGAAGGTCAAGGGAGCTGGGACTAAGACCAAGAGTCACCTACCCAGCAAAACTGAGTATCATGTTTCAGGGGAAAATATGGTCATTCAGTGGAATAGAGGACTTTCAGGCATTCTTGCTGAAAAAACCAGAGTTGAATAGAAAATTTGACATTCAGATACAAGAAGCAAGAGAAGCATGAGAAGGTAAACAAGGAAAAGAAATCATAAGGAACTTATCAAAGTTGAACTATTAACATTCCTACATGGAAAAACAATAATTGTAACATGAAACTTTTCTCAGTAGTTGAAGGGATTAGAAATATATATATATATATATGTCTTTATATGAGGGTATGCGGGCATATGAATACATATGTGAATGTGTGTATATACGTTTATAGGTATACATAGATAGAGGGCACGGGACCAATTTAACAGGAAGGGATGATACTTAAAAGGTGAAATTGAGAGGTGAGAGGAGTATAATGAGAGGAGATGGGGAGAGACAGATTGGGGCAAACTATCTCATACAGAAGAGGCAGGGGAAATGGTTGCAGTAGAGGGAAAGAATAGGAGGGCAGAAGGGATTGGGTCAACCTTATTCCTATTGAATCTGGATTGAGGAGGAAGGGAAATACACACTAAATAGGGGATCTCACCCTCCAGGAGAATGGGGGGGAAGGGGATGAGAGGGGGGATGATGGAAGGGAGAGCAGGCTGGGGGGGAGGGAAGTTGGAAGCACCCACTTTTGAAAAGGGACAGGATCAAAGTAGAGAATAGAACAGGTGGGAGGGAAATGTAGTCAGTCTTTTACAAATATATCTACTATGTTATTGTTTTGCATTAGCTGCACATGTACAACCTATACTGAACTGCTTGTCTCCCCAGTGGGGATGGGTGGCAGGGGGGGAAGGGAATGAATCTGGGATTGAAAGTTTTAAAATCAAGTATTCAAATATATGTGTGTGTGTGTGTGCATATATATATATATATACATATATATACTATTATTAATACCATCTTACATGTAATTAAGAAATGGGATGTACAGGCACTGAGGCATAGAGATCCACTGGAAAAGTCGAAACGGGTATGGGAGAAAATATGGGAGAGAGCAGATTGGAGGTGGGGATATCCTGTGGGACTGCTGTTTTGGGGGGATGGGCGGGGGAAAAACGGGGAGAAAATTTGTAACTCAAAATCTGGTGGAAACGAATGATGTAAATCAGAAGTTAATAAAGCATTAAAAAAAAAAAAGAAATTCTCAAGGAAAATTGCCCTGATATTCTAGAACTAGAGGGCAAAATAGAAATTGAAAGAATTCACCAATTGCCTCTTGAAAAAGATCCCCAAAAGAAAACTCCTAGGAATATCATAGCCAAATTCCAGAGCTCTCAAGTTAAGGAGAAAATATTACAAGCTGCCAGAAAGAAACAATTTGAGTATCGTGGAAATGTAATCAGTATAAAACAAGATCTAGCAACTTCTACACTAAGGGATCAAAGGGCTTGGAATATGATATTCCAGAGTTCAAAGGAGCTAGGATTAAAACCAAGAATCACCTACCCAGCAAAACTGAGTATAATGCTTCAGGGGGAAATATGATTATTCAATGAAATAGAGGACTTTTAAGCATTCTTGATGAAAAAACCAGAGCTGAACAGAAAATTTGACTTTCAAATACAAGAAGCATGAGAAGGTAAACAGGAAAAAAGAAACCATGAGGAACTTATTAAACTTTAACTATTTACATTCCTACATGGAAAAACAATCGTGAGACTTTTCTCAGTATGAGGATAGTTGAAGGGAATATATATGTATACATACATATAGATGTTTATAAAGGAGGGTGTATGTGTGTATAAATGCATATGTGAGTGTGTGTGTATGTATACATAGACAGAGGGCACAGGATCAGTTGAATAGGAAGGGATAATATCTAAAAAATAAAATGAAGAAGTGAGAGGAGAAAAGGAGAGATAAAATAGGGTAAATCATCTCATGTAAAAGAGGCAAGAGAAAACTGTTATAATGGAAAGGAAGAGGAGGGAGGTGAAAGGGAATGGGTCAACTTTACTCTCATTGAATTTTGCTTATGGAAGGAATAACATACACCCTCATTTGGGTGTCTTATCCTACAGGAAAGTAGGGAGGAGGGGATAAGAGGGGGTATGATAGAAGGGAGAGCAGATTTGGGGAAAGGGTAGTTAGAAGCATATACATTTGAAAAGGGACAGGGTCAAAGTAGAAAATAGAATAAGTAGCGGGTGGGATAGGATGGAGGGAAATATAGTTAGTCTTTCATCTTATAAATACTATGGAAACATTTTGTGTAACCACACATGTACAAACTCTATTGAATTGCTTATCTACCCAGTGAGGGTTGGTGAGGAGGGAAGAAGGGGAAGAATCTGGAAATCAACGTTTTAAAAACAAATGTAAAAAAAAATGTTTTATACGCACAACTGGGAAATAAGATACACCAATATTGGGGTATAGAAATACATCTTGTCCAACAAGAAAGTTGAGTGGGGGGAATGGGGGAGGATATAAGAGAGAGCAAATTGGTGGAAAGCATACTCAGTAGGATCGCTCTCTTGAGGTGGGAGGTAGGGGAAAGACAGGGAGAAAATTTGTAACTCAAAATCTTGTGGAAATGAATGTTGAAAACTAAAAATAAATTTTAAAAAATAAATAAAATAAAACAATTAAGTAAAATAAATAATATAGAGACCTCATCTGAAAATCCATGTAGCATTCCATATCTGTAGCACTTCCCTACATCTCTATTTTTTTACCAGCAATCTATTCACTCTTCCTTCCACTCCTTATGAAAAAAGAAAAGAAAAACACATTGCTTATTTTTTAAAAAATGTGCATAGATATATGGTTTAAACAAATTCCAAGAAAAAAGGAATTAGGGGAGCAATTCCCTAATGATGCTAAATGCTTTCCCTTATTAGACTACTTCAGTGTAGTACTCTCAATAATATTGTATAGTATACTATACCAGAATAGTGGGGCTTACCAGATGGTGAGGAGTCTACTATTGACACCAAATGTTTTCCTTTGCAGGGGAGGCTAATCTTACCTAGATTTATGGTTATTACACGTGTCAGGATTTCTGAAAGACTATTTTGAATTCAACTTTTTCTTGATAACTCAGGGTTCACATTATGAATTTCAATAATTATACTATTCTATAATATAATATGCCACACCACTTCTGGAGTTAGTGATGTCCAGAGAGTCTATTTTCCACTCTAATAAATGGTCCCAGATTGCTGTGCTTTTATAACTTCTGTGTCTGTTTTTCTTAGCATTTCTTTCTCATCCCTTACTTCTTGGTCTGCTACCTTTGGTAGTCCTTTCTTTGTTCCTAATCTCTTCCTTCTAATTGGCTGTGAGCTAGAAAAAGAAAGTATTTTGTTTAAAATCAATCATTTACAAACATTTATCCAGCATCTACTTTGTTCCAGGCACTGAGTCAAGTGTTAGGGATACAATACAAATGGGAAGCTTCCTTCCCTCAAGGTCCTCACATTGTAGGAGAGCTCCTGAGTGAAGCCTTCTCTAATGCCTCATAGGTGATGCTCCTATCTTTCATTTCGATACCTGTGCACTGGTTGGTCCCCATTTCTAGAATGCATTCTTTCCTCACCTCTTCCTTTTAGAATCCCTAGTTACTTCAAAGCTCAGTTCAAGAACTACCTACCTTCTCACCAAAATTATCTTGCATTTATTTTACTTTTTGTATATACTTAGGTATTATGTATTGTTTTCTCCACATAGAACATAAATTCCTTAAGGTCAAGGACTATTTCATTCTTTGTCTTCGTATCTCCAGTACTTGGCATAGCACCTGGCACTTAGTGGGCCCTTAATAGCTGCTTATTTATTGATTTTATGCCAAAATCTGTTATAAAAGATTAATAAACTCTATAGATTAATTAGAGGCAGTGTATTGCCAAGGCAATATTCATAGCACCAATGGCAACTATGAATATGCTGACATAATTTTGAATCGCAAAATAAAACAGACTCTCCATATATAAGACAGAAGCAAAACATTTATTCAGACACCAGAAAGCCAAATCCCAACACCAGAAAACCAAATTCATCATAGCAACAAAGAAAGCTATACACAATAACAGTGCAAAGAGCAACATCATCCCAAAGCCTTCTCACAAACAGCACTCACAAGCCTAGTTGTCTCCTTGCCTGCCTCCTTTCTCTTCCACCGTGCTAACTGCTCTGATTCCCAGTTTCCTCTCAGGTCTGCTCCACCCTTCCAGCAAGCCCCTTCCACCAAAAGCTCTATGTGATCACATTTGGCCTATTAAGGGGCAGGGAAGATCTTCAAATTCCCATTTCCAGTACATGCACCTAGGCAGCGCAGTGGATAGAGGAGGGGGCCTGGAGTCAGGAAGACTTATCTCCCTAGGTTCAAATCTGGCTTCAGAAACTTACTAGCTATATGACAAGTTATTTAATCCTTCTTGCCTTAGTTTTCTCATCTATAAAATGAACTGGAGAAGGAAATGGCCAACTAATCCAGCATTAGTCCAGCATTAATCCAGCAAGAAAACCCCATATAAAGTCGCAAAAACTCATATGTAACCGAAAATGTCCCAACAACAACAAATAGGTAATTTAAGAGTATTTTCCAAAGTATATCAACATTTACTTTTGTAATCAATAACTTCAGTCAAAACTCGATATGGGAAGACTGACTATAATAGAAATGACTATATGTATGTGTATGTATATACACATACATAGATGTGTATATATATATATATATGACTATAATAAAAAATGGTTCATGATCAAGAAATAAAGGCAATTACAGGCTTACAGATTACTCAGAAGACCTGCTCTTATATATTGTGAATACTTTCTTCAAGAAAAGAGCTGTTAGGGGCAGCCAGGTGGCGCAGTGAGTAAGAGCACTGGCCCCAGTGTCGGGAGACCCAGGATTGGTTCCAGCCTCAGATACTTGGCACCCACACAAAATAACTGGCTGTGTAACCTTGAGCAAGTTACTTAACCCCAATTGCTTTAAAGAAAAAGAAAACAGTTGGTATATACTGATTATTGGAATATCACCAAATGAAATTAAATTGACTGAATCTTAAGTGAATGTGAGACAATTGCTTACCAATATGGAAGCCATTTCAGAAGCTGTCTTTATGCAGTTAAGTAATCAACTGTATAGAGCACAGTTTAGAGCAAAACTATTATTTTCATCCAGAAGAAAGAGAATAAGTAGAAGCATCAATCAGGTCACTGGAATATTAAACTGCTACCCACCTCTCAAGAGCCAGTTCAAATATTCAGGTAGAGTGGGAATGATAGAGGGGCCGATCTGTTGGAGAAGAGAAGATGGAATGAGATTACTTGTGCAGACAGAGCAGTTTGCATTGGTAAAGAGTAAAGCCACCTTTTCCTATGAGACCAGGGAGAAGGAGGAGATAGTAGCAGAAGACATCTGACTAATACGAGATTGGGAAGAGAAAAGAAGAGGAAACTCACCATGAATGGCCCCAATTTTTTCTGTCAAAAATGAGGCAATGTTCTCAGTTGTGTGTGTGGAGGGGAGAATTAATCAAGGTTTGAAGAGGAATGAAAAGGTTTGGAAGAGCTGCTGTGGAGAGTGGGGTAGTGAGTTGATAAAGGAGGTATAGAAGGATTGCCTAGCAGCAGTGAAGGCCCAGTTGAGGTTATGTAATATAAATTTGTTGGTGGAACCATCAGCATGATTGCATGATTTTCTCCACCTTCATTTAGCAGCATGTGTGAAGGAGCATATATAACTATGTGTATGAATAGTAGGAGTGATCCAAAGGCATAATCAACAATATGATAAAAGGACCAGGGAGTCAAGAGAAGAAGATAGTGTATAGCTGAACTCAATTACTAAAAGGTCAAGATGGGGAAAGGAAGAGAGAGTAGCTATTGTGTAGCTGATGGCCTGGGAAAGAACTAAGGACTCAAGAGATTCGAAGTCATGGTGTGGACAAAGAGTAGGGCTTGTTAAGAAAAGGCAGAGTGAGAGTTGAAAAGTCAGTAGATTATGGTCAGATAAGGAGATCTGAGAGTTCTTGAACATGGAGGCGGTGTATTTGTAGGTGATGACAAAAGCAAGGGGATGATCATCTTTCTGTATAGGGTAGAGGAAAAATAATCAGATTGAGGAACTGAATGATTAGGGTGTGTGTAGGAGGGTCAGAGTTGGGAAACAGAAAAAAATTCAATTCCCTCAACCTCATCTCCCCTGTGATTGAAGGGCTAGAGGGTGGAACACTAAACTCCTCCCAAAGCTTTCTCTTATAGAGGACTAGGATTTTAACTTTTCAGCTAACTTTCCATTTTACATCAGCAGCTCTGCTTGGTTTAGACTCCATGGAGTATCATGCCCTAATGCCAGGTACCCCCAAGTGGCCCCCTCTTTTCAGCTGCCTTTTGTGTGTTGTCTTCCCTCATGAGATTGTAAGCTCCTTGAAAGCAAGGACATGTCTTATTGTCACTCAGTACCAACAGGTTCTCATTTAAACCACTGAAGACAGTGGAGCAATTGAGAATTAGGACTGAAGACATTTCAAGGGATAAAAAGACAGGCAGAAATGAAAAAGAGGGAAGCTGGAAGAGGCTTCAGTTATGGAAAACTGGAGTGTCTTGGATGGGAGCTTCAGAGTCCGCTATTGTCCTTCATTGTCAATGGAATTTGAAAGAGGTGAAACCTTTCGGAACTATATTTTGCTCTCTGCTGAGCCCTCTGGTTTCATAGGGAGAACCAGAGAGTGCTAGTATTGGCTGATTAGTTGACACGGCTTCCAAGAGTGAATAGCTGTCTGGGCTTGTCTACATTACCCAGGGAGAGTGACTCTGATGAGTTTTGCAATGTTTTTGGTTAACAGGAACCGCTATCTGAATTAAGAGTATAACACTTTTCAAAGCCTTTTTTAAGTGTTGTTGTGAGAAACTGTTTTATATTCCTAAATGGAGCCAAAACATCAAGACCTTCAGTCCTGCTTCATGAAGTACCCTAAAAACATGAATTTTCCTCATTTATGTGTTTTTCTACCAGGTTTCTGTTGGACAGACTTGTTTCTAGTCTCCCTGACAGATACTGAGTACATTGTTCAAGTCAACAAAAATTTATTAAGTGCTTCCTACATGTCAGGCACAGTGTTAAGTGATGATATAAATACAAGTGAAAAGAAAGACAGCCTCTGCCCTCAAGGAGCTTGCATTCTAATGGGAAAAAACAACACATAAAAAGGAGCTGAAAAGCAGTAGAGGAGGGGAAAGGAAAGAGAAAAGTGCCCATGTGGGGACATGGTAGCAAACTGAAAAGAATCAGGGGGGCAGCTAGGTGGCGCAGTGAATAGAGCACTGGCACTGGAGTCAGGAGGTCCTGAGTTCAAATCGGACCCCAGACACTTAACACAAAAACCAGCTGTGTGACCTTGAGCAAGTCACAACCCTAACTGCCTTCCAAAAAGCAAAAAAAAAAAAAATTTTTTTTAATTAAAAAAAGAATCAGAAGCAGAATCAGGAAAAGAATAAAGGATGACTAGCCTGGGCCCTTCCTCAAAATGGAAGTTCTAAGAGGAATGCACCAACGTAAGGAGGGAATCATAGGGGCAGAAACATATTTCTGGGTTAGAAGGTCACAGGGGAAGAAAGACCCAAGTTTATTTTAAATTGTGATGTAGTTATTATCCTTCACTTACTTTAATATATGAGTACTGGTGATGTTATTGGGCAGGGAGATGTATCTCCAGTGCCTAGCACAGTAGCTAGCATAAAGGAATAAATGTTTATCCGATATATTAATAAGATTTTCTGATTCCTTTGGAATTATAATCATTTTTCTATGAACCACCCTCATTCCAGTACAAGGAACCCCAAGGCTAACCTTAGAATCCTCCATTCTGCTCATGTTCTTTCAAAGAGACAAAATAGATAATAGTTTCTTCTACATTCCAGCTATTTTATCTATTGCCAATTCAAAAGGAGAATTGTCTTCCATATCCCAACAGATAGCACTGAACTAATTATCACTTCTTTTTTCTGATCCTGAATTATATGAGGAAAAAAAGACATTTTTCTATTTTGCTTTCCGAATACATGATACATAAAATTTTAAAAAAAGAGAAAAAAAGAACAAACCACACAGATAAAACAGTCTCTGCCTAGGGAACTAAAAAACTTAGCCTGGGGGAAAATTTGTGGACTATTGATGCTGGCTTTGAAGGTGCGTTACATAATGTCTGGGTATAGAGATCAAAGCAATGGATAGTAGTTTCTACAAATTGTGTTTCTATAAAAATGGAAATGTTGTTCCCTGTCAACCATTGATGCAGGTAACAATTCTCAAACTGCACAGAGCCCAACTGGCTTTGAGCTCTGCCTCAAGCATCCTTCTGTTTTTCTTTACCTGATCTAACAGTTTTCCTATCACTAGACTAGATCTTCTTCAGCAACACTGAATTCCTGATTTCTCCAAACACCAACAATGTGTTTTTCTAATTGTTTTCCTCCAGCTGCATGCATTTGCATTTTTGAAGCTGAATCGTGTTTTCATTAATTTCATGCATCTCTAGTTTCTGTATATCTTTTTTGGAATTTTCATCCTTGCATCATGTTGTCTGTGACATAAAAACCATTTTGAAATTAGTTTGCCCCTTCTGGACCACTAACTTTGTAAAATGTTTTCTCTATTTTTCAGTCTAAGGGACTACTTTTATCCCAGCCCTTTTCAATGAATTTTCGGCTATCAAAAGGCTCTCTTAAATGTCTTGTTATTTAATTACCTATGACCAATGGCAATTTTTTTGTCAACCAGTTTTGTAAATGTTTTAGGGAAAAAAAAAACCTTAATATTCTGAATAAGAACAAAATGGATTTGAGCAGTCAGCAGGTAATTTTTCTAGAAATCAATGAATTTTTGTCCTATTTATACAATGCTAGAAATTACTCTTACTTATACTCTGATTCCCATGAGCTGCCACTTTTTCCTTAATAATATTAGCTATGTAGTTTTTTTTTAATTTCTCTATATTTTCACTAAGTAGTTGCTCTTAATTTTACTATATGGTAATTTCACATTCTTAAGGATCCTGGATTTCACATTATCCTACACCAATATCATGAATGGCAGAATCACAGAAACTCAGAATTGAAAGGGTCCTTCAGAAGTCAATCTATACTGGACAGGAAACCAAACTACAAAATTCCCAACAAGCAGGCATCAAGCCTCAGCAAAAAAAACTTCCCATATTGGAGAACTGGTTATCTTGTAGAACAGCCTAATCCACTTCTAAACCATTCTAATTAAAAAATTTTTCTTTACATTAAGCAATGGTATGGCAAAGTCATAAGTTATGGACCACTGTCAACCCCAATTGGGTGATTGGGTTGGCTCACTTACCCAGTCTGGATCCATGCTGTCAGATTGAGTTCCAATGATTATGTGACCCTGGGCAAATCACTTAACTCCATTTGCCTCAGTTCTTCATCTATAAAATTAACTGGAGAAGGAAATGGCAAACCACTCCAGTAACTTTGCCAAGAAAACCCCCAAAATGGGTTCATAGAGAGTCAGACACAACTGAAATGACTGAATACCAACAACAATGCCACCACAACTCATCTCTGGATTCTAGGGGCTAACAGTGGTGTGAACGAGCAATATATCTACTGTATATTATGTATATAATAGACTGTCGCTATTATGCCCCGACCACTGTGATTCCCATTTAAACAAAACAGCCAAGATGACACCATTAAATCTTAATCATGAACCATTTACTACAAATAATGCAATAATAGAACATAATGCCCCACCCATGAACTTGGATCACATTTTTACCACCAATGTATATATATGACATCAGTGGAGAAAAGTGAGACTAAACTTACAGAAACCTAATAGAATAGTGCATGAGTAGAGAAACCAATGTGCCTGGGGCAACTCATAATTCTAGATTGCAGGCCTTGATGTTCTTCCTAAAGAACAGTCTTTCTAACTAATAGATAGTAGGATGAAGGTACTTCTCTGCTGGATGTTCTATTCAAACTGCTCATTGGCCATGTTCTAAGGCAGTGGTATATTCTTTTAGAGAAAGCAGTTCCCTAAGACTGAGATCTTCAGAGCCATTTAAGTCTTCCTTCTTGTCTGGGGACTGAGGGATTTTCCCCTCTCAAGCCATAGGTAGCAGTAAAGGGCAAAGTAGATAGGTCTTTCTTATTATATATCAGAGTATTCTTTTCCTCCAGTCAGCTCTCAACAGCAATGTTTTTTCTCTAGTCAGCTTCCAGGAAGCAACACTTTCCTCCAATCATTTCAGTTCCTAGCAACAGATGCAAAATCAGCTTGTTCAAGTCAACTCAGCAGGGGAGCAATTGCATGGTCTGTTCTTTTCTCAGCAATCAGTTTTCTTTATTTTCTATGAGCTAGTACTTGGCAGGTCTCAGCATCTTACAAGCAGCAGAGACTACTCTCACTTTCTGAGCCTTTTCCTCAGCTGGACTTGGCTGAGATCATTTCTGAAATATAGGACCAATGATCTGCCTCAATGTCTCCTTTCCCTATTATAGCTCAGTCCCTACCTCCTAAGAGGTATGCTAGAACATCACACTTAGACCATCTTCTCTTCTTCCAGACCCTCAGAGTTTCTCTAGTCCTAAGTTTCTTCTTTTTTATATTAATTCTTTATAGCTGAAAAAGTCTTAAAAAAGTATTCTTATCTAGCAAAGATAATTATTCTAAGAGGACAGGATAACCAATGCAGCCCCAATCTTACAACTATATGGGATAGAATCTCAGAAGTTGAACTAGGACTAGATATATAGATATCTGCATAAAGATCATAATTTAAACTATAAAAGTTGATAATGTCACCAAGAGAAATGGTAGAGGAAGAAGATAAAAGGGACAAGGACAGGGACATTGGGGTACATCCACAATATAAGAAACTGGGCTGGGATAATGATCTAGCAAATGAAACTGAGAAGAGAATAAACAGATAGAAGACAGAAAGGAGTAAATATCTAGTAGGAGATGATGGTTAAGAATGTCAAATACTGCATAGAGATCCAGAAGGATAAAGCTTTAAAAAAGTCCATTGGATTTGGCAACAGCAAAAACAAAAACAAAACAGATCATTGGTAGAACTTGGAAGAGAGTAGTTTCAGTTCCTCCATGATATTGAAAGCTATTCTGCAAGAGGTTGTAAGAGCAGAAATGATAGCAACAAATGTTGGCAGTTCTCTCCCCCACACACACACCCCACCCCTGGAATTTGTCTGTAAAAAGTAGGAAAGAGATTAGACCATTGCTTGAGGAGATGGTAGGGACAAATGAGCTTTTTTTGTGGACAAGAAGAAAGGAGCTAGTAAATAAAGTTATTGAAGATTATAAAGAGTAGAAAATAATTATACAAGCAGTCTGTGAAAGAAAGTAGAAAGGGGTGAGATCAGAAGTACAAGTCAGAGCTGATTTGGGCATAAAGAAGGGCCACATCCTTATTAGAGACTGGATTAAAGGAGTAGAGAATTGAGGATAACATCTAGATTTAATATGACAAGACTAAAAATCACTAGCTCCTTCATCCAGTTTAATATGGTGTGGTCTCCAGGTCCCTCACATTCTTAGTTGTTCTTCTCTGAATGCACTACAAAACTGACAATATTATTCCTAAAATATTGACACCCAAAACAAAATAGTTCAGCAGGGATCCTACCAATGCCAGAATATAGTTCCTTTGTGCTGTCTCTCCCTCCTTAATACAAGCTTTCATTTCCATTCAGCTTCATTCTGTTGATCTTTTCCATCATGTACCAGCCTCAGATACCTTCTTTTCCCCTTACTTCCTGCTTTTCAGTCTCCTTTGGTGTGTTGTCTTGTCCCATTACATTGTAAGTTCCTTGAGGGCAGGAATTATCTTTCTTTTTCATATTTGTATCCCTGGCACTTAGCACAGTTCCTAGTACATAGTAGGAACTTGATAAATGTTTATTGACTGACAACTTAAGACCACATTAGATTGGGGGGGAGGGGACTACATTAAAACACTGAATCTTTATTGAATGAAGTGGTATCTTCCAGACTTTCCTCAAATTGTACTTGCAAACTGATTTTTTTTAACCCAAGTGTAGGACTTTACATTTATCTCAAACCCCATTCCTCATCCTACACTATCCAACATGCCTCTTCCTAACTATCTCAACCCCAAAGGCACAAGTAAATATTGCCTATCCCTTGCACAGAGTCTTTTGGAATGCCTGCTCCACAGCCAACAAATTTGCTTTCTTCCTCTATCTTTTCTTTTCCTACTCCATCCATTTCCTGGCTCTCTCTGAGGACATAGCTTCCCTACTGTATCAGCAATGCCATATTCACAATGCCTATAGAGATTACAAATATGCTGATATAATTATCCATTAGGAAATACGTCATGTTTGCCATATGAGGAAATAAACTAGAAAATTTATTAAGATACCAAAAGACTGAGTCCCAAAACCAGAAAGTGAAAGCCATCAGAGTAGTTATGACATTGGCACAGGTAGATAAAGTAGAAAGCACCCACATTTTCAAGCCTTTAAAACAGAACAGGCTACCTCAGGCAAAGGTCCTCCTCTCCCCACGCACAGCAACCACCCAGCGTCCTGGAAGCGCACTCCCAGCAGCTCCGGCCCCTGGCAGTCCTCAGCAGGAGTCCTTAGCAGAAAGTCCTTAGCAGTTCTAACTCAAAAAGGGCTTCGCGCTGCCACTGCCTCTGCTGCTGCCGCCGCCACCACCACCGCCAGCCACCGAAGGAACGCTAGCTTGGCTTCCGCTTCCTCTTGCTCCGCCCCTTCCTGCTACGTCAGCAAGTCCAACGGGGCATGGAAGATCTTTAAATCCCATAACCCTTACACCTACCCACCCTTTACATCAATGGCGACAATTTCACTCATCCTCTCTACTCACTAGGTCCAGTTGGGGGAGTGGGAATACTCCTTGCTGCCCTACTACGATCACTCAGTAACCATTCTCCCTTTGATGTCCACATCATCCTCCCAATCAAAATCCTGTTAGCTATTGCCAAAAGACTTTCAAGACATTCTCCTTACTTCATCAATGAGGTCAGTATCTGGCTCACAATTTTGCTCTCTTTCCCAACCCCTGCCCTCATACTAAGACATATTGATTCTCCCACAAACACCTGAAACTCCCAGTTCCACAATGTATTCTTTTCCCATGATGTACTTCTCCACTCCACTTCAGCCGCATAGAGGCTGTCAATTCAATTCAATAAATATTTAATAAGTCCCTACTATGTGCCTGGCCTTTATCTTTCCATTACCCACAAATGCACCCCCTCCACATTCAAGAGTTCTGAAGTTCCCCATCTTATCACAATCTTTTGGTTTTCACTTTTCCTTCCACCTTCCTTACTCTTTGTCCACACCATGACTTCCAATCTCTTGACTCCTTAGTTCTCTCAGGCTATCACCCCTATACTAACTATTTTCTCCTCCTTTCTCCATCTTGACCAGTTCAATACAATTCAACTCTACACTGTCTTCTCCTCTTGAGTCCTTTGCTCCCTTATTATACTGCTGATTGTGAGGCCTGAAAGGCAAAGCTTCAGCCATAGATCCCACCACCATCCACTGTATTCACTCCTACACACAAACTGCTGAAAAAAGGTGAAAAAAAAAATCATGTGACTGTGCTTATTGGATCCACTAAAATTTATATTACATAACCTCAATTAGATCCTCACTACTGCTAGAGAATCTTCTATATTCACTATCCCACTTTTCATAGTGGCTCTTCCACGTTTATCCCTCTTCAAATTTCCCATGGCTCCCCACCTCCATTCTTTCTCAGCTAAGAACCTTGCTTTATGTTTTCCTTAAAAAATTGAGGCCATTTGCAGTGAGCTCCCTCTTTTCCCCTCCTCATCTTATATCACCCAGAGGCTTTTTTTCAAAAGTGATATACCTAGGGGCGGCCAGGTAGCACAGCGAGCAAGAGCACCGGCCCCAGTGTCAGGATGACCTGGGGATCGAATCCGGCTCCCATCCACCCAGAAACACCTGGCCACATAACCTTGAGCAAGTTACTTAACCCCAATTGCTTTAAAAAAAAAAGTGATATACCTATCCTATGGACTTCCCATCTAGCTGTATCTAGGCAATAAGCGTTCTTCAACTTCATTTTTTCACATTAGGTCAATCTCCTTGGATTAGTCATGAATCTCACTGAAGCAGCAGGATACAATGAAAAAGATATTAAAATTTGCAGTCAGAGGATGCGAGTTCAGATCCTTCCTCCATCGCTTTATTACCCATGTGATCAGGCAAGTTACTTTCCTGAAATATATTTCTGTATCACTAGCTGCCTAGTAGATATTTGAAACTGTATGTCCCATAGACATCCCAAAGCTCAACATATCCAAAAAAGAACATTACTTCTCCCCAAACCACCCTTCTTCTTAATTTACAAACAGACATACCCAATATACTTCCAGTCGCCCAATTTCAAAGCCATGGCATTGTCTTTGACTCCTCACTCTCTCTCACCCGACATATCTGGTAAGTTAACAGATGTTGATTCCACCTCCACAGTATTTTCTCACATATGTCTCCTTTTCTCTGCTCACATGGCCACCACCCTAGTTCAGGATCTCATTGTTTCTAACCAGGACAATGACAATTGCCTTCTAATTAGTCACTCTGACTCAAGTTCATTCTTTCTCTCCAATCCATTTTCCACACAGCTGCCAGTGCTTTTTCTTTTTCTTTCTTTTCTTTTCTTTTTTTTTTTTTTGCTTTTTGGAGGGCAATTGGGGTTAAGTAACTTGCCCAATATTACATGGTTAGTTTTTTTGTGGGGGTGTTAAGTGTCCGAGGATGGAACCGAACTCGGGTCCTCCTGACTCCAGGGCTGGTGCTTTACTCACTGCACCACCTAGCCGCCTCTACCAGTGCTTTTTCTACAGGGCAAGTCTGATCACATCCCTCTTGTCAAAAAAAAAAAGAAGATAATACTGGACTATGAGTTTTAGGCACAGGTCTTCCAGGAATAATTCAACAAAACAATAAATCAAGACTTGGTCTGTAGGGTTCACCGTTCAAGGTATAAATATTCACACTGAAAAGTTTAAAATCAGCTCTTACGAGTTAGTCCTAGTTGTCTCCAGCTCACTTCTGGTTTTAGGTGGTAGAAATATTTATTTCTTAATATTTTAAATATTAAGAAATTAAATAAGAAATATTTATTTCTTAATATTTTCAGTTCAATTAAAAAATAGGTTCATAATATGCCTCTTTGGTTCCCTACTCAAGAACTCCAGCCGTTCCTTATTATTTATAGAGTCAAATATAAACTTTTCTAATTGGCATTTAAAGTCCTTCACAGGGATTAACTCACTAGCAGCTGTGGCAGTTTCCAGACTTTTCAACCCACAAATTCCAAAGACAGTATAGAAGGTCAGTGGGAGAACTCTTCAGGACTTGGATAATAGAGGAGAGTGGTCCAACCCCAGACTGGAGATGGCAGAGGTGGCTGCAGCAGCAGCAGCAACAGCAACAGCAGCTGCTTCTTCCAAAGCTCTGCGCCCATAGATGGTGTGGGGATTGAGCAGTTTATCAGAGGGCGAGTAGAAGAATCTCTTTGCTCAAGCCAAAGCAGGATTCTCTTGCTTTTCCCTGCTTGGATCTGGGTCACCATACTGGGTAGTGGTCCTGGGGTGAGGAGGAGCAATGGTGTGGCAGAGCTTGTGACTGCAGTGGAGGGGGAATCCTCACAGTTTGAAGGCAGAAAAGAGTGCTTGCAGTCACTCACAGACCAGAGTACAGACCAGGAAAGGAGTAAACACCTCTCCTTTGATCATACCACCTTGGAAGAGCTTAAAACATACAGGTTCCTAGAATTATCTCTGAAAAGAGCTGTACAAAACCCCTGAAACTTGGGACAGTACACCCACACCCACACCAACACCCACTGGAAGCAGAGTTTTACCTTGACAAAGAGTTAGAAAGTCAAGTATTTGGGAAAATGAGCAAACAGCATAAACAAACTCATGCTATAGAATCTTACTTTGGTGACAAAGAAGATCAAAACAGACAACTAGAAGAAGACAACAAAGTCAAAACTCCAAGAAAAATATAAATTGGTCACAGAGCATGGAAGAGCTCAAAAAGGATTTTGAAAATCAACTAAGAGAAGTAGAGAAAAATTGGGAAGAGAAATGATAGTGATGAAAGAAAATCATGAAAAATGAGTCAACAGCTTGACTCATTTAGGAGACCCTAAAAATACTGAAGAAAAAACACCTTAAAAATAGACTAACCCTGGGGTGGCCAGGTAGCACAGCGAGTAAGAGCACCGTCTCCAGTGTTGAGAAGACCTGGAGATCGAATCCCGGGCTCAGACACTTAGCACCCACCCAGAAACACCTGGACGTGTAACCTTGAGCAAGTTACTTAACCCCAATTGCTATGGGGCGGCCAGGTGGCTCAGCAAGTAAGAGCGCCGGCTCCAGTGTCGGGATAACCTGGATCAAATCCGGGCTCAGATACTCAGCACCACACCCAGAAATAATAACTGGCCGTGTAACCTTGAGCAAGTTACTTAACCCCAATTGCTTTAAAAAAAAAAAAAAGACTAACCCAAATAGCAAAAGAGGTCCAAAAAGGCAATGAGGAGAAAAATGCCTGAAAAAAATAGAAATGGACAAATGGAAAAGGAGGTCCAAAAGTTCACTGAAGAAAATAATTTCATAAAAATTAGAATGTAGCAAATGGAAGTAAATAACTTTATGAGAAATCAAGAAATTATAAAACAGAACCAAAAGAATGAAAAAATAGAAGACAATGTGAAATATCTCATTGGAAAAACCACTGACCTAGAAAAATAGATTTAGGGGACAGCCAGGTAGCACAGCGAGTAAGAGCACCATCTCCAGTGTTGAGAAGACCTGGAGATCGAATCCCTGGCTCAGACACTTAGCACCCACCCAGAAACACCTGGCCATGTAACCTTGAGCAAATTACTTAACCCCAATTGCTTAGGGGTGGCCAGGTGGCTCAGCAAGTAAGAGCACCAGCTCCAGTGTCGGGATGACCTGGGGATCAAATCCAGGCTCAGATACTCAGCACCACACCCAGAAATAACTGGCCATGTAACCTTGAGCAAGTTACTTAACCCCAGTTGCTTTTTAAAAAAAATTTTTTTAAAGATTTAGGAGAGATAATTTAAAAATTATTGTGCTACCTGAAAGCCATGATCAAAAAAGGGCCTAGACATCATCTTTCAAGAAATTATCAAGGAAAATTGCCCTGACATTCTAGAACCAGAGAGCAAAATAGAAATTGAAAGAATACACCAATCACCTCTTGAAAGAGATCACAAAAGGAAAACTCCTAGGAATATTGTAGCCTAATTCCAGAGTTCCCAGGTCCAGGAAAAAATATTGCAAGCAGCCAGAAAGAAACAATTTGAGTTGTGGAAGCACAATTAAGATAACACAAATGTTACGGTTTAAACCCAGGGACACCAAAAACTGTTCAGGTGGGGGCTCTGCCCACCCAAAAACTGTTGGGGTTTCATGATGTGTTGTGGTAGAACCACCTCAAAGAATTCAGAATCGGACCACCTCTAATCCAAGTATAGGCATTTATTGAGATTGATGCCTCTCACAAAGCGGGCTAAGTTCCAAGAGGAACCAGCAATTTTAGAGAAAGAAAGATGGATTTTTATAGCATAAAGATGCAATTACAAAAAGGCAGGAGGAGTTTGTTAAGGGATTAGGTAATGGAGGAGGGGCCCCATTTATGGTTCTGTAGTTAAACATTCTGGTCATTCTACCCTCCAACTGGCTAGCTATTGTGGTCCTGTCTGGTTAAGACATATAGTTAGGTATTGTGGTCCTGTCTTGGGCTAGATGGATGATGTGATTGTTATTGAATGCAAGAACACACCTGTTTCTGTGGGAATGGGTCTGGGGGCAGTGACCAGGTAGAGGCAGCAGCTGGGTTCCTATCACATGGACACACCTGCTGTTTCTGTGGGAACTAAGAGTTCAGGGACACACCTGTTGTTCCAGTGAGCAGTGAGGCATATATGAAGACGTTAGGACATTTACAGGAGGGCTAGGTAGGTGCAGTGGGACTGCTGTTCAGTGGGGGCAGGCCTATAATGAAGTTAGAATATTGGGACTGGGGGCAGCTTTATTAGGATTCCATCAACAAGATCTAGCAGCTTCTACATTAAGGAATCAGAGGGCTTGGAATATGATATTCCAGAGGTCAAAGGAGCTATGATTAAAGCCAAGAATCACCTATCCAGCAAAACTGAGTATAATACTTCAGGGCAAAATTTGACATTCAATTAAATAGAGGACTTTCAAGCATTCTTAATGAAAAGACCAGAGTTTAATAGAAAATTTGACATTCAAATACAAAAATCAAGAGAAGCATGGAAAGGAAAAGAGCAAAGAGTAATCATAAGGGACTTGTTAAAGTTGACCTGTTTACATTCCTACATGGAAAGATGATATTTGTAACTCATGAGACCTTTCTCAGTATTAGGGTAGTTGGAGTGAATATCTCTCTCTCACTGTCTCAGAGGACACAGGGTGAATTGAATATGAAGGGATGATATCTAAAAAATAAAATTAAGAGGTGAGAGAGGACTATACTGGAAGAAGAAAGGGAGAGATAGACTGGGGTAAATTATCCGACATAAAAGAGGGAAGTAAAAGCTTTTACAATGGAGGGGAAGAGGGGAGAGGTGAAAGGGAATGAGTGAAACTTACTCTTACTGGATTTGGCTTAAGGAAGGAATAATGTACATACTCACTTGGGCTACCCTACAGGAAAGTAGGGGGGAAGGGAATGGGGGGGTAGAAGAAAATGGAGGGAAGATTGGGGGAGGAAGTAGTCAGAAACACTTTTGGGGTGGCTTGGTGGTTCAGTGAGTAGAGCACAGGCCCTGGAGTCAGGAGGACCTGAATTCAAATCCAGCCTCAAACACTTAACACAGAAACTAGCCGTGTGACCTTGGGCAAGTCACTTAACCCCAATAGCCCTCCAAAAAGCAAAAAAAAAAAAGAAGAAGAAGAAGAAGCAAACACTTTTGAAAAGGAACAGGGTCAAAGGAGAAAATAGAATAAGTGGGGAGCAGGATAGGATGAAGGGAAATATAGTTAATCTTTCACACCATAACTATTATGGAAGTGTTTTGCATAACTACACATGTATAATCTATATTGAATTGTTTGCTTTCTAAATGAGGTTGGGTGGGGAAGGAAGAAGGGAGAGAATTTTGGAACTCAAAGTTTTAAAAATAAATGTTAAAAATTGTTTACATCCAACTAGGAAATAAGATATACATGCAATGGGGGAAGGGGTAATCAGAATGCATGTCATCTTGGGATGGGGGGGTGGGAGAAATGACCTGACCCCAACCTATCTTTTCAGCATTATTGACTCCTCAGTTCAGCCAGACTGGCCCTCTCACTGTCCTCACACACAGCATTCTATCTCCCATTTCCATCCACATCTTGCACTGAATGCCCCCCCTGGAATGAAATCCCTCTTCACATCCACCTGCTAGGATGACTTGTCTCTTTCAAAATTCAATTCAAGCACCACCTTCTACACAAGTTCTTTTCTGCTTTCCTCTCCAGATGCTAATTCCCTTCAAGAACAAACTGTAATAACTTTCCCCAGTCCTTATGGGATATACTTTCCCCTATACCTCTTCAGTTTCTGGGGAAGCAGGCTCAAAACTTGGTTCAATTCCTACAAAGCATTGGTTCCACTAAGTTAACATCCAAAGGCAGCATCTCTGCTGGATGAATCCTCATTTCAGCTTTTGGCCCAATAAGTCCAGAACGTCACTGCAAAAATTATTCCCTGCTTCTCCAATCATAGATGCTTGTAATGCCATGCACAGAAGCTTTCCAGAAGAACTGCTACTGTGAACAGCTTTTTAAAGATTCTGATTATTCAGTATAGTGACCACTCTATTCCATAACAAAAGTAAAACATCCATGGAAAATCAAGGTACAGCATTCACCATATTTCAACTTATCACAGAAAATCACAATATAATATTCACAACATAGTCTCAAAGTAAAATAGTCACTCAAGTTAATTCGATTAGTCACCTATCAGTAGTCTCAAAGTCTTCCACTCTTGGGACAAAGTCTTGATTAACTCAATCAGTCACTAATTGGTAATAATAGTCAAAGTATTCAAAGTACAACCAGTCACTTATTCAGCAAAGTCTTACTAAGTATCATACACAAAACCCTCCACCCTTAGGTCACTAGTAAACTATAATTCCATAATTATTCGGTACCCAAGGAGAGGTCTTTTCTTCATCTTGACTTGGGGCCCGTTCTCAGATTCCCTGGATCCCCTTCCATGGTCTCAGATTCTACCTGGGTTCAATGGCAGACAGCTCCCAGTTCCTTGACCAGCTCTCTGGGGAGGTCCTGCTCCATACTGGGGTTCACAGAGTTTGGTCCATGTCAGCTCCTTCACCATTTCTGCTCCAAGAAATTCAAGGCTCAACCAAGCCACAAACAAACAAAGTCTCAGCATCCTGGTCATGCTTCAATCACCTGGGGTCCTGGCTCCTGGCTCCTGGCTCCTGGGCTCCTAGCCTCTTAGCTCTGGGCTTCTGGGCTCCTGTTCAGAAGAGCTCCACAACCACAAGTTTTCAGGACTCAGTTCTCCATTCTTCTGTAGCTGTTATGCCACCAGATCTCAGTCTCAAGGAAATTCTGACTGTGCCTCCCTGGGGCTTTTCTTATATACACAATATTATGTACTTCCTTCAGCCAATTTCCTGTTATGTCAGTAATAAGGGTACAGGAGTTCATACCTTTTGTTCCCCAATCAGAGGCTTGATTACTTACTAAGTGTTAAGTACCTGCTACTTTTGCAAACACAAAGGGATCTTCAAATTCAAAATTAGATTACCATTACAATGCTGTATTGGCTACAAAATCTGACCTACATTCTTTGACTCTCAAATTCCTCTGGATAGCTCTACCAATCTTTGAAATTCCCTTCACCTAGAATGGAAAAGAATGAATGGAAAGGGGGCCGCTAGGTGGCTCAGTGAGTAAAGCACCAGCCCTGTCCCAGAGTCAGTAGCCATGTAACCTTGGGCAAGTTACTTAACCCCAATTGCCCTCAAAAAGGCAAAAAAAAAAAAAAAAGAATGGATGGAAAGACAAAGGAAGCACCATTTCTCAGGGACCAAATAACCTCAGTGGGGGGAAGCCCTAAGGCCCTTCCCCAAATACATGGTCTCTCACTAGATACCATGAGAGTCACTGAGCTCCCTCAGATGCAAATGAAGCAAAGAGACAGTCAAAACTGACTCAGATCTTTTTTTCCGAAGATGCCAACAACCCACTGGAAAAGTCTCCTCTTAACCACACAGCCAATCAGAGTCAGGTACAGAATGTCCACGCTTCTTCCATGATTTCTCTAAGGCACTTCCCTTACACATTGTCACAAGTCTTCCCAGATACCATCTCCTCAGCATCCTCAGCTGGGAAAGGTTGCATCAGCCAAGCAAAATGATGGGATCTGTCATATTGTCATTGCATTTATATCTCTCATATGCACATATATAATTGTATATGTACATATTGTCTCCCCTAATTGAATTTAAACTCCTTGAGGGAAGGAGCTATTTCTTTTTTGTCTTTGTAACCTTGTGTCTAATACAACACCTAGAACACAGTAAGCACTTATAAATACTTGTAGATTGCTTCGTTGAAGTTGAAGTGGCTTAGCCTGTCTGGGTTTCAATTTTCTCATCTGTAAAATGAGTGGATTGGATTAGATGGTCTCTAAATTCCTTTCCAGCTTTAAATCTGTAATCCTATAAACCTTGTAGAATTCTGGGGCTTGATACAATCAGCACAATACTGTCCCCAAAGAGGAGTATCTGGAGGGTTTCACGATATTTAGGCTATCCCTCTTACATTTCAGTTGTGTAATAGGATATCATTTTTTTGACACCAGTAAACAGATTTTGGATCATTACTCCATATTTTATGTCCTATTTCTATTTTTTAATTTTTTTAATTTTTATATTTAAATGATATATGTATTTGTATTTAAATATTTTATATTTATATTTTTTAAAAATCAACTCTATTTTTAATTGATTTAAATTTTTTTGAAAAAATCTATTTCTCAGGTTACAAGTTATACCTAGCATGGAACCCTGTATGATAATAACATAGGCATGGCAGAGACCTTGTCAGAGGAGGTCCTGCTTCATTTTATTCTCCCAATTACCTGCTTTTTCATAATGAACAAACAAATATTGTAAGATCTTGAATCTCAGTACCTTTCAGTTAATTGTGTGACTGAAGATATAACCTGATGCAGAAAAGCATCTGTGAAAACCTGCTTGATTCTCTCATATTTTTTTTATAAGGATAGCCTCAATATGTATGTAGATCATTCTACAAAAGCCTTTCTAGAGATGAGAAAATAGATATTTGATAATCAACGTCTGTGGGGTGGGCAATAATACTACCTATGAATTTTTTTCCATTTGTTTGGTATATTCTTCTCTGTGAAATATCTCGAAAATTAATCCCTCAGTACTTGCTTCCAGGATAAATTTCTTCTGAGACCCACAAGCTACACTGGAGTCCTTTGAGGAGATGACATTCATACATATATTTCAGGTGCTTTATGATTTAAATGGGCTTGTGACCTGCTCGGGAAATGCTAATCACCTTTCCATGGGAAATATTTGCTTCAAATTTCAATCAGTTGACAATAAGTGCTTTAGAAATAGAATAAAAACTCTAGCACCACAGTTACTCTGAGAGACATGGTCTTTGTTTTGCTTTCTTTAATTTATAAGTTTCTTAGAAAAGGACCCATAGGGGCGGCCAGGTAGCACAGCAAGTAAGAGCACCGGCTCCAGTGTTGAGAAGACCTGGAGATCGAATCCCGGGCTCAGACACTTAGCACCCACCCAGAAACACCTGGCCGTGTAACCTTGAGCAAGTTACTTAACCCCAATTGCTTAGGGGCGGCCAGGTGGCGAGCACCGGTTCCAGTGTTAGACGACCTGGAGATCGAATCCCGGGCTCAGACGCTCAGCACCACACCCAGAAATGGCTGGCCGCGTAATCTTGAGCAAATTACTTAACCCCAATTGCTTTAAAAAAAAAAAAAAAGGACCCATAGGACGTTAGGAAAGAAAAAAAAAAACACTTAAAAGACTAAGGAATTGTTTTTACCAGGACAACATAAATTAGAGAGCCACAGTCTTCAAAACAGAACTACAAGCCTTTTGATTTCACAAGACCAAAATTGACAGGCAAATTCTCCTTTCTGATCTGCACTGCAGATCTCAATTACATATTCTGTACTTGTTCTGCATGTGGGGACAGAGAAGAGAACTTGGCCCTCAGCCTCAGCTATTGTACATTTATTCTTTAAACTGAGGAAAACGAACAGCTTGGACTTTCATGCTACTATAGCAAAGAGATAAAGTAGATGCAACCAGGTCTTTTTGCTAAACGATGAATGCTGTTTTATCTTATTTTGGTTCCAGATAGTGAGTATTTCATTTTTGCATGTTTCAAACATATGCCACTCTCTAAAACCCTAGAATTCTGATCACCTGCTCTTCTGAAGTGCAACAAATATACTTGAGCTGAATATGCCTGAAGCCAGATTTAGACCAGCCTCCAAAGGTTTCTTATTTAGCACCTATAAAGCAGAAGCAGTGTATTTTCTGTAGAATTTAAAAGCCCTTTCTTTGTATTTCAGAAGTATTCATCAATCAAGAATATAACTTAAACCTAGATTCAAGAATTTTAATGCTACAGTTGGGCAATGCAGTGGATAGGGGGTTGGTCTTGCAATCAGGAAGATCTGAATTCAAATCCTCTCTCAGACATTTACTAGCTATGTAACATGCACAGCGGCCAAACCTCAGTAAAACCATCTTGGCAGAAGGAGTATACCAGGCTGAGGTTCAAACCCATTGGTGAGTTCCCTGAGCATGTGAAGACTTCCTCCTGCAAAATGAGTGAATGAGAACAGCTTGTTCCAATGGCCATGAAGGTGGCTAAAACCCTTAAAGCTTGGTCACCCACTGTATCCCAGGTCATTGCCAGTCATCTTGACTTTTGTCCTGCCACTGGACTTCAATGACTCAAAAAAGAGAGAGTGAGGCTGATGACTTTGCTCAACTCTGCCTCCCTTAAATCCAATTCCTCTCTACCTCAGAGTAAAATGGTATAATAATAGCATCTCCTTCAAAGGGCAGTTATGAGGATCAAATGAGAAGGTAAATGTACAGAGCATTGCAAACCAGGAAATGCTATAGAAATGCTAGCCATTATAATAATTATTATTATCATAACTTAAAATAACACTAATGCTCTTTCTATGTTATCTCCTTATGGGACTGATACCTGGGCTTTGGGTGAAAAAAAAAAGATGCCTTGGGATCATAACTAGTTCTGCCACTGTATTGACACTTTATGGGTGACAAACAGCACTGACAGATTAAAACCAGGACATAATATCCTGTAGCAATGTCTCAGTGCCTAACGTGCTTATCAGACAACATCATTAAATGAGCCCAAGGCTGACTTTTTTTCCCTCCAGTGGAACACAGTTTATATAACATGTGGTGAAGAAATAAAATGACTGCCTATTCAGAGTCCATTTTCAAAGATTTAGGTAACACTCTGCATCTCCTGAAGTCATTGTTCTTCTCCCTGTGCCTTTCTTCCCAGTCTGACTCTCTCAATAGCCAGATCCTGTTCAATATACCTGCTCATAGCAAGTTTCTCTCTCTCCTTGCTGGGGCCCTGCTCCATCACTTTGCAGAAATCCCTTATTAAAGCATTTTCTCCTCCCTGTAACAAATTGCAGCTCCATCGTTTCAGGGCAAAAGCAAAAGGATAAGATGAGAACGTGTTTTGAGAGTATCTACCCCAGAAATACTTCAGTTTTATGTAACAACCAGAAAAGAATCACACGGGTCATCCCCTTTTAATGCCTTTTCAAAGACTTGTCAGAAAGATTTTGTTCACCACACTCCCAATCAAATGCACGATTTTCTTTCAGGTAAGCAGTTGCTCTTAATTATGTGAATATCCAAATATTTAAACTATTGTATATCCTCACAACGTCTTCATTTCTATTGACAATCTCACCACTATCAACCCAGTAACCCAGACTTGAAACTTCAAAATCATCTTTGACCCTCTCTTCTCTCAATCCAATCAAGAATTGAATCTGATGGATTCTATTTCTAAAATGTATTCTGAACTATTTCCTCTTTAATTTAATATTGCCATCACTAAGTCCAAATTTTAGTTCCAGTCCAGATTTAAATATTATATATTCTTTTAAAACTTTTCCCATTTGGTAAGGTATTTTCAAGTTATTACTCTAAGTTTGGGCAAAATATCAGAATTATAATATGTAAAAAATGCTTGACTGCAAGCTTACTCTTGTGAATAATAGGTGGTTATTTGAAAAAAAAAAAAGAGTGGACATTTTTTTTTTTTGCCTTTTGGAGGGCAATTGGGGTTAAGTAACTTGCCCAAGGTTACATGGCTAGTTTTTTTGTGTGGTGTTAAGTGTCTGAGGCCAGAACCGAACTCGGGTCCTCCTGACTCTGGAGCCAGTGCTTTACTCACTGCACCACCTAGCCACCCCTAAGAGTGTACATTTTAAAAGTGGCTTGTTATAGCCACATATTTTTAGGCCTCATTTATGTCCTTGGAGTTGCTTAGAGTGGCAGAGTCATGTTCTGGTATAAACAAAGGCTCCAAAGTCAATGGGGAACACCTTCCCCAAAGGTCACTGCCATGTTTTTTCTGATAACATTGTTTAGGTAACCTATTTCTTCTGTTAATCCGGGTATTTTCTATTTCTTGTAATCATTTATCTATTTCCTCTAAGTTACCTATGCCATCATAAGATTTGTTTTTTCCAGCATCATAAGATAGCAGACCCTTACATTGCTATTTGTTCCTCACTTGCTGCACCCTCTGTGAATCTTACTCTTTCTGCTCAACCTGTGACCTCCACACCACTGTCCCACCTTGGAAGATACCCAGTCCCAGAAAGGGCTGAGATTTTCATATCAGAGAAGCAGAAAGAAGCTACTGGGAATGGAAGTAGAGCTCTGCACTGATGGGAAGTGTGCCCACAACCCTTTACCATTGCCTCTTAAAAGCCATGCCCTCTTGAAAAATGTGCTTATACTGGTCCTTTTTGTGCCCTCCCCCCAAATGTTAGCTTCCACTAGATTGACTTTAACCTCCACTGGACTCTCCATTCAATCCCCATATGCTCTCCTTCTGCAGTATTTACTGTTGAAAGGCAGTGGGCAGGCTGCCATATGCCAGTAGTTGCCCATTTCTATGGCTTAGTTTTAGTGAGAGATGTCCCTCTCAAACCCCTCATGAGATATTCAGGGAGAAGGAGCTATAGGCCAGACATGTTACAAAAACAAGAAATAAGAGAATGAAAGTGGAAGCTGTCTTTCTTGTTCGATTCTACTGAGTAAGGATCTCAATGGGCAATCCTCTTATTGCAAATGCCACTTGATGACATCACAAGACAAAGGGACAGAATCAGGGTTGATTTTGTTATCTCAAAGCACCCAAGCCCTTCACTGTGGAGTCACACATGCTCCCCAGAAGTTGCCTGGGGAACTTAGCACACCATCCACATGATGGCCCCTGAAGGTCTATCCCCAATTCATTCTCCAATTAAACCCCAACTGTACTCATAATTTATCTTTTGTTATGCAAAATGAGGATTTGATTTTATGGAAGAAGTAGAAATGTGATTGTTACGGACTGTAGAAAAATTGAAATACTGCCAAAACAAAGATATTATCTTTAAAAGTTATCAGAGAATTTCAAAGTATCTCAAAGCATTTTATTTGCATAGCACTAAAGGAAATGGCTTCATCACAGTCAAACTTGAAACTGCTCTAACTAGACCACTCTGAAGTAACAGCTCTATAACAGTATTGATCCCTACATACATACAGTCACAACTGATAATCAGCAATTAATCAACTTGAGCTGTCTCTCCAGTCTGTTTGACTTTGACCTCCACTTTCAGTCCAGAAAAGGAGGACATGCTGGACCCTGCCATAACCCCCAAATATCTTCTACTCTGGGCACAATCTGCTACTCTTGTACCACCTCTCTTCTCTTGAACCTGCTTTTTGCCCTCACCTTGATTTCCCTAAGGTTCTCTCCGTGATAGTTTGTCAGTTCAACAGTGCGCTGTCCTCTACTCTTGAATTCCTTGCTCACTCGTTTCCCTGTTAATTTCTAATCTTAAGTTGCCCTTCCCATCCACTTTCAATGTTACTATTCCCAAAATGTCAAACCTTTGCCTCCATGGTGGGTCAGAACTAGGACAGATTAGTAGAAATTATAGGGATTCATATTTTAACTCAATATTAAGACATTTCAAACAATGATCAGTACAAAAATGAAACAAACTACTTTGAGAGGTAGTGATTTCCCCAATACTAGAGATTCTCTGAGTTTCCTTCAGCTCTGAATCTATTATCCTATGATATTCTGTAGTCTCTGAAATTCTGTAACAAGATATGAGCTATCACCATCACAATTATTTTGATTGCTTTATAGAATTAGTTCACGCACTCCAGATTTGCTTTGGAACTTACAAGACACTCCATCGGATGAATTTATTTTCTCCTTTGCCACCCCCAAAAGAATTCATTCCCTAATAAAAGACCAACCAGCTGATAGAATGGCTACTTCATACTGTATCAACGAGGAAATCAGTAGCTAGTCAACATTAGCACTGCCACTGCATTACACATGAGGAGTTAAGTTTTGTCCTTTGTTAATTTTCTAGAAAGTGAAAATTTGGATGAATTGCTTTTTGATAACTGTTTCTGAAAATAAAAGAGAAAATAGTGCCATAGCAATGATAAGTTTTGTTTCTCTGTGCCCTGCCCCCTTTGTTGTGTGTGTTTTTTCCCCAACTTGTAGATGAAGGGGCTTCCTTTCACCCTTGTGATGATACATACTGTGGGCCTTTTCCTGAATCTGAGCCAGAGGTGAAGGCTGTAGCTCACTTTCTCCGAAAACGCAGGAAGCACATCAGAGCCTACCTCTCCTTCCATGCTTATGCCCAGATGTTGCTCTACCCCTACTCTTATAAATATGCAAAAATTCCCAATTTCAGCTGTGTTGTAAGTACCTGATTTCATGTGTATATGTGTGTATCTGGTTTTGTATGTTACATTCTGTAAGGTGGTAAGCTGGGTTTTGTAGCTCTTTTTCTGATTTTAATATAGATTTTAGCTATAATCATATGCTTTGCCAACCTATTTGCATTCTTATCACAAGTTTGGGAGAAAGGTCAACCTGGATTTGATTAGTTTTATAACCTTTGTCACATATCCAGGACTGTAATTAATTCTATTGGGTAAATAATTGTAACTGTATTATAATGCAATTGTAATTAATTAAAAGTAAATTAAAATTAATAAGAGCTAATTACTCAGTAAATGCTACCAAATCCCTGGATATATCTATCTAAAAACCTGCCCATATAAAAATAAAACTCCTATACATAGAAACTTTGAGTTTTTAAAATTGGATCTTTAAGAAAATACATTTATGGTATAAGATCCTCTACTGTTGCTAGCAACGGGTGCAAATTCAGTGTAAAATAGGTCTATTTTGATATACACATATTTAATATTAAGGAGTTAGGCTCCCTTTCAACCTCCCCCAGGATCTTCTTTCTGAAAGCCTTGTGTCTGTTTTGTGCCACACTGAAAGGGACTTAGCCACTCAAGTATCAAAAGGAATTCCCTATCAAGCAATCTTACCTCTAAGCTGTGGATCCCAATGATACCATTCTAGTAAGATTCCACTGCACTGTCTTAATCAGAAAAGCCCAAATAAAAATAGCCTATATACTTTAACTGTTAGTATTTGCCTATTAACTATTAGCAAATGCCCAAGTGGGCTTTTATCTTTATAAAATATTAATCCTTTAGGCATTTTATTCTATCATATTTCACCTTGACCAATATTCAGAGCTCCTCATTACAATGACTCTACAGTGGTTAATATAGGGTTGTGGGGGTTTTTTTTGGTTATCATCATTTGACTCCACGGAAAGTAAACTCATTAGAAATGTCCTTCAAATCTCCTACAGAGTCCAGCTTCTTATCTGCAAGAGTCTACACTATGTTTATTTTCATTTTGCAGTAGTTCTGGAGTTCTGAGCTCTGGAGTTCACAAAGCTTGATTCAAATCACATCTCTTAACAGTAATCTTATATGACCTTGCACAAGTCACTTAATCTCCTTTGCTTAATCTCAAATTTCTCTTGAACCATCTATATAAAATGAATGCATTAGATAAAGGATTCTTAACATGGGGTCCAAAGATTGCTCCATCCCCAAGATGTCCATGGATAGATTTCTAGGGGGGGTGAATTGTATCTTGATTTTCAAAAATCTTTAGTTTCTCTTTCTAATCCTGTGTATTTTATTTTCTGCATTTAAAAACATTATTCTGAAAAGGAATCCATTGGCTTCACCTGACTGCCTAAGGGATCCAGAGCACACAAAAAGCTAAAAATCCATAGGTTTGGGGCAGCCAGGTGGCACAGTGAGTAAGAGCGCTGGCCCCAGAGTCGGGAGACCCAGGATCGGTTCTGGCCTCAGATACTTAACACCCACACAAAATAACTGGCCATGTAACCTTGAGCAAGTTACTTAACCCCAATTGCTTAAAAAAAATCCACAGGTTAGATGATAACCAAGGTCCCTCTCAATTCTAGCTAGATCTATAGTCCTACAATCTCATTTTTTCCTATTTTTAATATTGTTCACACATCTATGACATCCCTTTGTTTCTTCATTCATCCTTCAGTGTCTTATTAAACAATTTTCCACTACCCTTTCACCATGGAGATAGTACTCTCTGGTGTTCAATCAAGACAAGGTAGGTTCAGGTTAATGATTTTTTTTACAGTTATGGGATTTAATTTGTTCAAAGCTATCTTGAGATATGTAGTTATTTAGACCCTTAATTCCAAACTATAAAGGCAGCATGGCTGGGTTCAAACCTCATGTCTTGCATAATACCTGTGTGGCCCTGCACAAATCACTTAACCCCTATGTGCTTCAGGACTTAGCCACTAAAGTCATGTATGGGTCTCCATTCCTTTTGTTGGTGATGTTGATTTAGGGAGTATGGGGAGATCCTGAAGACAAATAATAATCAACAATGTAACTTTTTTTTATTTTGGAAGGGGGAAGGCAAGGTAATTGGGGTTAAGTGACTTGCCCAAGGTCATACAGCTAGTGTCAATTGTCTGAGGCCGAATTTGAACTCAAATCCTCCTGACTACAGAACCAATGCTCTATTCACTGTGCCACCTAGCTGCCCCCTGCCTTTTTTATGTTTGTAACTATTGTAACACACTGGCTAACTACTGAAGGGTAACCCAGAGATTTATATAGCTATATTCATTAATCACACCTCTCTATCGTCTCAAACTTAACTCAAAACTGAATTCATTATCTCTCCCCAAATAAATTTTTCTCTCTTCCAATTTCCTTCTCTCTTTTAATATCACCACCATTCTCCCAATGATAAAGATTCAAGTCCCTGGAGTCGTTCTTGAGCCTTCCCTTTCCATTTAATTTGACATATATTTGTTATATGCCAGGCACTGTATTGGCAACAAGGATACAAAAACAGAAATTAAAGAGACCTGTCCTAGGTAAACTTGAGTTCTCTGAGGAGGATACAGTATGTGCATAGATAGATAAATCCAAAGTAAGTAAAAATAATGCAAAATAGTTTCAAGAGGGAGACAACATAGACAGGTGAGGAGTTCAAGAAAGGCAGCAAGTAGGAAGTAGTAGCCAAGATGTCCTCTGAAATAAGTGAGAGGTTGTATAAGGCAGAGGCTATATAAAATCTTAAAGGAAAGAGCTAGAATATCAAATATTGAGAACAGAGTGTACATGAGGGGTATTATTATACTGGATATATTATATTATATATTATACTAGATGATATTATATTGGATAGGTAGATGAAAGCTTGGTGAAAGAGAGGGAGGAAGTTAGTGAAAAGTAATAGACATGGAAAAAGAGAAGAGTGTCAATAAAACGTTTTGTAAATATACAGAAGAAAACAAAAATTCAGAGACATAGAAGTGTTTTACTACTTTGTTCAATTTAATATATGCTTTTAAAACAAGTTATACCTAACAGAATTTCCTGGTTTCATATACAATCGCATTATTTGTTCTCCTTTGTCTATGGAAATTTCTTAGTTGTTGGTGATTGTTAAATTCATTTTTAAAAAGGGGAGGAAATGGAGAGGCTAGGTGGAGCAGTGAATAGAGCATCGGCCTGGAGTCAGGAGGACCTTTGTTCAAATCTGACCTCAGACACGTAACATTTACTAGCTATGTGATTTTGGGCAAACCCCAATTGCCCTGCCTTTCCTCCTCCAAAAAGTAAAAAAATAAAAAGGGGAAAAAGGAAAGGAAGATAGAAGTCATATTGTGGAGAGATTTAAATGCCAAATAGAGAACTTTGCATTTTTTCCTAGAGAAAATAATAATTCTCTGGAGATTGTTGTGTAAGGAAGTGACACTATCAGATCTGTGTTTTAGGAATATCAATTTGGCAAGTTAATAGAGTATGGATTGCAGAGAAAGCAGGAAGACCTCACTCCCACTCCCCCATCCAATTAGTTAGTAAGAAGCATCAACCTTAGCTCCCAATTTCTTTTTTTTTCATTCCCTTCTTTCTATTTCTACCTTCACAACCCAAATTCAGGCCCCCATTAACTATTTGTGGGCTAATTAATATCCTCTTAACTACTCTCCCTACCTCCAGTCTCTCTTGCAGTCATAGGTTTATAAAGCTTAGAACTTTAAGGATCTTAGAAATCATATGGTCCAAACCCATCGTTTAATAACTGAAAATAGACCGAGAGAGATAGATTATCTGAAATATAAATCTGAAATGGTAAATAGAAGAGCCAGAATTTGAAGCCAGGTTTAATCCACTAAATCCAATATTCGTTCCACTCTCTCCATCCTTCATACTATAGCCAGGGTAATCTTAATGTGCATAGGTCTGATCAAACAATCTTTCTACCCAGAAATGTCTGGTGCCTCCTCATAGCTTACCTAACATAATACAAATTTCTCATTCCGGACAACCCCACTCCAATTTAATTTACTCTAACCTACCTTTCCATCCTAATAAAATGAGAAAATATCTGTAAAACACTAAACACAGTACCTGGCACATAGTAGGCATTTAATAAATGCTTGTTTCCTTACCCTTCCTTTATGATGTACTATCCCTGCTCTGGGTACTCAATGTTCTAGGCAAACCAGACTGTTCCTGTCATACCTTTAAAATCCACCTCCACTGAACTACTTGCCATTCCTTGAACACAAAATATGCCATGTATTTCCACTGGATGTCCTCCATTGCTTGGAAAGTTCTGTCTCCTCACCTCCAATCCTTAGTTACCTTGCCTTCTTTCCAGACAGCTCAAATCCCATCTTCAGCAGGAGCCCTTTCCCAGTCTCCTCAGGTGCACTTGCCTTCCTCTCTGAAATTATCTTCCAAGTCCTCTGTATGTATCTTCTATGTGCCTAATTATTTACATTATGTCTCCACCATTAAAATGTAAATTCCTTGAGGGCAAATACCTTCTCTGCATTTCTTTGTATCCCTGGCACTTAACACAATGTGTGGCATATAATAATTGTTTAATAAATACTTGTTGGTTGACTTACTATTGATTCTCCAATCTTTTCATTCCTTTTTCCTCTTCTTTGCCTATGTGCACATTGTTTTCCAGCATTATCCCCCACTTCTCCTCATGTTAAAATCCTTCCCTTCCTTCAAAATACAGCTCATATATCCCATCTTTCATAAAACCTTGCCTGATTCCCCTGGTATGAGTGATCTTTCTTATCTCAGATCTCTCATACTGCTCTGTTTGAACTCTGCATTTGTCATATTAGAGGCACATTATAGTTACTTATGTATTTATTTCATTTCCCCTACTCCATTGTAAGTTCTTTAATGACAAGTATACTATGTCTTGTTTCATCTTCCAATACTCAGAACAATGTATTGCTCCTAGTAGGCAATTATTAAACCTGTCTATTTGAACTGAAGACAGAAACACTTTAGTCTGGTTCAGAAAATAATACCATGTTGCCAATGGCTGTTCAATTTAAGTATTAAATTATTCAGTGGGGATTTGAAACTAGAGGGCTATGCACTGGTATCAACATACCTCTTTTCCTCTTACTTGACACATAACACCTCCATTAAACTCTGTGTTGAAACCATGTGTTTTACAATACTTTAAATGATGAATTACACACAATTAGGATCCTTTAGTAATTTTGCTAGTTTTTTCCCAACTTTTAGTATTTCTGTGATTTATTTTTGATGCTACTACTGGCACAGATAGTGAATTTGTAGGAAAATATACAGCTTGTACTTCTCATTGGCTAGGAAGTGGAAGATTAACCACGAGCATGGGGGGGGGGGGGGCGTACAATTCTGAAATGAGCACGCACACACACACATACACACACACACACACACACACTTTTGATTTCATCACCTGTACCATAGACCATTACTTGTCTACTCTGTAAGAAAGAATCTTCTCTGTTATTCAAATGTTTCATCCTTGCTCAGATATGCTTGAAAGCATAATTCTGCTACATGTTTCAGAGTTCAGATGGACTGTGGACTACCTGGGAGGTAGTGAGATATAGTTGGGAAGTCTTAGAGTTTCAGAGTTCAAGTCCTACTTCTGACACATACTGGCTGTGTGACCACAGGGAAATCACTTAAATTCTCTGGTCCTCAGATAGCTCTTCCTAAGATGATAATTTACAGAAGAGTTGCTCATCTGTATAGAGAGCTCCAACACCAAGAGTTCCCCATATCAATAATTTAATTTTCATAGATATAGACAAAAAAAAAACAAAGAAAAAGATCTGTCCCTTATTCCTAGAGGGTCCTGTCAATTCATTTGTAATTTATTAGAGATATTTTTCCCTAGCCTGATTCTCTTGCTGGTTTACCATGGATCTTTACAGAAAGTCTTCCTTCTTCTCCCTTAATCAAGAAAAATCAGTTCTATATTCATGTACCAGGATGACCCATATTTACTAGGTCACTCAACAATACTTTTCTAACTGTGCTCTAGGAATTTAACTCCTGTGCATCAAGGACTTTGTGCATGCTTAGCTGTGACAATTCAAATAAGAAGGAACTTTAATACATTTTCTGTGGCAAAGCTTGTTGTTTTTCTAGTATTTCAAATTTTGATATCATCATAATATATCTTGTAGTGGTAACTGTTGGAGCATGAATCATAAGTGTGTCAGTACATCTAAAGGTTCCAGCCTTATGAGGTTAGTAATGTGAAATTCTAATGTTCTTCCACACACAGGAATCTGCAGCTTATAACGCTGTTATTGCTCTGCATTCAGCATACGGGGTCCGCTATCAACATGGGCCTGCATCAAGCATCTTGTGTAAGTATCATGTGGGAGTATCCTGGGATTGGTTCTTTACCTGACTCATTTTTGGAAAAAGAAAAATTACATGCCCCTCTAAGTGAGTTTTGAGGCTTCTGAATTAGCTAAGGAGAGAGAAAAAGGTTTATATGTGATGAAATTTGTATTATTCTTTTTTTTTTTTGCTTTTTTTTTGGAGGGCAATTGGGGTTAAGTGACTTGCCCAAAGTCACATGGCTAGTAATTGTGTCAAGTGTCTGAGGCCAGATTTGAACTCAGGTCCTCCTGACTCCAGGGCTGGTGCTCTATTCACTGTGACATCTAACTGTCCCAAAATTTGTATTATTCTGACAAAAATTCCCCTTACCAATTTAACAGCTTCAAAGCAGAACATATTCTATGCAGTAATGAATGGAAAGTGAACAAAGATCTTCTAACTGCAGAGAGCATTCAACTGAGCTCATGGAGCTCTCCTGAACTGCCCTAAAATCTGCTATGAGAAGATCACTGAGTAAATATTCTAGCATTTACGAAAATGTTCCTTTTATTTTCACCCTTTTCCCTTCATTCTTATGAAATTCTATATCCCTACAGCAGCTGCAGCAAGAGAAATTTTATTTGATGTGGTGAGGAAAATATTAACCTATCAAGAAAAGATTGAAGGAGATGTGATGTGATGGTAATAATGTAAGATTGGTAGTCTTACTCTAATGATCTGTGTGGCATTGAGTAAGTCACTTAACCCCTCCTTT
>NW_027186304.1:78296231-78320476 GCF_028583685.1 Petaurus breviceps papuanus | reverse complement strand
AGAGAGAGAGAGGGAGAGAGAGAGGTCTATAGCAATTTATTTATAAATTCTCTGAGTATTATGATTGAGGGTAGCTAAGTGGTGCAGTAGATAGAGTGCTGGACCTAGAGTCCTAAGTTAAAATCTAGTCTTAGACATTTACTAGCTGTGTGACCCTGGACAAGTCATTTGGCCCTGATTGCCTCAGTTTTCTTATCTGTAAAACGAGCTGGAGAAGGAAATGGCAAACCACTCTAGTATCTATGCCAAGAAAATCCCAAATGGGGTCACAAAGTTAGACATGACTGAAAACAACTGAACAACAAAAAACATAACTGACTTCCCTTGAACTCAGTCCAATCAGATAAGCATTTATTAAGTACATGAAATATTCAAGGGTATAGGAATGCAAAGATAAAAACAAAACACAGTAAAAAAAAAAAAAACAGAATGGTCTCCAACTTCAAGAAGCTTAAATTGAAAGGAGATAAAGCATTTATGCAGATAAATCTACGTGTGGTCCTCTGAGGGAAAGGAAATGAGTATTAACAACTCATTATTAGATCTCCTCAACATACCCTTCTTGCTCTAAGTCTCAATACTCATTTTCTTCACTCTGAAGAGCATATGACCCTAAAGCTTTGCCAGTTTATACTACCAACCAATTATTTAGAGAGCTTTTTTTCTCAAGCCAAGATAAATTCTTGAATAATGGTCATCCTAAAGCTATACCCCCCCCACCCCAATCCCAGCCTTCCATCACTGCAACCCTTTAAAACCTTTTCTTAAACCCTTAAAAAGGAAACTTTTATATAAAAATTACCTTCCTGAGGCAGGTAGTTGGTGCTGTGGATGGAGCACTGGCCCTGGAGTTAGGAGGACTTGAGTTCAAATCCAGCTTCAGATGCTTACTAGCTGTATGACCCTGGGCAAATCACTTCCCCGATTGCCTCAAAAAAAAAAAAAGAAAGAAAAGAAAAATTATCTTCCCAATCAATATTTTATAATAGCTAGCATTCATATAGCATTTATGGGGTTCACAGCATCAGAGATTTAGAGCTAGCAAGGACCTCTGAGGTTATCAAGTACATACCTCCCATTTTATATGCAAGGAACCCAGAGCCAGAGAGGTAAAGTGCCCTGTATGAGGTCACAGGCAGTAAAGGTATTCAGTCTTTGGTTCTCTAACCCCATGCCCTTCCCATTGTACCTCTCTGCCTCTTGGGTTGAAAAAGGAAAAGCTATTGCCACAGATATAAATCTCTTACAGCAGTACAGTGATGTACTCCATGTAGCCACAATGGGCTTCTGGCCGATAGAGACCCTAAGCATGGCAACCTAGCCTCACTCTTAGCCAAAGTGCTAAAAATCAGAAGTCATTTAATCATCATCCTCACAAAATGGTGGCACCCCTTTTTCGAAACTGATCAACCCCAAAAAGTTGAATGATTCTGTAACTATAGTGTAGAAAAACATAGGTAGTGCCATTTGGCAGACAGATGGTAATCTCTACGTCCAAAATGAGGCATATAATGTCAGACCTGGACAATGTTTGGATTTTTTGTTTTGATGTGGTTTTTGTTTCAGTGTTGTTCCAGGGAAAGATTGGGAGTCAGGGTTGGTTGGGACTAGGATCATAGATTATATGAGTTTGGAAAGGATGTGAGAGGCTTTCTTGCTGCACCTTCTCATTTTACAGGTGAGGAATTAAGCCGAGAGAATTTAAGTGACTTGCCCAGGGTCACACAGCCAGTATGCATCTGAAGTGGGCTTTAAACACCAGTCTTCTTAGCTTTAAACCAGCATTACATTCACCATGCCATGCTGGGAAGTAATAGCACTTTTTTAAAAGCATCAATAAAATGTTTATTTTTTTTAATATGAATAGAAGTGTTACTTCCAGTAAGAGCACATAGATTTCAATCAAAAATTAGCTGACTACTCTCTCTTGAGAACAAGGAACTATTGCTTTATTTTTGTCATGAAAATTAGATTGTCAGGATTCATTACTAGTTTAGTAAACAAAGACATACATCATTCAGAAAATCTTTCCAGCTCTTCCATAATAAAAGCATGAACCATGCTAATCATTTTTTTTTTCAGATGTGAGTTCTGGCAGCTCAATGGATTGGGCTTACAAAAATGGAATACCCTATGCATTTGCATTTGAACTGCGTGACACAGGGCATTTTGGATTTTTGCTTCCAGAGTCTCTAATCAAGCCAACATGTACAGAGACAATGCTGGCAGTGAAGAATATCACAATGCATCTGCTAAAGAAGTGTCACTGAGAGATGTCACTGAGGGCCAAATCTCAGCAAGAGCGGACACATCTCCCTTGTCAGGGAGGATTCTGAGCAAGGACCTTGCCTTGGTTTTTCAGAACTGTTTGGGATTGGCTGGTTGTTTTGTTTTTTGTTTGTTTGCTTGCTTGTTTTTAAAGAGACACAAACCCTGCTTATGGTGAATTTCTGTGAAAGTCAACTAGTCAACCGACTTTAAAAGGAGTTTCTCATGCATCTCAGCTCCACTGAAATGGGAAGTAAGGTGAGGATTTGGCTCTAACATCAGAGGCTCAGGTTATTAGAAGCCAAATTGTCACCCAGTTTCATTTGAAAGAAAACATCATCTCTGAGGCCAAATTTTACAAGGGAAAAAAAAGAAAGAAAGAAAGCTCATTTCCTCTACTGTTAGTTTCAAGGCAGCTTGTAACATATTTAGCAATGATTAATCTTCAATTCAATAAATCTTACGCTTTCATTTGAAACCAATGCTCCTGTTTGCCTGTGTTTTTAATCATTTACTACTGGGTCTTTTTAAGTATAACTCAGCTTCCCCAGGCTTGGGCAAAAGCCAGGTTACAGAAGAATGCAAACAACTGACCTAGAAAGGACCAACTATATTTCTTTTTTAATTTTTAAATTAAAATTTTTACTAAACACTTAACATTGAATGTCCGTTCAACTAAACTTGCATAGTAATTATTTATACTTATATTAATTCATTTCAATGCAAAAAGATACTCCCTCTAAGTCCCTATGAACATTCCTTTTTTATTCATTTTCATTCATTTTTGTCTCATACAGCCCAGGAGCATACACCATTCTTTTGGCTCTGTTCTTTTCACTTTATGTTATTTCATAAAGCTCTTTCTAGATTTCTTTATATTTCTCATCATTGTTGGTCTTAATTGGAGTATTTCTTTACATTAATGTACCATCATTTATTTAGCAATTCCACTATTGTCAGCTGACTGTACTATTGCTCCACTCACCATCACTATAATTTTCAAAGCACCTTTTTCTAGTCAAAACTCCACAACACAGTGTTGGCTCCTCTTATTAGAAACATAGGCTCCTTGGGGTGGCTAGGTGGCTCAGTGAATAGGGCACCGGCCCTAGAGTCAGAAGGACCTGAGATCAAATCCAGCCTCAGACACTTAACACTTACTAGCTATGTGACCTTGGACAAGTCACGACCCCAATTGCCTTGCCTTCCCCCTCCAAAAAAGGCCAAAAAAAATGTAGGCTCCTTGAGGGCAGGGTCTATCTTGCTTTTGTATTTGTTTCCACAGTGCTTAGCACAGTGTCTAGAACATAGTAAGTGCTTAATGAGTGCTGTTATTCCTTCATTCACTGCCAGATATCTATGTTGTTCCAGTTTTTTGCATGTGACATCAGGTCCTATGCATCTATCATGCCATGTGTTTGTGGAGACACAGAAAATAATACTAAATAAAAAGAAGACATTGTAATGGGAATGCAAATTTGGAAGATCTTCCCTGCCCCTAGGCTAAAGTGCACCTGAAGCCTGGGGTGGGAGGCTTGTTTTTCAGTAGATACTTCTTGATTGGCCAGTGAGTCAATAAGGTTGTTACATTCTCTGAGCCAGGAGAAGGCTACATAAGCCCTGATGTGTAGCTTTGTTTTGGGGGCTCACTTTGAGAAGTGTTCTGTGATTTGATCTGTATTCTGAAAAGCCGTTGTCCAGAGTCCCCCCGGCTTTGAAAAACCCAGATGTTGACTGGGTATGGATGTAATGGTTGGACAGTTTGGAAATCTGTCTACTTGATCTGTTTCTGTCTTGATAATTCTGCCTGTATACTTTGAAGTTCGGGGTGATGTCCTTTTTCCCCTGAACAAGGTAAATGATATATGTCTGACTGATTAAAGTAAGCTTGTTAACCCATTTTGAGTTGCTTTCCTTTAACAAAGCAGATCCAAGAACCTGTGTGAGCAGCCACCCTGGAGATGCTGGGGTGCTTGCTGCTACAGACATAAATGGTGAATAAGATGGTGAGGACCAGAGCAATGACTAGAGAACTGACTTAGCCATAGTCCACAGTAGACACTGCCTACATATTGGAATAGTGGATAGAGTATAGGTTCTGGAGTCAGGAAGCTCCACTTTCTGAGTTAAAATCTGACCTCAGACACTTACTAGCTGTGTGACCCTGAGCAAGTCACTTAACCTTGTTTACTTCAATTTCCTCATCTGTAATATAAGATGGAGAAGGAAACGGCATACTTCAGTATCTTTGCCAAGAAAATCCCAAATAGGGCCATGAAGAGTCAGACATAACTAAAAAAAATGACTTAACAACAAACAAATATATTTTCCACAGAATTTCTTTTTTTTCTTGTTTTTGCCTTTTGGAGGGGGGAATGCAGGGCAATTGGGGTTAAGTGACTTGCCCAAGGTCACACAGCTAATAAGTGTTAAGTGTCTGAGATCAGATTTGAACTCAGGTCTTCCTGACTCCAGGGCCAGTGTTCTATTCGCTGTGCCATCTAGCCGCCCCCTGGCACAGAATTTCTATGCATTGGATATTGCAGTGGTATTCCACTACATCAAGGCTGTGCAGTGCTTCTTTCCTTCTGAGCAAAATAGAACTTAACTTTCAGTTACAGCTCACCTTTGACTTTTAACTCTGTAAAATGCTGTGACAACTTTCTAAAGAACCGTATTAGAAAAAAGACCTGTGGTTTCATCAGTGCAGGAACTCCTTCCATGGACACAGATCACAATCTGTCCATACATACATCCTTAACAAGCTGCCTAAGGTTAAAAAAAAGGTTTTAGAGATTTGTTCATTGTCATACATTGTGCCAAAGGAATGATGTGAACCTAAGGTCTTTCTCACTCTAAGTCCAGCACTCTATCCACCACTCCATTTTCCATCAGCAGCTGTGCTTGGCTTTACCCCAAGGAACACCGTGCCCCACCCCAGGATAAGCTGATCCTCTGAAAACTTATCATCATTCTGGTTGACTCGGGTTTTGATACTCAGCACCTTCTCAACTCACCCTGAGTTGTCTGCCTCTCCCCTCTAAACAGAGGTCTGGAGGGCAGAGCATTAAACTCCTTCATTTATAAAGCTTTCCTTTATAAAGAGTTAACAGTCTTCCAGGTAATTCTACTTTCCACATTTTCCATCAGAATCTCTACTTGACTTCACTCACATACACATATACATATATACATAATACCATAGAGACACTTTTCCTGTCTATTTTTATTTATGCTATTTCTCCCTCTTCTCTATAACCATATTCAAGGCTATGATGTTAGGCTACAAATGTGATGGTTCTACTTCTCTTAATGGAGAAAACAGTCTGTTATAATGATTTTTTTACAATATTTCCATTTTATTCTGTTTATAATCATTATTCCATTTTCATCCTTAAATGCCCTTGAGATGACTTTGCTTAGTTGAATATTTTGCCAATATTTGTTAAAAACTGTTTCTGCCTTCCTCTAAGCTCCTCTGTGCTTATGAGAAAACCCTTCTCACACTCATCCATCATTCTTCTTCAAGAAATCATACAAGCAAGTTTGGCAACTATCACTCTCCATTTGGCAACTGAGACAGATGTTTCCTGATTAAAGTATTTTCTGGGGTTTTTTTTGTTCTTCTTGTGGCAATTAATGACATTGTTTGATCTTCTGGATGAAAATACTTGTCACAGTATCAGTGTGGTTTCTGTTGTCCATTTCCCACTTTTGATTTTTAATTACTTGTTTAAATAGTTCAAGATGAAGCTGTTTCAATTATATGTCATACTTTTATCATTATTATTTCTTCTTTTTCTTTTTTTTTTAATATTATCTCTGATGGTCTGATTGTGCATAGACAAGCAGAAAACACACAGTTAAGTACTTATCAGTGTCAGGTGCTGGAGATATAAATACAAAGAAAGTCCTTGTCCTCAAGAAGCTTACACTCTAATGAGAGAAAACCACACAAAAGGGAACTAAAAAGGGGAAGCGGGTATCTGCAAGGGGCCATGATGCCAAAGTGTTAAAAGTCAAAAGCAGAGGGGCGGCCAGGTAGCACAGCGAGTAAGAGCACTGGCTCCAGTGTCAGGATGACCTGGATATTGAATCCCCGGCTCAGACACTTAGCACCCACCCAGAAACACCTGGCCGTGCAACCTTGAGCAAGTTACTTAACCCTGATTGCTTAAAAAAAAAAAGTCAAAAGCAGAGTCAGAAGAGGAATAAAGTTTGGCTGACCTGAGTTCCTCTCTAAAATGAGGCACTAGCAGCAACTCACCAGTAAGAGAAAGGAGATTGACATGGCAGTGAGATGTTCTGGGTGAGAAGGTCATAGGGAAAAGTAGGTGTTCCTTGGGAGAAGTTGCACCAACTAATAGATGTTCCATGGTAAGGAAGCCTCAGGTGTTGAGGGAGGATGTTCCAGAGTGAGATGGCAAATGAAGAGTGTTTGTGAAGTCCAGGAGATCAGAAGCAGAGAAACAGGCAGTTGGTTCATAGATGAGTCCCATATCAATAACAAGTCTCTGTCCATTAAAATACAATCTCATTACTTGTGGTGTTACTTGATATTCACCATATCCAATACCTACCAGTTCTTTTCTAAAATAAAGTTTTCATAGTATAGGTGCATGAGACTTCTGTGTAATCCATAATCTCTCATTCCTTCTATCTGAACCATACTTTCCCATCTGTTTCTCTATATTATAACTTTTTCCCACCTTTACATTAAAGACACTAGGTATCAAAGTATATGCTGATTTAGAGTATCTTAAAAATGTCTTCATACAAATTTCTATACCATTTCATCCTTTATAAGTGATACTGGTACACAAATTGCAATTATTTATCATTAGTTTGGCAATAAATGGTGACCAAATATCCTTTGAAATAATGTTTCTGGTTGCTTTTAGATTTATGATAAAACTCCACCAACTCCTTTCTTTGCCTCTTCAAAAAGGAACCATGAGCCCTCCTTCCTTGTAACTACTTGGATTTACTTCTTTTTTCTGATTTCCTTTATAACAAAAATGTCAAGATTAAAATTATTTAGCTCCCTTACCAATATGACCCTTTAATGGTCATTGGCCAATGATCTCACATGTATATTATTAATAATCAAATTAAACTTTATTGAGCACCTAAAGACATAGAATTTTTGCACCCTCTGCCCCCTTTCCTACCACTTTACCACTATCTCCTCAGGAAAAAAAGGGGTACCGAGACCTGAGGTCTGTTTTTATTTTTCTTTGTTTCCTGTATTGCTACAGTTAAAAAAAATCATCACTAGATGCCTAGCCTCTTATAAAGTATATTGAGAAATATGCTCAGTTTGCCTTTTCAGGGTGATAGAACCTGTCAGAGCTTATGCCACACTGACAAAAACCTTCCCTGGTCACTGTGAAAGATAAAGGGAAGTTTTCCATCTCTTACAGTGGGAAAATGTATGATACATACTATGCATAGTACATTGTATAAAATTCTAATTCTGACTAATGTTGGCCTCACTTTTATGTATCACATGTACTATAAAAGAGGCAGTATAGTCAGAAGAAGAACTAACTGAATTGAAGAGAGAAATAACTGAGTTTATACACCATCTCTGACATTGACTATGTGACCATGGACAAGTAAGTCAACCTCTCTGAGCCTGAGGAAAGTCTCTAAGCCAAAAACTGTGATCTGAGTTAGTCATGGAAAGAAGTTTCCATTAAGATAAAATAACAAATTGGCACATGTATACTACATATATTCCAGAAAAGTAATTTTTGTCTGACAAAAAGCAGCATATTAGTAGATTCTGGATGTATGGATTTTCTGTTCCCAACCTAATTCTCTTATTGAACAAATACATATCAGCGTCAGCTTCTCTGAAATGAGCTAACACATACAAAAAGTGATGAGTTGCTCCTGTGTTGATGTTAGTAAGAATAACTATTGGGGTGTTAATTTTTTCAGCATTATTTTGGTGTGCTACTATCCTTTTATGAGAATTAACACACTCTAGTGTATACAAGCAATCATTTGGTTGGAAATAGAATTGTCTATTCTTGTCTTCATAGTTTAACTTCTAAAACAAAACATTCTAATTCAAATTACACCAAAATGTATATATTTTTGCTATGGCTACATTTGTCTTGGGCATACTTTATTTTTGTATGTTACATCTTGGGATTTATGGTTGAAATATAATAAATCAAGCCTAATTGATTAAATCAGGATTCTGTATTATGTTAATTAAAAGGTCCAATAATTACACCAGCAATTGCATCTAACAGAATATTTTCATAAAGACAATCAGAGCCCTATATGATAAACCTTACCAGATGCACTGCACAAAACCCATTGCAGTAAGAGTCATGGATACAACTGAATAATATGTGTAAGACTAAAAGTAAAAAATAAAATCATATTGTCTCCTAGATTTTCTATCTGTGGGTCTGTACTTGTGGGCACCTAACTAAGCCACCTGCTGCCATCCACCATTGTTGAAACACCTGCTTCAGCTACAGTAGTTATGCCAAAGCCTCAATTCATGTAGCCCCCCCCGCCCCGTCTCTCCAGCCGTCTGTGCCCACAACACTGCAGCCAGGGCATGCTTCCATGGCTACTGTAGTTTCCCCTTCTATTTCTACTAGTGCCCTGCATAAAGCCAATCATGAGCAGCTCTCCTGAGGACTGCTGCTGTAAATAATTTTAAGGATCTAATCACATAGTATAGGGAACTCTCTATTCAATAAACTAAAGCAAAACATTCAAGAAACTAAAGCACAACATTCACAAGAAGATAACAACTTTTACTAAGGTGGCCACATAGTCTTAAACAAAATATATCATTCAATAAGTCACAATCTCCTCAGTCAATATAAAGTACCCATCTAAAGTCTTCTTTCATCTTGATTGGAGGCTGGCTTCCATTCATCCTTAAGACAATCATCCTTAAGAGGTAGTGGAAAGTACAAAGGGCATCCACCCCTAGGTCACAGTAAGTCACAATCTCATCAATCAGCAATGAGTACCCAAGTAAAGTTCTCTTTCATCTTGACTGGAGGTTGGCTGGAATCACCCAACTGTTGCCTGGATTCACAGTTAGGCAGCTCTCTGTTCCTGTTCCATATTTCAGCCCATGGGGACTGCTCCACCCCAAGCTCTTCACAATTTCCGTTTCTAGGAAAACAAAAATCAACAGGGCTACAACAATATTTACACACATTGCTGACACTATCATCTCAATTCACTTTCTATCTGAGAAATCAACACAAATCAACAGAGTGTTTCTATCTGACAAAGTAACACCAACACAGAACAACAGACAGAGTGCCAACATCACAAACATTCTCTCTTAGCTCTGCTTGGTTCCAGCTTGTGCTCAAACTTTCATTTGCTCTGCTACTTCCTGTTCCACCCTTCCTCTTCCCTGATTTTGGCAAGCTCCTCCCATCGTGGGCTCCATGTGATGACCTTAGGCTTATTAAGGGCAGAGAAGATCTCCAAACTCCCTTAGGCCTATTAAGGGCAACACATTGTGTACTGTTTCCAACAAAGACTTCACACAATCAAAGGCGAGGCTCAAAGGCACTTGAATAACTGAAACTAGGAGCAAAGTACTACTTTGCTTGCCATTACAACCTGCCCTCTCCCCATAACAGGAATGCTTATAAAAGTCATGCTCTTGACCACCCCCTCCAAATATGCTCTACTCACTTAGTTTTTATGACATTGCTCCCTCCCAGTTCTCCACCCAAGAGTGTGATGCTTATTTCTTAGTCTCCTTTGCCACATGGTCATCTCCCTCCTCCCTTAATTGTGGCTTCACCTCTCAGTCTTGATATGTTCTTGACTTTCATGGGCCAGATTAGGAAACTTGCTGCCTAACATGAAACCAATACAGTCTCTCTGGTAGGAAAGCATTTCTAGTCCTGAATGATTGATGTAAACTCTCCCCTTATGAGACAGAACTAGAAATCAAAAGGGATACCAAACCACTCTAGAGCTGGATGAGCATCCTATTCCCATTTATCCATTCACCCTAAATGATAAAGAGTCATCTATGTTTTGAAGCAGCCACTGAATTTCAACTTAGGCTGATATTTTGACACAAAAATGCTGGACTCCTCTAACACAGAAAGATTTTTATTCATAGATCTAAAGATGTACTCAAGATTTTCTGAAAGAAATATCTAATATTTAAGGTAGACTAAAAGTTGAGAAATACGGAAATTATGTTTCAGGCAGTTTCTGATGTATGGATCAGGTGATAGTTCTCTGAAATATTGCATAGTGTCTTCATCTGATAGAGCATCAAGCATAAGAGGGCAGTTTAATGGGTTGTATCAGGGTCAAGAAGAATCTCATAAAAGAGTGGATATTTGAAGTAAACGTTACTGTACTGTCTCACAAACATTCACACTCATATTCAGAGACAGAGACAGAGAGAGAGAGAGAAAGGGAGAGAGAGAGAGAGAGAGAGAGAGAGATGAGAGAGAAATATTTTGAAGAGAGAATGGTAACATATAGAAGTAGCACTGATCTCAGATCTTTTAAAAGGCTTTCTAATTATCTTTGATAATAATTGAAGCTTTGAGTAGAATATAAGAAAATTTATGTTAAAAATTAATTTTCTGCTAAGGAGCTGAAATCAGATTAAAGTTCTTTTTATACTCACAAATACAAACTTTCTAAACATTTACCATACCTTAGCAATTGCTTAGAGATTTTCTTTTTTTATTTATTGCCTTTACTAAGATGTCTTCATATAGAAGACACATTGAGTCATAATCAACATTTTCTAAACATTGATCATACAAACTTCTGCATATCTTGCTCAAAACAGTTAATCATACCTTGTGATTAAAGACACAAAAAATACAGAGAGTAAAAGTAACCAATGGTCAAAGCCTTACTGTGAATAAGGAGTGGTGTGAGATTCATTCAGTATTTGTCCATATTTGTTTAAATCCCCAGAATATAAAGCTTTCCCTAGATATCATGTAAGTAAGTGACAAGCATTTCTTAAGCACTTAGTATATGCCAAGCAGTATGCTAATTTCTGGAGATACAAATACAAAAAGAAGAAAGCTAGCCTCTGCCCTCAATGCGTTTACATCCTAATGGGGAAAGACAACACATAAAAAGAAACTGAAAGGGAAGGAGGGGAGCAAGGCAAATGAAATCCAGAGAATCAAAAATACAGCTGAAGGAGGATAAAGAATGGTTGGACTGGACCCCTTCCCAAAATTTAGATCCAGGAAGAAACTTACCAGTGGAAGAAAGGGGCCAAAGAGGAGAAAATTTTCCAGGGTGAGAAGAGTTTGAGGTCTCAGAAAACTCAGAATTCTTATCCAGTACTTGTTTCACCCCCAGTTTTTATCCTGAAGATTATGATATAAATTTTAATTTTCCCTCCCTTGAATATCCCAGGCCTTCATTTCATCAACCTCCACAGCTCTCATGAACAAGAGACTGGTGGCCTTGGGCAAGTAATTTTCTCTCTGAGCCTCAGTTTCTTTAAATGTAAAATAAAATAGTTGGAGTAGGTGACCTCCAAGATTTCTTTCAACTCTAAATCTATGATCCAATCATCTTATGTGAGTTGAAATATCACTCTGATGGAATCCTAATAAAACTGCTCCCAGCCCCAATATTCTAACTTCATTGTAGGCCTGGTCCCACTGAACAGCAGGCCCACTGTACCTACCTAGCCCCCTGCCAATGTCCTAACTTTTTCATATATACCTTAGTGCTCACTAGAACAACAGGTGTGTCTCTGAACTTTTAGTTTCCACAGAAACAGCAGGTGTGTCCATGTGATGGGAACCCAGCTACTGCCTCTACCTAGTTACTGTCCCCAGACTCATTCTCACAGAAACAGGTATGTTCTTGTACTCAGTCACAGTCACATCATCCATCTAGTACAAAGCAGGACCACAGTAGCTAGCCAATTAGAGAACAACGTGACCAGAATGTTTAACCACAGAACTACAGATAGGATCCCTCCTCCATTACCTAGTCCCTTAACAAACTCCTCCTGCCTTTTTAATATTAACCATATTCCTATATTCTATGTAAATTTCTGTTATGTAATTGTATCTTTACACTATAAAAATCCATCTTTCTTTCTCTAAAGTTGTTGGTTCCTCCTGGAATTTAGCTCACATCTTGAGAGGCGTCAATCTCAATAAATGCCTATACTTGGATTAGAAGTGGTCTGATTCTGAATTCTTTGAGGTGGTTCTACCATAACACATCATGAAACTCCAACAGTTTTTGGGTGGACAGAGTCCCCACTACAACAACTCTACTTCAGTCATTCAAGAGGAAAAGATGGAGAAATCTTAAATCTCATTATCATCTATAGCCATTCCTCCTCCACGGACTCTGAAATTCTCTTCTCTAATCCTAATCCCCTCTCCTTCCTTCCAAACTTTGATTCACCCTTAAACTCCCCTAGATTTCCATGACACTGCTCTTTCCAGGCTCTCTTCCTACCTGTCTTACAGCTAATCTTTGCTGGATCTTCATGCATGTCTTGCCTTCTAAGTGGAAGTATACCCCTTCTCTTCTTTTTCTGTGTTCTCTATATATACTTTCTCTCTCAGCAATCTCATAATTTCCCATATGCTCAATTATCATTACTCTCCTAATGATGCCCAAAATTATATATCCAGACTTACTCTGTCTCCTAAACTCCACTCCCAGATTAAAAAAGACATACTGGACATATACACTTGGATGTTCCATGCCTATATCAAAGTCAACACATCCAAAATTCAACTTGGTGTTTAAGTGTTGAAGATACAAATACAAGCAAAAAGTCAGATAGTCCCTGGCCTCAAGAAGGTTACATTGTAAGGGGGAAAGACAACATATAAAAGGATATTGCAAAGCATGTGAATGATGTAGGGAACATCATGGATGATATCCATAAAAAGCAGAGAGGATTTTTAAAACTACTGACTCACATGCATACTTTCTTGGCTTTGTAAGATTGCTTAGTCAATTACCAAGTATTTCTTAATTACCATCTACAAAATAGACACTAGGTGTGTGATGGTAGTTCTTGTCCTCAAGGAGTTGACATTCTATTGGGTGAGACATATATAAATGTAAACATATGAAAAATAAATAAATGGTAATTTGGTGGGGGAGACACTAGCACTTAAGGGAATCAGGAAAGGTCTCCTGTAGAAGGTGATATTTAAGCTGAGATTTGAAGAGAGCTCTGGATTCTAAGAGGCATAGAGGTGAAGAGGAGCTGTATTCCAAGTGTGGAAGTCAGCAAAGTCATGGGGACAAGAATTGGGATGTCATGTAGGGAGAACAGGAAAAAGAGACCAATTTGGCTGGACTGTGGTGCTCAGGAAGGGAAATCACAGAGAAGAAGCCTGGAAAGGTAAGTTGGAGCCAGCTGTGACTCTTGAGCACTGGATTTGGAGTCAAATGGCCTGGATTCAAATCATGATTTTGCTATAGAGGCCACTGCTATGACTGTGTAAGTCACACTCAGGTAATCCATTTTCTCATTTGTAAAATGAAAGGATTGTATTACATGACCTGTTAGATACTTACAGTCCTAAATCTATAATGTTATGAACTGGACTTATGGCAAGTTCCTGGCACCTCCATTGTCTTTTCTAACTTTTCCATGACGTCCAAGAAGCCCTTTGAAGTTCAGATCAAGATGATACTCAAAAGGGATTGATGATGAGTATTGACTTATTTATTATTGATTTAAAAGTAATTTTTTTTACTTTGATACTTTATAGATTTAGAGCAAGAAAGGAATGTATTTTTGCGTGTATGTATATTTCCAACCTCTCATTTTACAGATGAGGAAACTGAAGCTCCAAGAGATTAATTGACTTGCCCAGGTCTCTTACTCCAAATCCAGAATTCTTTGCTCTATAACATCATTCCTCACTGCAAGCCACAAGAAATTTCCCATTCTTCTTCAAGCTAGGAACCAGGCAGGACCTGACTTTTTCTACTGCATTTGACCTGGTCCAGTTGGGTTGAGGTATTTTTGAGAACAGTAAGCCCTAATCACCCACCCCAGTTACACTCAAGAAAAAACCAATCAATTAAAGGAAGAAGGAGTTTCACATGAAGAAGGAAAAAACTGGAGCTCTTGCCCTCAAGTACCTTATATTCTAAAAGAGGTAAATAATAACATAAATATCTAGGAGAGGAAATACACACAGCTGTGCAAACATTGACTATGAATAGGAATTCAATGCCTTAGTTAAACAGACATGTTCACATTATGAACAAGCAAGTAAACAAGTGCATCTAAGTTGACAAAGAATTAAGTCATGGAAGTTGCATAATGAAACTAGACAGAATCAATAGGCAAATCAGTCAATAGGCAAATAGGTTTAGTTATTTGGAATAGGTTTCATGAACTGAATCCCAAGGGTTTGAATGGTGGAATAGAAAAGGCTGAGTGAGCAAAAGGAGGAGGGCACAAGATGAAGTGTGAAAGGCTCCTTAGAGACCAAAGGGGTTTGATTCAGAAAAAAGAAGTTAGAAAAGCGAGTCAGTCTGTCTTAAACAAATGGAAAAGACTTAAAAAAAAGATAAAGAAGAAAAGAAATTCCACATTAACAAAAATTCACATCTATAGGGGCGGCCAGGTGGCTCAGCAAGTAAGAGTACCGGCTCCAGTGTTGGGACAACCTGGAGATTGAATCCCGGGCTCAGACACTCAGCACCACACCCAGAAATAACTGGCCGTGTAACCTTGAGCAAGTTACTTAACTCCGATTGCTTAAAAAAAAAAATTCACATCTATGTAGTGCTTTTCTAGCCCAGTAGAACTTTCTAGACCAGTAGAAATCCCTGCATTCTGCTATCATGGAATCTTAAAATTCATTTTGTCAAGACTCATGATGGAAAATGCTATCCATATCAGAGAAAGAACTATGGAATCTGAATGCAAATCAAAGCATACTATTTTCTCTTTTTTTTTCTTTCTCCTTATTTTCCCCCTTTGTTCTGATTCTTCCTTCACAACATGGCTAATGTGGATGTATGTTTAATATGATTGTACATGTATACCCTGTATCAGATTGCATACCATCTTGGGGAGAGGGGAAGGGAAAAAATTGGATCTCAAAATCTTATAAAAGTGAATATTGAGGACAACTAGATGACTCAGTGAATAGAGTACCAGCCCTGGAGTCAGGAGGACCTGAGTTCAAATCCGACCTCAGACACTTAATACAAAACTGGCCATGTGATCTTGGGCAAGTCACTTAACCCTAATTGCCCTAACTTCCTCTTTCCAAAAAGGAAAAAAAAGGATTATTTATTTTTTTAAAACTAGCCATGTGACTAGGGCAAGTCACTTAACTCCAATTGCCCTACCTTCCCCCCTCCAAAAAGAAAAAAGAAGTGAATGTTGAAAACTATCTTTACATGTAATTGGAAAAAAATAAAATACTATTGGGGAGGGGGGTGGGGGAGGAAACCAACAAGTAACTGTTGACCTAAAATAAACTCATGATTTGTTCATTAAAAAAAATTTATTTTGGCTATGATCTAGTCTATAAAGTCTTCATTTTTTTTGCATGTCATGGACCACTCTGACAATCTGGTGAAGTCAAATTTCCATAATGAAAGGGAATACTAAACTTAGTGGAAGTAAAGATGTAATTTTCACATTCAAATTCATAGACACATTCCCCCCCACCCCTCCAAAAAACAAATCTGTCCATGGCTCTGGTCCATGAGCATAGGTAAATACCTTGGATCTAACCCAATCTTCTACTCCAAGTCATAGGTTCATAGGGTGAGAGTTGGAAGAGAACTTAAAGGTTATTTAATCCAACTTCCTCATTTTACACATAAAGAAACTGAGTCGAGAAAAGACGTCACAGCTAAGATCATAGGTCTAGAGATGGAAGGGAATTTAGAATTCATCTAATCAACTCAAGTCAATAAGCTATAATGTTTGGTTAGTGTTAGCGTTTGTTATGTGCCAGGTCTCTTCCCTGTACACATGAGGAAACTCAGGCCCATTGAGGTTAAATGACTTGTCCAAAGTCACACAACTACTAAGTGGCAGAGCTGGGATTTGGACAGGTCCACTGACACCAGACTCAGCATTTTCCCCAAGGTACCATGTTGTATTTAAGCTCAGCCAGAAGGTATCCAGGGTTGGGATCCTCCACAGCATCACAAGCAATTGCTAAATGACTCTGTTTATTTAGAAAATTCTTCCTTACATTAAGTAGTGGTCTATGATCAGAGATATAAGACTTACCATCGTGGGCAATGTAACCACAAAACTTCCCAGAGCAGAAAAAGTCAGATTAAAATATAATTGGTAAATACTTAACAAAACAAATAAATATGCAATGAAACACAGATAATGTTAATTTGTAGTTTTCTAAATCTGTATGCCACTGGAAGGGTTTAAGGGCCTCCATTTCTTATGATTTCTTTTCCCTGTTTACCTTCTCATGCTTCTCTTGCTTCTTGTATCTGAATGTCAAATTTTCTATTCAACTCTGGTTTTTTCATCAAGAAGTCTTGAAAGTCCTCTATTCCACTGAATTACTATATATTCCCCTGAAACATGATACTCAGTTTTGCTAGGTAGGTGATTCTTGGTTTTAATCCCAGCTCCTTTGACCTCCAGAATACCATATTCCAAGCCCTTCAATCCCTCACAGTAGAAGCTGCCAGATTCTGGGTTATCCTGATTGTGTTTCCACAATATTCAAATTGTTTCTTCCTGGATGCTTGTAATATTCTCTAATTAATCTGGGAATTCTGGAACCTGGCTATAATATTGCTAGGGGTTTTTTGGAGGGGATCTTTTTCAGGAGGTGATTGGTGGATTCTTTCAACCTCTATTTTGCCCTCCAGTTCTAAAACATCAGGGCAGTTTTCTTTGAGAACTTCCTGGAGGATGATTTCTAGGTTCTTACTTTGGTCATGGCTTTCAGGTAGTCCAATAATTTTTAAATTATCTCTCCTGGATCTATTTTCTAGGTCAGTATTTTTCCCATGAGATATTTCACATTGCCTTCTATTCTTTCATTTGTTTGGATCTGTTTGAGAGCATCTTGATTTCTCATAAAGTCATTAGCTTCCATTTGCTCCAATCTAATTCTGAAGCAATGATTCTCCTCAGTGAGCTTTTCAGATTCTTTTTCCATCTGGCAAATTTGGCTTTTTAAGGCATTCTTGTCCTCATTGCCTTTTTGAGCTTCTTTTGCCATTTGAGTCAGTCTGTTTTTCAAGGTATTATTTTCCTCAGTCAGGCTGTTGACTCTCATTTCATAATTTTCTTGCATCGTTCTCATTTCTCTTCCCTTTTTTTCTTCCACTTCTCTTATCTGCTTCTTAAGGTCCTCTATGGCCTGTAACCAGCTTGTATTTTCCTTTGAAGTTTTTGGTGTAGGAGTTCTGACTTCACTGTCTTCCTCCCATTCCATGCTTTGCTCCTTTTTGTCCCCAAAATAGGAGTCTAATGTTGGAATCTTCTGTTTGCTTTGTTTCCTTTGCCTGGTCATGTTGCCCCTCAGTCACTTGGCTTTTTGCCACAGTAGGACTCTGCCACCAGACAGGGGAGCTTTCGTCCCAAACGCTGGGGTTTTCTCAGCTGCTGGAGGTATTAGATGGGTGCCCTCTCTGAGGCCTCCACACGCTCTGGCAAGCTGGACATATACCCCAGGACCTCCACCCTAGACTGCAATCCAGATCCAAGCAGGTTAAAGCAAGAATGATTATCCCTCAGACTTGATTCCCCTATACTCTGCAGGCCAGGAAATGCAGCTGCCATGTGGTGATGGCTGGCTGTGCTGGGCGTCTCAGCAGCTTCTCGCCCCAGGAGCAAAAGCCGATGCACTCCCACTTACTATGTCCCAAAGTCCAGACTGCACTGACGTCTCACTTTGTCCTTCGAATCTATGTGTTGACAAATCTGGAAACAGCAACAGCTTCTGCTGATCTGGAGTCCCTCTGGCTGGAGGCTGGTCAGACCCGCCCTGGGACTAAAACCTCCGGATCACATGGGCCTGGGCTTGGCTCCCAGAGTGCTGTGCTGGCCAATTCCTGCTGGCCTGCTGGGCTGTCCTCAGAGGGAAGTTAGCTTCTCTGTGTCATTTTGTGGCTTCTGTAGCTCCAAAGTTTGTTCAGAGTCCCCTTTATACATTGATTGGGGAAGGTGGAAGCCAGAGCCGCTTGGAAGTCCTGCTTCTACTCTGCCATCTTTCAAGGGCCTCCATTTCTATTTGAGTTTGACACCTCTCATTTATTTCTCTGTAGTTTCCATCCATCACTCTATCCTTAAGGAGGCAATACAAAATAAAAATCCCATTTCCACTTGACAAGCTTTCAGATATTTGAAGAGAATTATAATATTGCTTCTAAGTGTTATCTTCTTCAAGCTTGACATCCCCATTTCTTTCAACCAATTCTCATATAACTTATTTACATCCATATTGTATTTCACCCATTGCCCAGCTTCTCTTCCTCCCATGGGAGAGCTATAAATTGCTTAAAGTGAAAAATTCTGTCGTTTTTCAATTTTTTCTTGCCAGTACCAAGTAAATCACCTTATACTTAATAGATCTTTACTCAATGTTTATTAAATTTGATTGTGAGTTTTCAGACTCTTCACCTTACCATTACCCTCTTTAGTTCCAGCAGCAAAGGTCCTGATGAATGGGAAGGAACCTTGATTAATAAAATAGAATTGTGCTATCTAGGCTTTAGACTTAGGCCCAAACAAACCATCATTAATTGACACCTCCTTCCACTGCTCCCTACAAAGTATCAGCTTACCTATCTTGTGTTAAAATTCTTCCCAAGAGGGGTGGCTAGGTGGTGCAGTGAGTAGAGCACTGGCCCTGGAGTCAGGAGGAACCGAGTTCAAATCTGTCCTCAGACACTTAACACAAAAACTATCCTGTGACCTTGGGCAAGTCACTTAACCCAATTGCCCTCCAAAAAAGCAAAAAAATATCAATAAAATTCCTCCCAAATTTGAAATACTTCTCTGACTTCCATTTCATTTCCTCTGCCTAGACCTTTGGATTTGTTAATGCTGGTGAAGTTTTGATTTGATCCTAAAAGACATTCTGATTATCCTTTTGGATTGTGGTTTGAACCATCCCTTTATTGGTCCCCTTCCCTTATTCCCTAACCAGACTTGTTCTCTATCTCTTGGGGCCTGTTAATGGTCCTTCTCAGTCACTGACACAAGTCAAGCACTACCCTCACTGGGAGCAAAGAGCCAATGACATTCTTCTGATCATAACCTAACTGGTAAATGTCCCTCCTTAAATGTGACACCCAAAAATGAAAATAATATTCCAAATATATTTTGATCGGTGTGGAATACAATAGAATTATTGCTTCCTCAACTTTAGATATCATATTTTTAGATAGAGAAGTTGGTCTTTGATGAGGCCTCCAGCTCAGAAAGCTTATTATGCAATAATAAGGTGTTAACACGGTGTTAAATTAACTGAAAAATGTAGCCACACCTGGTAATCCCTTTACAAGAGTTTTCACCTTGCCTTAAATTAAGGGAATTAAGGGAGCAACCTCATTAGATGAGTAAAAATTAGACATGCCTTTGCATGGCTTTAAATAACAAAGTCCTGGGCAAATTTGGTTGCTTCAGTGCATCCAAGCTGGAGTCAGAAGTAGAAGAGAAACACAGCCCTTTAGAAGGATTCTCTTTTGTCAGGAAATAATTTTTTTTTTTCCTGCAAACCTCAACCATCCAGATGAGGTCCCTTTTAAATGGAGTTATTCGACCACTAGGAGAATCAATAAAAGAGTCAGTTATATATTCAAAAGAAAGATAGACTTGGCAATCAAGAGTTTGGCTATGGAGAAGATTGCATGAGGAGAGAAAGAACTTTCGGGGCCTGCAGTTCTGAACTTTAGCTGCCTTGATACGTGTATTGCCTATGTTAGTTCCTCACTCCCACTGAACCCTATGCCTACTATTATTCGCTTAACTCCATGTATATTTTTGGAAAATGTGTCCCAAGAGTCACGTTAGGCTAGATTTGGGCAGGGTAGGCAGATATAGTGAAGCTACTCTTTTTATTATGCCATCTTAGTAAATGCCTTTGCTAGGAGCTAATCATGACCATCCGGTGATTGTTAATGGAAAACACGCTGTTGGAGGCTCATGAGCCTCTCAGTGTTAGAAGTGAAGGCAATAGGATTATCCCTAGAACCTGAGGTAACAGCCATCCTCTGAGGAGCCAATTCGAGAGTGCTCCCACTGGAAGTATCACAAAGGGGATGCTACTTCACTTTATAGGTATTTGACTGGAAGAAGCTCCCTGAGCAACTTGATCTTTGTTCTCTGAATTGTCTATGGTAAAGGAGTCAAATACATAACCTGACCAAAGTGGGCCCAAAACAGATTAGAATGTAATTGGGAAATATTTAATGAAATAAATAAGGACATGATAGAACATGGGTAGTGTTAACGTGTGATTTTCTTTGCTAGTATTTGGTTACAAGGATCCTCATGTATGACTTCATGTACTATTTCTATTTGAGTTTGACACCACTGATCTTTTGGGTGTCAGGCAGGTAGGTGACACAGTAGATAGAGCACTAGGCTTGAAATCAGGAAAGTCTGAGTTCAAATCTGGTCTAATTATCTTACTGTGTGACCCTGGGCAAGTCACTTAACCAGTATTTAATCCATATGCAAAATAGGAATGATAATAGTACCTCTTTCAGAGGTTTGTTGTGAGGATCAAATGAGATAACATGTGTAAAGTACTTAGCACTGTGCTTGGCACATAGTAGGTGCTTAATAAATGCTTGCCCCCCCCTTGATTTTCCCTACAAGTTTTATATATTCAATATTCATTGTTACATTGAATGCCTGTACATAAGCTGAGGACTCACACCCACATCTGTGGAGACCTAGATATGAGATACATTTGAGTTGTATGCTCAGTTTTATAGGAGACGAGTCTAGGTGGGGACAAAATGAGCCAAAGAAAAAATTATTGGGGACTTTCTCCATCTCCCCATTTGGACTATATGTGACCATCACCTGATGTTATCTCAGAGACTAAGGTTCTAGACCACGGATTATATCTTGGAGGCTTATCCAGCTTTGGAACTAATCTATTTGCTCCAATAAGGTGTGCATGAGTCAAGAGAAAGTCCTAAAATTTACATCACAAGAGTACATCTTGGAAATTCATCTCAGATCTTTATGGGTTATAAGTCAATAGGAAAGTGGTTGATTAATGCCTTGTTGATACTCTCCTCACACTCCTCCCTAACACCATTTGGGGAGTTAGCTTTTCTTGTTTTATTTTGCCTTCTTTGAATTGTTTAGCATAATGCTGACACATGGTAGGTGTTTAATAGATGCTTACTGCTAGACTGCTGGATTTATTTTTTTGCTTTTTTGTGGCATGAGATGGGTTGAAACAGACCCTCCCAAGTACCAAGCAACTCATGCTTGCATTATTATGCTTTGTAGGTGAATGTGAGCCTCAGACCCACCCAGCTATGTAAGGGTCAAATCTGGATGCTTGGGATGGCATAGAAAATATGGTAATAGAATAGGAATTCTATTCCCAACAAAGAATAGAAAAGATCTCTCCCTCCTCTGAACCTATCTTGTGGTGATTATTATATGCTTTGGGAGAAGAATAAGACCCCCTGGTTACACTCAAGAAAAAAAAGTAACAAATTAAATTAGAGAAGATAATATGATAATAATTATGGTGATGATAAAAGAATGGAACATATAGACGGCTGCATAAACATTGAAAGTTAAGTGGTACAGTGCATGAAGTGCCAGACCTGGAGTTAGGAAATCCTGAATTCAAATCTAGCCTCAGACACTTACTAGCTATGTGACTCTTTGGCAAGTCACTTAAACATTATTTACCTCTGTTTTCTTATCTGTAAAATAAGTATAGCACCTACCTTCAAAGTTTCTTGTAAAGATCAGATTACATAATAACTGTAAAATACTTAGCATAGTGCCAGGCTCATAGTAAACTGTATATAAATCTTTTATTATTTATTATTTTTATATACATTGAGTGTAAATAAAATTTCAATAATTTAATTAAACTGGCATATTTGTAGCATTTATAAACAAATGCATTTAAGGTAACAGAGAATGAGGAGTCACAGGAATTGCACTATTAGAACTAACAGAATCAATAGGGAATCACCGGCTCAATTGATAATAAATGTTTTTATCCTATGCCCCCTCCCACATTGTAAATATCCCAATGTTAAAAACCTCTTTTTCTTCTTGGTAGCATCTACAGTGAATAACTCACGAATAGTAAACATTCAGTATGTGTTAGTTAAATGGGAAAAGCCTCTCAGCCTCACCCCTCAAAAAAAAAAACCAATTAAAACAACTCTGTGGTACCACTTCAAACCTATCAGAGTGACTAATATGACCACAAAAAAGAAAATGCTGATGTTGGAGGATATGCAGGAATACTGGGATAGGGGTTGGTGGAATGATGAACTGATCCAACCATTATGGAGAGCAACTTGTAACTATGCCCAAAGAACTATAAAACTATATACCCTTTAATCCAGCAATACCACTGCTAGGTCTCTATCCCAAAGATATAAAAAAAGGGAAAAGGACCTATTTGTGCAAAAATATTTACAGCATCTCTTTTTGTGGAGGCTAAGAACTGGAAATAGAGGGGATGCTCATCAGGTGGGGAATGGTTAAACAAACTGTAGTATATGATTGTAATGGAATATTATTATGGTATAAGAAATGACTAGTAGGATGAGTTAAGAAAAACCTGGTGAGACTTATGTGAACTGATGCATAGTGAAGTGAACAGAACCAAGAGAACATTGTACATAGTAACAGCAGTATTGTTCGATGAAAGATTGTGAATGACTTAGCTATTCTCAGCAATACAATGATATGATCCAAGACAATCTCAAAACATACTATCAGCCTCCAAAGAAAGAACTGATATTAATTGAAAACAGACAGAAGCACGCCATTTTTACTTTCTTTCTCTTTCTTTTATTTGAGTCTTCTTGTACAAAATTACTAACCTGGAAATGTTTTATATAATTGCACAGGCATAAGCTATATCTGATTGCTTACCATCTCAGAGAGGCAAAGGGGAGAGAGGGAAAGAGGAATAGAATATGGAACTCAAAACTTTCAATAAAAGTGTTTAAAATTGGGGGAGGGGGAAAGAAACTGCTTGGCTTATGTTGGTGCCAACATCACTCTGGTTCTCACCCATTTAGAATTAGCAGACAAGTCAAGTTCTAGAAGAGAAACAGTTTAGACAGTTTTGTTTTCACTTGCAAAGTAATTACATGAAAGAAATACAATTGGAATAACAACCCTGTTAGTTTAAAATTACTTGTTTCCTCTGTTGCACTTTTCCCTCTAAAAAAAATCCCCCAAACATTTAAATCCCAATAGATCATGTAATCTTATTCGGTGTGATGACTTGGCATAGTGAATAGGACTGGCCTCTAAGTAAAGAGAAACTGAGTTCAAATCATGGCTCTGACATATACTGGACTGGGGGAACCCTGGGCATATCCTCTCCGGTCCCAGGAAGCTTCTCTGATACAATCAATTGCAAAGCAGGTGACAACCTGTATTGATAGTGGGAATTTTCCCACCAGCAGTTCCCTTATGCTAGTGAAACCACAGATTCAAGCAAAAAGCAAGAACCCTGTGCTGAAGATAGATGTGAAAATCACTGCTATTATCAGTGAATATGCTTTCATGTAACTCTTTTTTATTTAAAATTAATCCTGCTATTTTGTTTCAGCAAAAAGATTGAGGCAGTACAACAATCTACCATCTTTTAATTCCTCAAAATTTCTGGGCAGCATTATACATTCTGCCTTTTCCTTTGAATTGAAGAAGCAAAGGTATCCTTACTCCTTAATATGGCTAATTTCCCCTTTGTACCCTTGATGCCACTGCCTCCTGCCTCTTTCTAGGACCTAACTCCAACAGTCAT
>NW_027186304.1:78271978-78296131 GCF_028583685.1 Petaurus breviceps papuanus | reverse complement strand
TGTGTGTGTGTGTGTGTGTCTTTGTCTCTCTCTATCTCTCTCTCTGTCTCTCTCTCTCTCTGTGTCTCTCACTTCTCCTGCCTACCTGACTAATCCTTAGCTTCATTTGCTGAATCATCATCCATGTCACAACTACTCTCTCTTGACTCTCCTCCCTGTCTGATCTCTCTCTTCTCCTTTGCTGGATCTTTATCCATATCACGCTCCCTAATCTTGGGCATCCCCAAGGTTCTGTCCTGGCCCCTCTTCTCTTTTTTCTCTACAATCTCTCATCAACTTTTATGGCTTCAATTATGCTGGTTATGACTCCCAGATCTATATATCTAGCCCTAGTGGCTATCCTGAGCTATGATTATCTATTACCAACTACTTATTAGTCATATCTGGAAAGATGACCTTCAAGCATTTCAAAATCAACAAGTCCAAAAGAGAACTCATATCTTTCTTCCAAAATCTGTTCGTCTTCCAAACTTCCCTATTACTATCACGAATACCATTGTCTTTCTAGTCACTCAGGTCTGCAACTCTACACCGTCCCCAGAGTCGGGATGACCTGGGATAGATCACTCACATCACGTATCCCATCAGTTGCCAAATCTTGTCATTTTTATCTCCATGTTATCTCTCACATCCCTTCCCTTCCTTCTACTCAGGTAGCTATGATCCTAGTTCATACCCCTCATCTCCTTTCACCAGGACTATTGTAATAGCCTCCTTCCTATTCAACGTCCTTGTCTCAAATCTCTTCCCACTCTAGTCTATCCTCTACACAGCGACCAAACTGATTTTCCTATAGCTCAGGACTAACCATGTTACCATACTCACTAAATCCAGTAACTTCCTATTACATCTAAGATCAAAAATAAACCCTTTTTTTGGTATCTGGCTCCTTCCAACCCCTCTGATCTTCATATACATTACTCTCTTCCATTTGCTTTGCAGCATATTTGCTATTCCTGACACACAATACTCCATCTTCCATCTCTGTGCTTTCACACTTGTCCTCCATAATGAGAACGTTCTTCCCATTTCTGTTTCCTATAACCCCAGGTTTCCTTCATGAATCATTTTATGCCATCTTCTTCCTTTTTTTGCCTTTTGGAGGGCAATTGGGGTTAAGTAACTTGACCAAGGTCACACGGCTAGGTTTTTTTGTGTGTGTGTGTGGGTGTTAAAGTGTCTGAGGCTGGAACCGAACTTAGGTCCTCCTGACTCTGGGGCCTGTGCTCTTACTGACTGAGCCACCTAGCCACCCCTTTATGCCATCTTCTACAAGTCTTTCCTGGTCCCCTTGGCTGCTAGTGATTTTCAAGTTTAGCTTGCATCTGCTTTGTATGCATCATATACATTCCTGGGAGTGTATGTATGCATGTGTGTAAATATATTATATATATACATATACACACATACATATATGTGTACACATATACACACATGTATTTGTATATTGTATATGTATGAATACATATGCTGCCTCCCTTGTTAGAATGTAAATAATCATAAAAGGGAGAGACCACTAACTAGAGGTAGTCATAGAAGAGGCCATATATAAGCTGAGCACAGAAATGAGGTGAGGATTCTGGGGGATTTTTCCCCCTTGGGTTCAGAGACATCATAAGCTTCTCATTCCCCTAATTCAACGATCTTTCTGGTTGAAAGAAATTATCAGTGGTTTAAAGTCAGCAAGGAAGAAGGTCTCCAATGGATTGCTCCAGAGATCAGTGATTGTACCAGTACTGTTTAACAATGACCAGTTACTTGGATAAATGCATAGAGGTCCCCCTTACATATCTGCAGAAGACTCAGATTGGGGAGTGATAGCTAACATATCGGTGATTGTCAGAATCCAAAAAGATCTTAACAGACTGGAATATTAATAATTAGAATTTCTATAATACATACTATGTGCCAGGCACCGTGCTAAGTGCTTTACAAATATAATTTCATTTGATCTTTACAACAACCTTGAGAGGTAATTGCTATCATTATCCCCATTTTGCAACTGAGGAAACTAAGGCAAACAGAGAGTTAAGTATTTTGCCCAAAGTTATATAGCTAGTAATTGTCTGAGGTCAAATTTGGACTCATGTCTTCCAGATTCCAGATCCAATGCTCTGACCACTGTGCTATCTAGATGCATAACATTGGGCCAGACCAAGTAAGATGAACTTTATTGGGGATAAATGTAAGGTTTGAATCCAAAAAATTAATTTCACAAGTGCAAAATGGGGAGGTGTGAGTAGATAGCAATCAATATGAAAAGATCTGGGGATTTTGATAGATTGCAAATTCAGTACAAGTCAACAAAATGACATGGCAGTCAAAAATAAAAACTTAATGCAATTTTATGCTGCATTAGGAGAGACATAGGCACAGGTACATCCTCCATGCAACTGCCAAAATAATCTACAATAAAGCACTGTTTTATTGTGTCATTGTTCCACTCAATATTTCCTATTGCCCTTTGGATAAAGTGCAAACTCCTCAGCTTGGCTCTTTTTCTTCCTTTTATAAAATGCTTTATTGATACTTTTGATTTTATATCATTGTCATTCATCAATATACTCAACCCAGTCTACATCCTCATCCCCATTGAGCCTCCCCATATAATAAAGCAAAACAGTTAAAACTAAACCAACAGACACAGCATCCCTACCTCACAGTGAATTAAACATTGCACAGACCTTATTCCCCCATCTCTCTACCAAGAGGAGGCAGAAAAGATTATATCTTCCCTTCCTATGAAACTCTTTACTAACCAACCACTCTTCCTATCCTGAAAACACCCACAAATGTCTCAGATTTAGCATCTCCCATAATACAATAAGCCTTTCTGTGTTTGCACAACAACCTTCAATATTAAATGGAGTTCATTAGGGGAAATAGGAGTTAATTTGTGTAGTAGGTCCTCCAATGTAACCTTTATGCAGACTTTCAGCAGGCTTTTGGCTGGGGTTCCCCTAGTAAATCATTAAGCACTATATAAATACCACATATTATTATTACCTACCTCACTGAGCTCTTGGGAGGAAAGTACTTTGTAAACAAACAGAATCACAAAGATGGGAAGGATCTCAGAGGACTAGTCCAACTCATACCTGAAAAAAAAATCCCCTCTAAAACAAATCTAACAAATGGTCATGCATCTTTTGCTTAAAGACCTCTAGGGAGAAGAAACCTCATCCCTCTTAAGACACGATATCACATTTACAGACAACTCTAGTTGTTAGGAAGTTTTGGTTTCGTTTGGTTTGGTTGTTACTTTTACCCTCAATTTTCTGCCTTACAACTTCCACCTGTTGCTTCTGATTCTGCCTTTCACAGCCAAACAGAACCAGTCTTCCCCAGTACCACCATTCAGATACTTGAAGAAAGCTATCATGAACCCTTCCTTGTCTTCTCTATTCCAAGAGAAATATCCCCAGTTCCTTGAACCTAACCTCAAATGCATGAAGTCTAGGCCTTTGACCACTCTCCCTCTTCTGGATGATCTCTCCAGCTATCTGCTCTTCCCTTTTGTCTCCAATAATCAGTAGTGGACTGTGGTTCAGCTGAGGTTATACTAGTTTCCATCTACCTATTTGAGATAATATGGTTACAATGCTATGCTCTTTAAAAGAAAGCTTCCAAAAGTACTGCAAATACATTGAGAATCCACTTACTCAATAATCTTTTCTATCAGCCCACAAGTCACTGGCATGGCTAAGTTAGTAAGAAGGGGGGAGAGAAGGGAACATGCATTTATTAAGTGCCTACTCTGTGCCAGGACTGTTCAAAGGACTTTGCAAATATTTCCTCTTTTGATCAGTAAGAAGCAGTGAGGTTCTTCTCAGGACCATTTAGGGCATCAGTTAACCTGGGTGAGGTATACAAGTCTAACAGATCCACATTTCTAGGAAGTAGCTTGAGTTTAGACAAAAGGTTAGCTGTGTATTTTAGCTATTTAATCAGTGATGAAGCCAGGATGGGAACCCTAGTCCCATGACTCCAGATAAAATATGATTCCTGTTTGCTTTACTTGGTCTAATGGATCAGATTATAGCAAAGACCTAAATTCAAAGATTTTCAGAAAATTAGTACTTGGGAAGTTAGTGCAGACATGAGTTTTATTAACATGTGGCACAATAAGCAGGGGGAAATAGCATACATACAAACATTATGGAAACACAGACAGAGATTCTGCCATGCAGAGCTAGGGTCACTCACTTGAGGGAGACTACAGTGGCAAGATCTTGGTAGGAAAGGGGACAGAGTCAATATGGAGGAGAAAAGAGCTCTCCCCAAAACCCCTACAAACACCTTCAAGTAAGGCCATAAAATAATTCCTAGAGCAGCAGAACCCACAAAAGGATGGGGTGAAATAATTTTCCAGCCAAAGATAACTTAGAAGGTCAGCAGGAAAGGTCTGTCACATAGGGATGATAGTGGAGCATAGTCCAGCACAGGCTACACCAGCACAGACTCAGCCCCAGCAAACCAGGAGGAGGCCTCAGGAGCCACTGAATCAACAGCATCAGCTGCTGCTTTCAGAGCTCTCAGCTCACAGATGGTAAGGGGGTCAAACAACTGTTCATAAGGAGATCACAAAAGTCTCTTTACTAGCACTGTGGCAGGACTCTGTTGCTTTGCCCATACTTGGATTCAAGTTGCAGTCCTGGGTGGCAATCCCAGGGTGAGGAGGAGCACCAGAACTTGGGGCTACAGTGGAACAGGGACCTTCATCACAATTCCAGGGCAGAGAAAAGTAAACACACCCCTCCTTAGATCATACCACATTGGAAGGACCGAAAGCTTACAGTTCCCTCAAAGCAGGGTCCTCCTTTAACAAAGAGTTCAAAAGTAAAGAAATAGGCTAGAAAAATGAGCAAACAATAGAACAAATTCTGACCATAGAAAGGTACTATAGTGACAAGGAAGATCAAAACACACACTCAGAAGATAAAGTCAAAACTCCTACATTCAAAGCCTCCCAGAAAAGCATGAATCGGTCTTGGGCCAAGGAAGAGCTCAAAAAGAATTTTGAAAATCAAGTAAAAGAAGTAGAGGAAATAATTGGGAAGAGAAATGAGAGTGATGCAAGAAAATCATGAAAAAAAGAGTCAACAGCTTGATAAAAGAGACACAAAACATACCGAAGAAAATAACACTTAAAAAACAGAATAGGCCGAATGGTAAAGGTACAAAAAGTCAATGAGAAGAATGCCTTAAAAACAGAATTAGCCAAATGGAAAAGGAAGTACAAAAATTCACTGAAGGAAAAAACTCCTTAAAAATTAGAATTGAGCAAGTGGTAGCTAATGATTTTATGAGAAATCAAGAAACAATAAAATAAAACCTAAAGAATGAAAAAATAGAAGGCAATGTGAGATATCTTATTGGAAAAACAACAGACATGGAAAATAGATCCAGGAGAAATAATTTTAAAATTATAGGACTACCTGAAAGCCATGATCAAAAAAAAAAAAACAACCTAGACATTATCTTTCAAGAAATTATCAAGGAAAATTGCCCTGATATTCTAGAACCAGAAGGTAAAATAGAATTTGAAAGAATCTACTTATCACCTCCTAAAAGATATCCCAAAAATGAAAACTCCCTGGAATATTATAGCCAAATATCCAGACCACCCCCCTTCCCCAGAACAAGGAGAAAAGACTGCACATAGTCAAAAAGAAACCATTCAAATATCATGGAGTCACACTCAGGATAGCACAAGATTTAGCAACTTTTACATTAGCGTATTGGAGGGATTGGAATATTATATTCCAGAGCAAGATGTCTAGGATTGCAACCAAGAATTGCAAACAGCAAAACTGAGTATGCTCTTTCAGGGGATAAAATGGATATTCAATGAAATAGAGGACTTTCAAGCATTCTTGATGAAAACACCAGAGCTGAATAGAAAATTTGACTTTCAAATACAAGACTCAAGAGAAGCATTAAAAGATAGAGAAGTAAAAAAGATAATCAGGGAAGGAAAATCATGAGGGACTTAATAAGTTAAACTGTTTATATTCCTACATGGGAAGATGATACTTCTAACTCATAAGAAGCTTCTCATTATTAGGGCAGATAGGAGTATATATAGATGGAGGTCACAGATGTGAGTTGATTATGAAGAGATGATATCTAAAAAATAAAGTTAAGGGGTGAGAGAGGAATGGACTGGGAGAAAGGGAAAGGGAGAGGTAGAATGGGGTAAACTATCTCACATAAAAGAGGCAAGAAAAAGCTTTTGCAGTGGAGGGGAAGAGGAAGGAGGTGACAGGAAGTTAGTGAACCCTACTGTCATCAGAGTTGGCTCAACAAGAGAATAACATAGACACTCAACTAGATATAGAAATCTATCTTACCCTACAGGAAAGTAGATGGGGAAGGGGATAAGAGAAGGAGGTGGTGATAGAAAAGAGGGAAGACTAGAGGAGGGGATAATCAGAAGCAAAACACTTTTGAGGAGGGACAGGGTAAAAGGAGAGACAGAATAGAATAAATGGGGCAGGGAGAAATAGGGTGGAGGGAAATACATTTAGCAATTGTAACTGTCAAAAAAAATTTGAAGCAAGTTTCTCTAATAAAGGCCTCATTTCTCAAATATAAGAGAACTGAGTCAAATTTATAATAGTAAAAGCCATTCCCCAATTGACAAATGATCAAAAGATATGAACAGTTTTCAGATGAAGTAAACAAAGCTATCTATAGCCATATTTTAAGAATGCTTTAACTCACTATTGATTGGAGAAGTGTAAATTAAAACAATTCTGAGGTACTACCTCATACCTTTCAGATTAACTAATAGGATAGAAAAGGAAAATGATGAATGTTGGAGGGGATATGAGAAAAATGATACACTAATGCACCTTTGGTAGAATTGTGAACTGATTCAACCATTCTTTCTGTAGAGCAATTTTGGAACTATACCCAAAGGACTATAAAACCATGCATACCCTTTGACCTAGCAATACCACTACTAGGTCCGTATCCCAAAAGATATTTTAAAAATACAAAAAGGAAAAGGGCCTATATATACAAAAATATTTATAGAAGCTCTTTTCTGGTGGCAAAGAATTGGAAATTGAGGGGATGTCCATCAATTGGGGAAAGGCTGAACAAATTGTGGTATATGATTATGGTAGAATACTATTGTTGTATAAGAAATAATGAGCAGGAAGCTCTCAGAAAAACCTGGAAAGACTTACATGAACTGATGCAAAATGAAATGTGTATAAAGTAATAGCAATATTGTAAGATGATCAGCTGTGAATGACTTAGCTATTCTCCACAATACAATGATCCAAGACAACTCTGAAGGACTTACGTTGAAAAATGCTATCCATACCCAAAGAAAGAGTTGGTGGTATTTGAATACAGATTAAAGCACACTTTTTTTTTACTTTATTTTTCTTGAGGTTTCGTTTTGGTTTTTGGTTTTGGTTTTTTTTGGGGGGGGGAGGGGTTGGTCTATGTTTTCTTTTACAACATGATGAATATGGAAATGTTTTGCATGACTACAAATGTATAACCTATATCGAATTACTTGCCTTCTCTATGAGGGGAGGTGGGAAGGAAGGAAAGGGAAGAATTTGGAACTCAAAGTTTTAAAAATGAATGTTAAAAATTGTTTTTACATGTAACTGGGGGAAAATAAAATATTAAATAAATTTTTTAAAAAGACTTGGTAAGAGAACATGAGTAAGGAAGCTTTATATCTTAAAGGTGAGCTTGATTGAAAAGAGGTAATTGAAACCAGATATAGGAAGGGGTTTTCTTAATCAAATGTGGTGAGGAAATTCTCTAAGGTTATTTATCAATACCAAACTCAGGTGAGGAAGTTTCCTAATCAGGACTGGAAATTGGGTGAGAATTTGAGTTGGTAATGGGTACTCCAGAAATGGATGTTGGCTCATGGCCACAGCAGTGGATCAAGAGCCTCATCTTGTCAGAAGCCATGATCATCTATACATTTGACACTGGGTCAGAATAAGTCAGGACAGGAGAAAAGTATAGGCTACCTGATATTGCTTATATGTTTATGGTCATTAGGATCACTTAGCCTAAATGACACCATATTGTAGTTTTATCACCTATAATTACAACATCAAACAATGTATTTCAAAAAACATAATTATCACTCTCCTCTCCACACTGGCCCCAGGTTTCCATCATATCTATGTCCAGTAACTCTAAGGTGACTTTTCACCAAGATTCCCAAGACATTCCTTTCACTAACCAATTCTTCCTTGATGGTCAGAATGAAGTTTATAATAATAATCCCTCCACCTCATTTTTCCCTCAACCTTCTGAGTGATAAAATGATCAGAAAGAAAGGGATATGCTACTTTTAATAGAATAAGATTTCCAGTAGATGTGCAAGTGAGTGAAATCCCATACTACTTTATCTTCTCAAGTGCAACAATTATGGCATAGGCATTTTATTTCTCTCATAAAAAATGAAGAAATTGAGCCTTCTGAACAACTCTCCAGACTACTAAACTGACTCCTTCCCCACCTAGAGATTCCATCACTGTGGTACCAACTTTCCTGATTAGTAAATCTCTAGTACGAATGAACATTTCACGAGGGGTCCTAGACATACTTCACTCCCAGCTCAGTGTACTTTCTGGACTACCCCATCTTCTTTTTCAAAAAATTTAATTTAGTTATTTATTTACTTTTAGTTTACAATATTCAGTTCCACAAGCTTCTGAGTTCCAAATTTCTCCCCTTCGCTCTCCTCTCCCCTCCCCACCCCACCCCATGGAGGCATGCAATTCTATCTAGGTTCTACAAATACCTTCACATTAACATTAGTCAAGTTGTAAAGAAGGATTATAACCAAAGAAATGAACAATGAAAAAGAAGGAACAAAACAAAACAAAAAAAGAGAGAAAGTAGTTCATTCTGCATTCAGATTTCATAATTCTTTCTCTGGATGTGGATAGCCTTTTCCATCATGAGTCCTTTGGAGTTGACTTATAACCTTGCATTGCTGAGATGAGCACAGTCTATCAAAGTCAGTCATCACAGATATGATCTGTCTGTAATTGTGTTCAATGTTCTCCTGGTTCTGCTTACCCCATCTTCTTAACATCAGCCTTGCCCCTATGCAGGTATTGTCCACTCCACCAACACTTTCTGACTCTCTTTTATGTTTTGTCTTCCTCATTGCAATAAAAAGAGGAGACATTTTGTTTTCTTGTATTTACATACTCAGCACCTAGCACCATTCCTGGAACATAATAAACACTTAATAATTGCTCTTTCTATCTAACTACCTACTTATCCCTAACAGAGTTTACTCAGTTTACAAGTGCTTTGAAAACCTTTGAGAAACCATATAATGATAGCTCCTTCCTGAGCATTAAATTAGGATAGTATGATTCTGTTAACAATCCTTAAACTTTAAGGACTCCATTTTTATAGCATTCTTCCCATTAGTCCAAAAGAACTCACATTTCCTGGCCCTCAGGGTACTAGTGTCAAGTCCTGTTTTTGAGTCAGCCTTTTTCTGAGTATTCTATGCTGGCAATAAAAGGAACTCATTAATTATTGAGCTGATTTTCCCCTACTGGTTTCCTTTTCATATTTTTGCAGCCAGGGGCATAGCAATTTATTAATAAACCGAAAAATAAATGAATAAATAAAATCTTACTCATTTTTTAAAATGTGAAGGAATATGGTAAGTAGTTTACAGAAGTAATCATTGGAAAGCATCCAAGGTAAGGAATTAACAGGGACACAGACATCTTTCTAGCTATTGATAAAAGGTCAACATCTCAAGGTGCAACCCGAAGTTGATCTTGAATGATTAGAGGTTAGTCCTATTAATGAGCTAAGTGTGAAAAAGAGCAATTCCCACATGCCCACAGAAATGGCTAACAGAATAATGTATTTTGTTAAATTTTTTTTTTAAAGCAATCAGGTTAAGTAACTTGCTCATGGTTACACGACCAGTTATTTCTAGGTGTGGTGCTGAGTATCTGAGCCCAGATTTGATCCAGATCATCCCGACACAGGAGCCGGTGCTCTTACTCGCTGAGCCACCTGGCCACCCCAATTTTGTTAAATTTAAAACCCAGTCAAGCATAGGCTTATAAGGGCCTTGAGAATAGCAGTGCCTCCTAGATTACTGGCCCAGCTTCCAGCCTAGAAACCAAAGCTATTATTGAGGGGCACAACCCCTGTGAAGAATGGACCTGCTATCAGGAATCAGTTATATTATAGCATTGTTGGTGGAGCTATGAATTGGTCCAGCAGCTCATTCCACTTTGGAACTATACTCCCCAAACTACTAACTTGCTCATACTCTGTGATCTATATGCCCTATAACTGACTGTAGGCTCCTTAATGTGGCAAATTTATCCTTCCATTTATCAATCTTGTTCTTTGAGCCAACTTTGAACAGGTAGATGCTCATAGTACTACTACTAAGCTTATGCCCTAAAGAGACCAAAGAGAAGGCCCTATATGCACAAATATATTTATAGCAGCTCTCTTATTATAGCAAAGAGTTAGAAACTAAAGGAGGTACCCATCAATTAGGAAATATCTAAATAAATTATTTATATGAATTTAATGGAATGTTATTGTACCATAAGGATGGCTTCAGAGAAACTTGAGAAGACATATGTAAGCTGGTATAGTATAAAGTGAGGACGAAAGGAACAATTTATATAATAACAAATTGTGAAGATAAGCAACTTTGAAAGACTTACAATCTCTGATCAGCACAATGATCAACCCCAACTCCAGATGAACTTCCTCCTAAAAGAGAGGTTGGATTCAACGCAGAATAAGACACACATTTTCAGACACATCCAAAGTGAATATTTGTTTTGTTTAGCTGTATATTTTGGTCACAGGAGAGAAGCTAGGAATAGAGTCCCCCCCCCCAAAAAAAAAGAAATAGGAAAGGGTCACTGAAGTCTTCTTTTTTAATGTGCAGACTGAGAGCAAAAGTCTAGAATCATAAAAAAGTAGGACAGCTTGAAAGTTACTTGTTGAATTTGCTATATGTTTAAAGAGAAGAGCAAACTATACATGATAGAAGATCACAGTTTCATGTACAATACTCTTTTTCTGTTCTGCTGTATGTATTGAAATGCTTGTTTTATTTGGTGTTCACCAAATTTAGAATTTAAATATAAGTATGTAGTTAAATGCACATATAACTGTTTATATAAACACAAATACATATAAAGAAAATCTATGGACTGTAATCAAAGTTAGACTTGGAAAAGTCTAGCTTCATTCCCTTCTTCATTTCCCATCAACTGTACTCCTGGGATTCCACTCCACCAATTATTATCAACTGTTCCTGCCCTGGAAAAGCTCATCGTCAGGAAACTCATCTTCAAACTCATCATCACAGAGTTTGCATCAGCTTTGGAACTCACAACTCATTAGGACCCTCAGTAGCCTCTGCGCACCTACTTGGAGGCTGAAGGGTGGGACAAAAAGCCTCCATTTAAAGAGGGCTCAGAAAATCAGACAACTTTTCACTTCCCACCAACTGTACTCTTTAGATTCAACTCCACCATCATCATCCTCTGCCTGCTGCTCCTATTTCCCAACCACTCCTCTCCTCCCCAACACACACACACACGTACTTCCATCCAAAATGGATATGGTTTTATCTTTGGAAATGGCATTAAAGAAGATGCATTGCCATGTACCCTGCTGGTGTACCCTAAGGCCCATGGAACTACCTGGGTTGTAGGCTGAAACCTCTCATGTATGTTGCTTTCCCCAATTAGAATTGGAGCCTCTTGAGAGCAAGAATATTTCTTTACTATTTGTACCCTCAGTGCTTAGCACATAGTACATACTTAATAAATACTTTCTCATTCATTCATTTGTGATTTAGCACAGAAACAGAGCTTGTGCAATGTCTAGTCCAACTTCCTCATTTTACAATGGGCAGAGGCTGACATTCAGAAAGGCTAAGTGACTTATATGCCTGAGGCCACATCTTTAGTTCAATTCAACAGTCATTTCAACCAACATTTATTTAAGTACCTGTCACATTCGAAATACTGTACTCCATGCTAGGGATGCAAACGTGAAGAACAGTCCATGTACGTGCTATTGACCATCAATAGCTCTGATGTTTGAGTTAGTTTTCAGTTGAATAAGTGTAGAGTCTTTATATCACATAGTTCTTTAGTGAGGTTGAAATCACTTATTCTAGGAAAATGTGCCCTTGGTAAGAATGCTCTGTACCCAGGAAGGGAAGTGACAAAATTAAGAAGGAATGACCCTCAGCTTTAACTGGCGACAGTAGAGGGCAGCAGATGCTTCCCTCTCCTCCTACCCCCATGCCACCAGATATTAGCTGATGAAGAATCTTAACTCAATTTTGATAATAGAGATATCAGCAGAAAGACAGTAGGTACATCAGAGTCCTGAGCATAGGACTTGAGAGGGTGAGATGAACTAAAGAAGATTAAGGGAGCAGATAGAAGAGATCATCAGAGGCCAGGTAAGGGTAATGCAGGTGGCTATTGGTCTGACCAAACAAGATGCCTCAGAAAGGTTCACATCAAGGCAAGGAGGGGGTTGGAAAAAGGCAGCTACATATGATGAAAGACCTCAGAAATCAAAGGAAAATCTAGTAATAACCATCTGCTTTGCTTGTGGCAACTGTCATGTCACTAGCCTTTAACCCACTCCATGAAAAGCTCTAGACATGAAATCAGACTTGGTTTCAAATCCTGTCTCTAATACTTACTAGTTGTGTGACCACAGGGAATTCATTTAACATCTTCATTTCCTCATCAGTAAAATGTGAATAGTAATATTTGCTCCACCTAACTCATAGGAATCCTAGACCTGGAACCAGAAAGAATCTCACAGGCCATCTAGTCCATCCCCTCATTTTATAGTTGAGGAAACTGAGTCCCAGGGAAATTTAAGTGACTTGTCCAAGGTCAAACAGGTAGTAAGGGTCAGAGGTAGGATTTAAATTCACATCTTCTAACTCTAGAGACAGCGTTTCTTTTCACTGTACCATACAGCCTCCAGGCTATTGAAAGGGAAAAGTCAAGTCTGAGGAGGCTGGGCAAGTATATGATTAAAGTCTATTTTTCAAAAAAGAGTTAACTTTTTTCAAAAAAGCCTTAGCTAAATTAATGTGCAAAGTATAAGAGTACCTGTCTTACCTGGGCACTAAGAAAGCCAGATGGCAGGCTGAGCTCAAGCTGCTCTAGCTCCCCAGTCCTTTTCAGTACCTCTCACACATAAATAGATGTACACTGCCTGTAACTAGGAACTGACTAGCCTGGATTCTCTTCAGTTCTGTGACCCAAGTGCCTGGGAAGTCATCTCAGGTTCTATTTTTTCTCATTTGATCAATGGTAGAAAATTTGAAGACTATCAATGACAATGTTTATAAATATAGCTCAACCCCCTATAGCTTTTAAGATTCCTATCTCCAACCCAATTTTGAATGGCCTGAAGGACTATACATGTACATTGTAGATTAGAGTATGTGCATTGGATAAAAAAAATGAAAGATATGACATTAAAATTCTTAAAAAGCTGGCAGCCTGCTGGTTCTAGTAAAGTCTGAAATATCAACTATCCAGTGGTTAAAGCTACCCCTATTAGGATTTGAGAAATCAGTTTTATCTTCTCCAAAGGAATATCTGTACCTAGAGGCCATTTGCAAAGGTTGACTAACAAGTATTCCTTCAATATCAGACTCAAAAAGAGGTGAAAGGGAGCAGTCTCACCACATGGCAGATGGTGATACCCTAGCCTGTTTATCATACTCCAGGAGTAATCTAATGGGGCATAGTACAATTTCTTGAAGATACAGCAAATATTTCTTCACTAAGAAAAACTGCAATTTTTCAGGTCACTGAATGGTCTCTCTGACATCTCCAGAATCACCCTGTGCTTTTCCCAAGGCCCAGGGCCCCATAAATTCACAATGTAATCTTTCTCTCTCTCTTTTTTTTAAAGCAATTGGGGTTAAGTAACTTGCTCAAGGTTACACTGCCAGTTATTTCTGGGTGTGGTGCTAAGTATCTGAGCCCAGATTCAATCCCCAGGTCATCCTGACACTGGAGCCGGTGCTCTTACTTGGCTGAGCCACCTGGCCTCCCCAAATCTTATTTTTTTTTCTATTTGCTTTTTGGAGGGCAATTGGGGTTAAGTGATTTGCCCAAAGTCACACGGCTAGTAAGTGTGTCAAGTGTCTGAGGCCAGATTTGAACTCAGGTCCTCCTGACTCCAGGGCTGGTGTTCTATTCACTGTGCCACCTAGCCATCCCCACAATGTAATCTTATTGTCCATGTTGTATCTCAGGTAAATTTTCTGGGTGTATGCCTTGGATTCTTTTGGTCTGATTTTCCTACATCCAGGCAACTGTGACTTCCCAGTAGTTTTGACACTGTCAGATCTGACCTGAAGCCACTCAGGAAAAGAAAGAAACACAAACAAAAAATGGCAACATCACTTTTTTTTTAAATTCCCCCTTAGACTTCATGACATCTATATATTTGGCCCTGGACCCTTTCAGTAGATAAGCCTTTTCATTCAAGTTTTCTGTTCCTTTGGTATCTAATGAAAATGAAGGGGAGAACACATGGAATGTGAAGTAACTGGGTATTACGGTTGAGTGATATATCCCCAAAGGTCTAGTTGTGGAAGGAGAATTGGGTACATCTCTTTGAGGGTAGACTTTGAGGGAGAAGGAGCAATTAATTCCTTGTGAAAGATGTCAGAATCTTTGTCTGGAGCAATCTGCTCATTATTATTGAGGAGAGGGGAGTTTGAATCTTTTCTTCTATTCATATGGACCTACTCATCAACAATTCTGATGTGTATTATTTCTAGCTTCTGTCTCAGTTGATACAGTTCTGAAGTCTGTCCTTTCATCTCTTGCTCTTGTCTTGTCGTTCTGGTTTTAGATTAAGAATTATCACTGGGAATGATTTTAGCTCATGAGTAATAATCAAATTCTCATTCTTTTGTCCATAGTGAGATAAATTATATTTGCCCCACAGCCATACCATTGTTCTGGTATCCGTGTCTTTCCAATAAGTCACAGCTTTTCATATTTAAAGCTTAGCAACCTCATCTCAAAATTTATCCTCAGCTCTCAGCAACTATCTCTATGAGAGATTTCTCTGAGTTATAAGATTTCTCTTATAACGGAGCAAGTTCAACTTAGCAACAAATATTAAAGGGAAAGTATATTATATTAGTATCATCATCATTAGCGAAGCAGCTACATGACAGAGTGAATAGAGCATTGGACCTGAAGTCAGTAATATCTGAGTTCAAATCCAGCTTTGGGCACTTACTAGCTGTGTGACCCTTACAAGCCACTTAACTTCTCTGCCTCTATCTCCTCATTGAAGAGCAAAATAGCACCTACTTCTCCAAGTTGTTGAGAGGATCAAATGAGATGATATTTGTAAAACATTTAGCAGAGTGCCTGGCACATAATAGACATTGTTAAATTTGTTATTGTTATTATTATCATTGTTATTATTGCAGAGAGGAAGTGCCTCGTAATCATCCGATATAATCTTTGAATATAGAGACTCACTTTACTAATAATGATGCCCTCCTTCAGTGTTTGGGTGGAGCTGACTGGAAAGCTAATGAGAATATAAAGTTTGATCTTAAAGTAACATGAGCGATGGGGAGGCCAGGTAGCACAGAGAGTAAGAGCACCGGCTCCAGTGTCGGGATGACCTGGATCAAATCCAGGCTCAGATACCCAGCACCACACCCAGAAATAACTGGCCGTGTAACCTTGAGCAAGTTACTTAACCCCGATTGCTTTAAAAAAAAAACATAAAAAATGAAAAAAAAAGTAACATGAGCGAGTGTCTGTGTGCATGTATAGGTGAACTAAACCAGTCAAGAAGACTGTTCTAAAATAAATTTCAAACAATAGCATCATTTTTGGAATAAGTGTACAGCCTCCCGGGGTTACAACTTTTATGGTAACACTTATTCAAATAAAAGAGTTTTGCTATGTTTGTTTAAAAATCCAATCCCATTACATTAACATCACATCCTACCTAGTATTCTCTTGTTCCTCATAAATTTCCTTTTACTGGGGGAAACAAAAGGAAATAGTGTTTATACTGTAACATCCTCAGAGCAGCCTGTGGCCCAAAAGAGATGTGACTGGATCAATTACTGTAATATTTTGAATATTTGTAACCATTCACCACCAAAGTTTTTGGCAAACCCAAGGTAGGTCCTATCTTTTCTAAGTGAATAGATGTCTCACTTCCTTGATAAGAGGAAAAATAGTATAGGAAAGCCAGTTTTAGAATCAGAGAGATATCCAGGTTAAAGTCCTACCTGTTACATTGTACTTCCTGGTTATATGACCATAGCAAAACATTTAATTTCTCATTCTTTGTGACTCCATTCAGGGTTTTCTTGGCAAAGATACTAGAGTGGTTTGCCATTTTATATATGAGGAAACTGAGGCAAACAAGGTTAAGCAATTTGCTGAGGTCACACAGCTAGTAAGTATCTGAGGCCAGATTTGAACTCAGGCCCTGCTGACTCCAGGCCTGGCACTCTATCCACTGTACCACCTAGCTACCCACTTCTCAGTATGCCCAGGTAATTCCCTAGATTACAGAGGAATTGCCAAATCATTGATAGAAAGAGACTTCTCCAGCAGAAGTCTCTGACGTCGATGAAATCACAGGCCCAACCAAAATATTTCCATATTGTAGTTATTTGTAGGGGGGAGGGGAAAGTGTATATACAAAATTTCTCAATAAAATACAATAGAAATTTCATTAAGTCATCCTCTTATGAATTCAGAATTGACAAGATGGGTCAGGCTGAAGTTTTCCTTTAAGCTTACTCCTCAGACACTTACTAGCTCTGTGACCCTGGGCAAGTCAGATATCCCCAACTGCTTCCAAAATAAATTGGAGAAAAGTGTTTAAATATTAAGAATACCCATGAATATAAAAATTGTGAATGTGTTTACTATGGTAGTCATTTGTTCACTAAAACAAGTGCCAAGAATCTTTTTTTGCCAGTATTTTTTTAGCTTCCTGGGAGTTAGGGTATATAAATAAATACATATATATATATATATATATATATATGTATATATACATGATACATGCATGTATATATACACATATACATATGCATGTGTATAATATATACATATGTATATTATACACATAATATACATAATAATGTATATTATGTGTTTAAGTAAGTGTGTTTGTGTATTTAAAAGAGATAAAACTGTATATCTTTCCAAATGTATTCTAATTCAAACTGGGTTCTACTCTTGGGCTGATCCTAATTATTTCTCCTTGGAGAGAGACAGAATGTTATAAAGGAAAGAAGAGTGAACTTAGAATTAAAAGTTCTTGGCTAAAGGTTCTGATTCCAATATTCACTAAGTATATAACCTCAGACAAGTCAGTTGACCTGCTGAGCCTCAATCTTCTATTATGTCAAATATCAATAATCATGTTTACAGTACCTGTATTATAAGGAGGGCAGCTAGATGATGCAGTAGATAGAGTGCTGGGCCTGGAGTCAGAAAGACTCCTCTTCCTGAGTTCAAATCTGGCCTCAGACATATACTAGCTGTATGACCCTGGGCAAGTCACTTAACTATGTTTGCCTCAGTTTCTTCATTTGTAAAAGAAGCTGGAGAAAGAGATGACAAACCACTTCAATGTCTTGCCAAGAAAACCCCAAATGGGGTCACAAAAAGTTGAACATGATTGAAAAATGACTGAAAAGCAAATATTACAGGACCATTGGGATATAAGTAACCATAAGCACCATGTAAGTGAGAATCGTTATAATTATGTTAGGTTTTATGCATAGTATTTGAAATTAATATGGGCAAAATTAAAAGAGAATAAAGAAAAGCCAAGCTATTTCCTACAACAGGGACAGATGGTAATTTCAATTTAATCAGAATAAACAAAGACAAAAACCCTCAAATCTAACTGGAAGACTATTTGTGGCAACATATTATAAGATGTGATGAAACTTAAGATAAAAAGAGATGCTTCTAAGTCAATAACTGGAACTCAAAAAGACGGAGATTGTAAATCACCCAAGCCAACACTGTTTCTGTCAGAAATTTGTTTGCATGCATGGTTCTAAGAAGTCTCCTTATAAAATGCAGTTTGGCAAAGATTGAAGAGTGACTTAAAATTTCATTCCATAGTGTAAAGCTTAAAAGAAAAGGATTAATATGCAATCCTAGAAGTATGCAATGCATTTGGAATAAAATGGGGGGAAAATTCCATAAGGAAAACAAATAGCAAAGCTTTGATAAATGGTTCTAGGCCTTCTTCTTTACCCACTCTAAACTGGTTTTAAATAAAGTGCCTCAAAAAGACAATATCTATAAGAAGATCTAAACAATCTTTTAAAGAACTGATATAATTTTATACAATTAGAACCACTCCATAAGGTGTATTCATGAGAATTTTGCATTTTCTTTGAGAAAATATATGCTGCAAAGATACAATAGAACCAAAGGGGGAAACGGTGAACTTTAATGTAAAAATAAGATCTATAATGTTATTACATTCTCAATTTTTAATATATATTTTATTAAATATTGTTTGAAATGTACCTTTAAAAATTTATGCTATAGAATAGGTCATAATTATTACTCTTAGTTTAAAAAAATACTGCCTCAGTAAGCTCAAAATAACTGCAATGTTTTATCACTGATCTCACCCTCTGGATGCACTCCACCACAGCTAAATCACAGAACTGGTTCAAGTCAGTCCCAGGTGGTTCCTGAACTTGGACAAGTACCTGTATGTACCATGTTCTGGTCATGAAACCCTGCTATGAATAGTATTGTTGCTATTACCTCCTCACTGCCGTGGTTATACCTCGGTGCCTGGCTAGCCACAACTATACATATCAAAACTTAGCCTTACTGCTTTGGGGTGTCTAGTATGCATATTTAGTTTCCCTCCTCTGATGGAATAAAGAAAACTTTTTGCTTATAAATTTTTTTTAAAGCAATTGGGGTTAAGTAACTTGCTCAAGGTCACACAGCCAGTTATTTCTGGGTGTGGTGCTAAGTATCAGAGCCCGGATTCTATCCCAGGTCATCCTGACTCTGGAGCCGGTGGTCTTACTCACTGAGCCACCTGGCTGCCCCTAAGCAATTGGGGTTAAGTAACTTGCTCAAGGTTACACGTCCAGGTGTTTCTGGGTGGGTGTTAAGTGTCTGAGCCCTGATTCAATCCCAGGTTATTCCAACTCTGGGCCGGTGATCTTACTCATTGTGCTACCTGGCTGCCCCTTGCTTATAATTTCAATTAGCTATCTGGTTTTATTTTATTTTTCAGAGTATAATAGCTGGTATATAACTTCTGGGAGCTCTTTGGTATTTTCAGAGTTAATCATCAGTGGCTATTAATAATGTGGCTCTCTGGTCATTTATTTTCTGTGCACCATGCACTAATTTCATTGTTGTTCAGTAATTTCAGTCATGGTTGACTCTTCATGAACTCATTTGGGGTTTTCTTGAAAGAGATATGGTTGACCATTTCCTTCTCCAGCTAATTTTACAAATGTGGAAACTGAGACAAACAGGGTTAAGTGACTTGACCAAAGTCATACAACTAGTAAGTGTCTGAGGCTGAATGAGAACTCAGAAAGAGGAGTCTTCCTGACTCCAGGCCTACACTCTATCCACTGCACCACCTAGGTGCCTGCACCAAACTAAACTCTTTGTCTTTCCCTCCAACCTCTCTTGTCTCCCTAACTTTCCTATTACTATTCAGGGTCCAATCACCCAGGCTCACAATCAAGATGTACTCTCTATTCCTCAATCACTCAGCCTCCATATCCAGTCTGTTACAAATCCTAGCATTTCTACCTTCAAACATCTCTAATATGCACACTCTTCTGTCCTCTGACCCACCACCATTCTAGTACAGACCTTCATTACCTCATACTAGAGAAATGTAATAGCCTACTGGTTGGTTGGTCTCCCTGATTCAGGTCTCTCCCCACTCCAGTTCATCCTCCAAACAGCTGTCAAATTAATCTTCCTAAAATACAAGTCTGACCATGTCACCTGCACCAATTCAACCAGCTCCAGGGGGTTCCCTATTAGCTCCAGAATTAAATATTAAATCCTCCACCGGTTTTTAAATTCCTTAATAACCTGACACCTTCCTTCCACATACATTGTGATATAGTCCTCCTTACTGTTTCTCAAATAAGACTCACATCATCTCTAGACTCCAAGCATTTTCACTTGACTCCCTCCCATGACTGAAATTTTCTCCTTCTGCATTTCTATCTCCTTCTCTTCCTGGCTTCCTTCAAATCTCTAAAATCCTGTCTTCTACAAGAAACCTCTCCCAATTCCCCCTTAATGCTTGTACCTTCTTTCTGTTGATTGTCTTCAATTTATCCTGTATTCAACTTGTTTATACATTGTTGTTTTGATGTTAAATAGTTATGTGGAACAGTGAATAAAGTGCTGGTCCTAGAGTCAGGAAGGCTTATACTGAGTTCAAATCAGATACTTACCAGCTGTGTGACCCTGGACAAGTCACTTCACCCTGTTTGCCTCAGTTTCCTCACCTGCAAAATGAGCTAGAGAAGATAATTGCAAACACTTGTTTCTTTGCCAAGAAAACTCCAAAAGGGTCACAAAGAGTAGGACATGACTGAAACATTGAACAATAACTTCCATTAGACTGTAAACTTTTAGAGATCAGTGGCTATTTTTTTGTTTGTATCCCCAGTACTTAGCAAGTAATTTATTCTTGTTGACTTTGTTTGAACAAAACCCAGGAGGAAGAGATAAAAATTGAAACTCTATTCCAAATAACTATAGAATGTATAAAATATTTGAGATTCTATCTACCAAGGCATAAATAGGAGCTATATCAAAATTACTACAAAACATGTTTTATAAGAATACACACCAAAATAACTGAAGTTATTAAAATGCTCGTTGTCTGGTATATAATGTAGTATGTTATACAATATAATAAAATTGCCTATATTACCTAAATTAATTTACTTATTTTCCCTTACATACCAATCACTCTATCAATGGATTACTTTGGAGAATTTGAAAGAATGATAACAAAATTAAATTGGAGGAAAAAAGGTCAAGAATTTCAAGGGAAATAATGGAAAAAGACATAGGAATAAAGGGGGCCTAGAACTACCAGATCTCAAACTATACTAAAAAGAAGCAATCATCAAAACTATTTGGTAGAAGTTAAAATGTAGAAAAGTTAGGGGCAGGTAGGTGGCGCAGTGAATAGAGCACCGGCCCTGGAGTCAGGAGGGTCTGAGTTCAAATTCGGCCTCAGACACTTGATACAATTACTAGCTGTGTGACTTTGGGCAAGTCACTTAACCCAAATTGCCCTCAAAAAAAAAAAGGTAGAAAAATTGGAATGAATCAGGTACTTAAAATAGAGAAAGATAACAACATTGTAGTCTATTGTTCAGTGAAACCAAAGATGAACCCAAACTATTTGAGTAAGGACTCACTATTTGAAAAAAGGTGCTAGGAAAACTGGAAAGCAGTCTGACAGAAATTAAATTTACATGTTTCATTCTGTATACCAAAACAAGTTTCATCACATTATAACAACATAGAGGATCAAGGAAGAAAAAACCTTTTACTACCAACCATAGATCAAGAAAGAATTTGTGACCAAACAAATGATAAGATCACAGGGAATAAAATAGATCTTTTTGCTTAAATAAAATTTAAAGTTTTTGCACCAGCAAAACCAATGCAATTAAGATTAGAAGAGAAACAGTTAACCAAGGGGGAAAAGACTTTGCAGCAAATTTCTCTAATAAAGGTCACATTTGCAAAGCACATAAGGAACTGGTTCAAATCTGTAAGAATAAAAGTCATTCCCCAAACAAGAAATGGTCATAGGATATGAGCAAATAATCCTCAAAACAAGAAATCCAAACTAGCAACAAACATGAAAAAATACTCCAAATCACCAATAATTAGAGAAATGTAAACTAAAACAGCTCTGAGGTTCTACCTCACACCCCTCCATTTAGCAAACATGATTTAGAAAAAGGAAAAAAAGACAATTGTTGTAGAGGTTTTGGGAAAACAGAAACATGAATTCACTCTTTGAAACTATGCCCCCAAAATCACTATTTTGTGCATAACCTGTTACCCAGGTATACCTCTATACCCCCAAATTCCAAAGGGATAAGACATTTAAAAAACCCATATATATATAAAAATATTCATAGGATCTCTTTTTGTAGCATAGCAAAGAATTAGAAAGTAGAAGAAATGCCTATCAATTGGGAAACAGCTAAAAAATTATTGTGGCATAAGAAAGTAATGGAATATAGCAATATTCCATGGTTTAATTAATAACACCATGAAAAATGATCAAAAGGATGGTTTCAGACAAATTTGGGAATATTTTAGTAAATTGGTAGAAAGTAAAGTGAGCAGAATCAGAGGAATGTTATATTCAATCACAAAAATATTGTAGACATAAATACTTATAAAGACTTAAGAATTCTGATTTTTAAATATTGATCAACTACAATTCCAGAGAACTAATGAAGAAGCATGATATTCCTTTCCTATTAAAAAAGGTAATGAACTCAAGATGCAGGATAAAATTAAGACTTTCAGATAAGGCCAACGTTTGTTTTGCTTAACTATGCATACTTGTTATAAGAGTTGTATTTTTCTCTTCCTTTTTTTTTCAGTTTGGGGTTGGAGGAGGGGAGATGCTGTGAGAGGGAGTGAGAGAAGAGCTAAAGTAGGATTGCCAAAAAAGAATGAAGAAAGAAGAAAAGAAATGTAAAATGCTTCAATAATGCTTCATTGAAGGATTATTTCTAAATGCACAGAAGTTAACGTAAAGAAGATCAGAAAGAATCACAGGTAAAAAAGAAAACTTTTAAAGTTACATTTGGAATTCATCATACACTTGAAAAGGAAAGAAAGCTTTCCATAATAAAGATTTGCAATTTTATGTACAATCCTAGTTTTCTATACTACTTTGTTTATAGAAACAAAAGAAGAAACAAAGGCTGTTATCAAATAAGTGAATACACAAAAATTAAGACAGCAAGTTCACTTAATCAGAACAAGGAATAACAAATAGATAGCCTTTGTGCTCCATCATCATTCACAGGGAGATGAGAAAGTGAGAAAAGCCCCCAGCATTTTGGGTAGCCTCTCTCTGCTGGAAACTTATAGAAGATTATAGTGCCAATGCAAAATTTACAGCACCCATGATCACGATAAAGACCGTGGGATGCGTAGGCATAGATGTGTTGAAATCTGTATCACTGTAGAGAATATCCATGCAAATGAGATCGCATATTGATTTGAGTGTTTGGATTCTCTTTAATGCCATCTTATACATGTAGAAATATATTGTAGCCTACTTATAAACCAATGATACATTTTCCCAAATGACACTTTGGCCACCTGCATCTCACTTTTTTGACTCCTATATAGGCCTATGCTACCAGAAGTAACAGATTTACCTTTGAATATTGAAAACATTTATTAAAGACTTGAAAGTGTACTTGAGAAAACTTATAACAAAACTATTATTGTTGAGAAACTCAAGAGCTACTCACCTAATAGGAAGCACTGCATCTAGCTTAGAGCAATCTGAGGCAGTCAAGGCACAAGGAAGGAAAAGTTTTTTGGGTTAAGGGAAAGTTAACTCTAGTTATCAGGAGTCAAGCTATAGAAAAGAATGGACTCTGGGGCAGCCAGGTGGCTCAGCGAGTAAGAGCACTGGCTCCAGTGTTGGGATGACCTGGAGATCGAATCCCGGGCTCAGACACTCAGCACCACACCCAGAAATAACTGGCCATGTAACCTTGAACAAGTTACATAACCCCGATTGCTTGAAAAAAGAAAAGAAAAGAATGGACTCTGGGAGCCCATCTGAATACCCCGTCCAACAGAACCACTAGTGGCTGAGGATAACACAAGAAGAGAAAGGACATACAGCACGCAAGATGGGAATTGTCTTGGCCATATGTGTTCCCTAAGGGTGGGCTTCTATTCTAGTGTTCTCTATGTTTGTGCTCACTCAATCTTCCCCATTTATACTAGATAGACAGATGATAGATAGATAGATAGATAGATAGATAGATAGATAGATAGATAGATA
>NW_027186304.1:78247586-78271968 GCF_028583685.1 Petaurus breviceps papuanus | reverse complement strand
ATAGATAGATAGATAGATAGATAGATAGATAGATAGATAGATAGATATTAGATATAGATGGGTTTAGCACAATGCCTGTCATGTAGTAGATACATAATAAATGTTTATTGATTGATTGATATGGATATAGATAGATACACAGACACATATATACATACATATATATTTATAAGATACATATATACATACAAGCACATGTATATGTATATATACAGACATATATAAACACACACATATGGATTTGTCCCAGTTTTATTGGGGGAATGTTGTAGGTACTGTTCTTACAGTAAATAACTTATTTTGATCTAATTGTGTCCTCTGACTATTAAAGGAAAACATACCTTGAATCATTCTTTTAGGTGTGCAGACCCAGAGCATACCCCCAACCTGTGAAAGTAATATGAGGTAATCCAGAAGGTGACCTACAGATATTTTTTGAAATATCTCTTATTCATGGTCATTTAATATTCAGTTCTGAAGAATTCATTTTAGCTAATTATTATACTCTCATACCAGAATCTCTATATGGATGTGAATGTCCCCCTTTCTATTGTTATTGTCTGTCCTTTTCAGTTTTATTGCTGCTTTGTCATCTTTGACTCCTCATTCTTTCCCCTCCCATATATCCAATCAGGGGTCTGTAATGGGAATGGGAATTTGAAAATCTTCCCTGTCCCTTAATAAGACTAGGGGAATTTGAAGACCTTCTCTTTGAAAGTAAACTCTGCCCCCTAATAGGCTAAATGTGGTCACCTGGAGCCTGTGATGGGAAGTGTTTGCTGAAGGGTGGAGCAGAAACCACAGGAAGCTGGGAGTCAGAGCTAGAGAGATGGTGGAAGAGAGAGGATGCTCAGGCAGGGAGTTAGGTTTGTGAGTAAATATTGATCCCATATTGGTTTATGGGAAGACTAAAGGATGCTGTGGTTCTCTGTGTTGTTATAGTTTATTAACTTCTTTACTACTATGATATAATAGGCTTACTGTTTTTGGGATTTAGCTTTCTGGTGTCTGAATAAATGTTTCACTTCTATCTTCTATATGGAGAATCTGCTATATTTTGTGATCAAGCACCATGTGGGAATATTTATAGTCACAGTCGGTGCTGTAAATATTACATTCGCACTACAGGGTTATCTCCATAACATCTCTTACTTTTCTCCACTGACATGACCACAATCCTATTTCAGACCCTCAACTTTTGCCTGGATTATTAAAATGGCCTATTGATTGATTTCCCTGCCTCAAACCTCTCCTTTCTGTAATTCTTCCTCACATTGATGTCAAAGTGATCTTAAAGCACACCTCCTCTACTAAGTAAATTCCACTGGTTCCCTATTACCTCTACCTACTATTAAATACAAAACCTTGACATTCACAACTCTTCACATCCTGACTCCAGGCTACCTTTTAAGGTTTATTACACATTACTTTCCATTCATTTACTCGTCATCGTTTTGCCAAACTGAACTTCTCACTGTTTCTCACATAAAATTTCCCTCTCCTATATCTATTCCTTTGCACAGGCTGCATGCACTTCCTCCTCACGTCTGCCTCTTAAAATCCTTATTCTCCTTCAAAGGTCAGCTCAAACATCACCTTCTTCATGAGGTCTTTCTTGATGTCCCCTCATCCCAGTGTTTCTTCCCCCTCCAAAAAAATCACCTTATATTTGTTTTGCACATGTTTTATAAATATTATATATACACCTAGATATATGCTTGTAGATGTGCATACTGTCTTCAGCTATAGAATGTAAGTTCATTGAGGGCAAGGGATGTTTCATAAATTTGTCTTTGTATCTTAGCACTTAGTGGATACATCATTAGATTATAGCAATTAATTAGATTGCTTGTAGATAGATTTATTATAACAGAGTAATTTCTTCTTTAATGCCTACTGTGGTCAAAACAATAGCATACAGTCCATACAGGTCTTTTCGAAGCTGCTTCAAGAGATTAAGTTTCCAACAATTAATGTGGCTTCCTGGTCACCTGAGAAATAAAAAAGCCATGAGAAGTTCCAGCAGTTTCTTTTACCACCACAAAGGATTCTGCCTCGATTCATACAAATTTTCCCAAGTTTCTCTCAATTGTTCTTTTGCTATTTTAATTCATATACCAAAATTTCTTTCACTATTCCCCAGTCTAGGGACAGTTTTCAGCTGCTACAAACATGCAGCTATAAATATGTTTGCACATGTGAGTCTGTCTTTATTTTGATGATATCTCAAGAGGGAATATTTCTGTAAGAATAGCCAAGGAGTCTAGAAGAAATGTTTCATGCTATGGAAGCTATTTAGCACATATTTGACATAACAAATAAAGTATTGTTTCTAATAGATCTGATTATTGAATACAAGGCTGGGTAATGGTTTAGTTGAGCTTGAGCAATTTAAAACAGGGAAATTTAGAGATTTTGTGGAATCCCAGATTTAGAAGTAGAATATACATAAAAGGTACATTTTACAGATGAAGAGATTGAGGGCTAGAGAATCAGGTAGACTCATCTTCTCAAATCTGGCCTCAGACACTGTGACCCTGGGGAAATCACTTCATCCTATTTGCTTCAGTTTCTTCATATGTTGTTGCTGCTGTTCATCCTTCATTTTGAAGAGGACCAGAAACATCACAGGGTGATGACTTCATTTGCCCATGAATTGGATTTAAGTAGGCAAATTATACAAAGTCATCAGCCTCACTCTTCTAGAGTCATCAAAGTCCAGTGGCAAGATAAAAGTAAAGAGGTGATGGCTTGGGATGCAGTCTCTAAGCACTCCATGGCACCTGCTTCAGCCACCTTCATGGCAGCTGTGAAAACAAATTGTTGTTATTTACCCATTCCTCTGGGGGAAGTTTTTACATATTTGAGGATAGATACTCCCTTAACTCACAAATGGGTTTAAGGATCATTGATTACCCTCAACCTGGTTTAGCCCATCTGGTAAGATGGTTTTGCTGAGGTGTGGCCACTGTGCGTGCTATGGCTTCTTGGAGCCACAGGTAAGTTAGGTGATAGGTGGGTACCAAAGATGAATAAGCAGCCCTGAAAAAGGCTAGGCAAACCCTCATACCAGAGAAGCTAGTCCTCCCTGAACACCCTACACATCTCATCTATAAAATGAGCTGGAGAAAGAAATGGCAAACCACTCTGGTATCTTGGCCAAGAAAACCCCAAATTGGGTCATAAAGAGACTGAAAAATGACTGAACAACAACAAAATCATTCAGGGAGTAAACAGCATAGCTGGAATTCGAGCCCTGTTCCTCTTTTTCTAAATCCAATTCCCTTTCCAAGGGGATACTGTAAGGAGTTATCAAGAAATGTCAAGACTAGAGGTACAGGTCTAGAGCACTAAAAGTCAAGTGAGAGCATTGCTCCCTTGTGCCTCCACCAAACTCCCTGTACTTGGATGGGATGATACATGAAGTGCTTGAGATTCTTTGCAAAGGAGAGGTTCTAAGAATGGGGAAGTATTAGAGAAATAGAAAGCATTATTATATTGCTGCTCTAACCATAATTAGCAAGTTGCTAAGAAGTCAAATAGAAATTATTTTCTTGGTTTTACTTCATTACTGTAATAGATTTGTCACTTTGAAAATTCCTTGGATGTAGAGATTGGTATACTGCTGCTAACTCCCTACCAAGAAAATATTATGTGGGGACAATGCTATAAAAATCTTTGATGATGAATCATGGGTGACCTGCCAAGATGAAGAAGAAAAAAACCTGACATTAAGTAGACTGTACTTTACATCTGTGTATCCTAAGAAAGAATCCTGCTGGGAGGAATGAGAGGGTTGTACAGGCAGATATAAATTTTTACAAGATATACAACTCTTTTATTTTTCACAGAATGCTCAGTAGGAGAAGGGTGGTTATTAGAAGGTTGCAGGTGCAAGTGTAGGCATATACTAGCTTACTCTTTCCATCAGCCACTGTTTTGTTTTGGACATCCCATATCTTTCCCATAAGGAGAGCTTTCTCTCCTTTGGACCATGTTCAGGCAAATGATCAGTAAACACAATCCAATTTCTTCATTTCACTTACACCCACGCCTGAAAAAAAATCAATGAACAAATCTTTGATGATGACATGAGTTTTATTTTCTCCAAATTAGTATTATTGTTTATTGACACAGCATGAGCAATAATATTTACATATATAACTTCATATACATTCTCATATTTTTGCTCTAAAATTCAAACATTTATTAAGCACCCTACTACATTCCAGGCACTGGGCTACGTGCTGGGGATACCAAGACAAAGATGAAACAGTCCCTGCCTTCAAAGAGCTTACATTTTATCAGAAGAGACAACATATACATGAATAAATATATACAGAATAAATACAAAGTAAATGCATCAGGGAAAGGGCACTAGGAGCTTGGGGCAACCTGGAAAGGCTTCATGTAGACAGAAGGGGGTGCTAGAGCAATGTATTGCTAAAATCATTGTATTTGAAGAAATGAGAAAATTTGGATGGGCAGGGCAAGGAAGGTAGGAGGAGGGAAAGGAAAAGGGAGAGAGGGATAGGGGGAGGGAAAGAAAGGAGAGAAGAAAGAGAAGAGATGGGAAAGGAAGGGGAAAGGAAGAAAGGGCTAGGGAGAAGGAAGTAAAGGAGAGGAAAAAAGATGGGAAGGGAAGGGGAAAGGAAGAGAGGGATAGGGAGAAGGAAGGAAAGGAGAGAAGAAAGAGAAGAGATGGGAGGGGAAGGGAAAAGGAAGAGAAAGGAGAAGGGAAAGGAGCATTTATTAAGTACCTAGTATGTGCCTAGCACTGATCTTTTTTGATGGGAAAATTACTGCAACCTTAATTACTATCCACTAGGATACTTTCACTGGCAATATGTAGAAAGTAATTTGACACCGAATTTGGTGTCAAAGGATGGAGCTCCAAGCCCAGGCTGCTAACTTAATTAGCTGGGTGACCTTGGGTAAGTCATTTAACTTCTTTGAAGATCATTTTATAAAATGAGGAGGCAGGATCAGATGATCTCTAAGGTCCTTCCTAGTTCTAAATCTGCTATCCGTGAGATTCTTATACTAATTGACTAGAGCTAAAGAACAATGAATTAAGACTTACAGACTTACCCTGAATAAAGTCTCCCTTGTCAGATATTTCATAATCAAGTTGTTGACATATTATAATCAAATTCCCAGTAAGGTAATGAAGCCCTGCTGTAAGATCAGTTATCTCCCCAACATTTGGGATATTGCCCCTTTGGAACTAATTGTTCCATCTAATACTATTTCATTTAACAACCTAGTTTCCTGAAAGGAAAAAAAAAATTAGGTAGGGTATACCTACATAGTATTAAGTGGCAATGCTTAACTGGAATCTAAAACTCTGAACCTTTATCCCTTTAATTTTTTAAGGTTTACAAAACATTGCATTTGACCCTCACAACAACCCTGTGAGGTAGGTACTATTATTTTCCCCATTTTACAAATGAGGAAACTGAGCCTAATGGAAGTGCCCAGCCTAGGATCATATAGCTAGTTAAACCCTAAGAGTAGATTCAAATTCAGTTCTTCCAGAATTCAGATCAGCACTCTCTAGCCACCACATCAACTAGCTGCTTCTTTGCCCTTTGCTTTTAACATTCTTCAGTTCTTAGTGCTAAAAATTGTGTTGGTGAAAGGCAGGTAATTTGAAAGTGATTGAAAGATAAGATTTATATTTAGAATTTCCTTTCCCTCAGAGTTTTAAGTTTGGTATTTAAACTTTCTAGATTCACAGGAAAGTAGGACCAGGAAGCTATATATATATGACCAGGAAGTTCTAGGTCATTGCTGTTATTTTTCCACATCATTCGCACCTACCCCCAGTGAAAATACTTTTAACCAACACCCTGTCCTCAGACAGAAAAGGAGATGATAAGATAAAGAGGGAGGGAAGTAAGAGGTGATTAAAAGTATATAAAAGAGAAACTATATTAACTGCACCCCCAGCCAGTGACAAGTAAGAGACTGTGCCTTTAATTTAACCCTGTATCTGCCTGGCAAAAACAAACTAAGTTCAGTTTATAGAAGCCTTTGTTGACAGCCATGCTGTTTCAAAAAGAATAAAAAATAGGTAGGAACTATGTAAGGAAGTTTATTCTTGACTTTTAAAGGATGAGGTGGAGGGAATAATATAATAAATTATATATTTATAAATATATATATATAATATAATAAAAATATAGTACTTTCAGTAATTTTTCTGTGATACCGATTAGATGTTCCCATACCTATTGTTATCTCTTCAACATTATCGCTCTCATAGAACTCCTTGATTTTTTTTGCACAAGTGGCTACGTTCCCTGTTGTGGCCTTTTTGTCTGAGACTCTTCTTTGTTGATCTGCTCTTGCTTTTGGTTGTAATAGGAGTAGTAGCAAGGAAAGGGGGTCAACTGTTTTCCAATAAACTCTTCAGGACCTTTCAGGTATATGGCAAAGACAACTTTCTTTTATTTTAACAAAATGGCCTCCTTTTGTACTCTGTCCTCATGTATATCTTGTACTTTATTCTGAATTATCATAACTATATTGTTATTACATATATGTGCATGCACCATTCCCCCATGTATTCCCCCTAATTGTGGCCGTGATAGCCATGTTTTAATTCTTTTAATCTCCCTTTAGAGCCTAGACAGGGCAGCTAGATGGCACAGTGGATAGAGTTTTGGGCCTGAAGTCAGAAAGACTCATTTTCCTGAATTCAAATCTGGCCTCAGACATTTACTAGCTGTGTGACCCTGGGCAAGTCACTTAACTCTGTTGACCTCAGTTTCCTTATCTGTAAAATGAGTTGGAGAAGAAAATGGTAAGCCAGTCCAGTATCTTTGTCTTCAAAAAAACCCTAATGGGGTCACAGAGTCAGGTACCACTGACAAGTGACTGAACAACAATAAAAAGTGCCTAGCTCATATGTAATAGATGATTTTTGAATGGATGAGCAACATAGATTTACTCACTTCTTTGTCAAGTTTTGGTTAGGTGGATGGTGGATGGTACAGGGGAGAGGAAGGGAGGTGATAGATACATATGCATATTTGGATGCGTGTTTTATTGCAACAAAATGACCTTGTTTTGTATCTCTCGTGTTTTATCTTGTACTATTTCACTTTGTTTTTTTGGCCTGTTCCTGTGATTTTTTCAGCTTGAAAGCCTCCTCCACCAATGCAGATTAATAACTCATCTGTAACTTATGGCTTTAGAAAGTTGTCTGAGAGGGGGCGGAGCCAAGATGGCAGAGTAGAAGCACGACCTTCCCGTGGCTCCGGCTTCCACCTTCCCCTATCCATGTAAAAGGGGACTCTAAACAAACTTTGGAGCTGCAGAACCCACAAAATGACACAGAGAAGCTAACCTCCCACTGAGGACAGCCTGGCAGGCAGGCAGGAATTGGCCAGCTCAGCAATCTGGGAGCTAAGCCCAGCCCCACACGAGGCTTTAGCCCCAGGGCAGGCCTGACCAGCCATGGCCAGAGGGACTCCAGATCAGCAGCAGCTGTGGCCTTTTCCAGATTTATCAACACATAGATGCGAAGGACAAAGTGAGAGGTCAGGGCAGTCTGGACTTTGGGACCAGTAAGTGGGAGTGCATGGCTTCTACCCCGGGGCAAGAAGCCCCTGAGATACTGGCACAGCCAGCCAGTGCAACGTGGCAGCTTCAACTCCTGGCCTGCAGAGTGTAGGGGGACCAAGAACCAGTCTGAGGGGTAATCACTCTTGCTTTAACCTGCTTGGATAGGGATTGAAGTCTAGGGTGGAAGTCCTGAGGCATGTGTCCAGCTTGCCAGAGCATGTGGAGACCTCAGAGAGGGCACCCATCTAATACCTCCAGCAGCTGAGAAAACCCCAGCGTTTGGGACAAAAGCTCTCCTGTCTGGTGACAAAAAGTCCTACTGTGGCAAAAAGCCCAAGAGTCAAGTAATTGAGTGGAAAAATGAGCAGGCAAAGGAAACAAAGCAGACAGAAGATTCCAACATTATACTCCTATTTTGGGGACAAAAAGGAGCAAAGCATGGAACAGGAGGAAAACAGTGAAGTCAGAACACCTGTACCAAAAGCTTCAAAGGAAAATACAAGCTGGTTACAGGCCATAGAGGACCTTAAGAAGAAGATAAGGCAAGTGGAGGAAAAATCAGGAAGAGAAATGAGAACAATGCAAGAAAATTATGAAATGAGAGTCAACAGCCTGACTGAGGAAAATAATACCTTGAAAAACAGACTGACTCAAACGGCAAAGGAGGCTCAAAAAGGCAATGAGGAGAAGAATGCCTTAAAAAGCCGAATTTGCCAGATGGAAAAAGAATCTCAAAAGCTCAATGAGGAGAATCATTGCTTCAGAATTAGATTGGAGCAAATGGAAGCTAATGACTTTATGAGAAATCAAGATGCTCTCAAACAGATCCAAACAAATGAAAGAATAGAAGGCAATGTGAAATATCTCATGGGAAAAACCACTGACCTGGAAAATAGATCCAGGAGAGATAACTTAAAAATTATTGGACTACCTGAAAGCCATGACCAAAGTAAGAACCTAGAAATCATCCTCCAGGAAGTTCTCAAAGAAAACTGTCCTGATGTTTTAGTACCAGAGGGCAAAATAGAGGTTGAAAGAATCCACCAATCACCTCCTGAAAAAGATCCTAAAAAGAAAACTCCTAGGAATATTATAGCCAGGTTCTGGAATTCCCAGATTAAGGAGAGAATATTACAAGCAGCCAGGAAGAAACAATTTGAATATTGTGGAAACATAATCAGGATAACCCAGAATCTGGCAGCTTCTACACTGAGGGATCGAAGGGCTTGGAATATGATATTCTGGAGGTCAAAGGAGCTGGGAGTAAAACCAAGAGTCACCTACCCAGCAAAACTGAGTATTATGTTTCAGGGGAAAATATGGTCATTCAGTGGAATAAAGGACTTTCTAGCATTCTTGCTGAAAAAACCAGAGTTGAATAGAAAATTTGACATTCAGATACAAGAAGCAAGAGAAGTATGAGAAGGTAAACAGGGAAAAGAAATCATAAGGAACTTATCAAAGTTGAACTATTAACATTCCTACATGGAAAAACAATCATTGTAACTTATGAAACTTTTCTCAGTATAAGGGATTAGAAATTTTATATATATATATATATATATATATATATATATATACATACATATATATGTGTGTGTGTGTGTGTGTGTGTGTGTGTGTGTGTGCCTATATATGAGGGTATATGGGCATATGAATACATAGGTGAATGTGTGTATATATGTTTACAGGTATACATAGATAGAGGGCACAGGACCAATTTAACAGGAAGAGATGATACTTAAAAGGTGAAATTAAGAGGTGAGAGAGGAATATAATGAGAGGAGATGGGGAGAGATAGATTGGGGTAAATTATCTCATACAGAAGAGACAAGGGAAAATGGTTACAATGGAGGGGAAGAATAGGAAGGCAAAAGGGAATGGGTCAACCTTATTTCCATTAAATTTGGCTTGAGGAGGGAGTGAAATACACACTAAATAGGGTATCTCACCCTCCTGAAGAGTAGGGGGGGAAGGGACTAAGAGGGCAGGAAGGGCTGGCAGGCTGGGGAGAAGGGAAGTTGGAAGCACCCAGTTTTGAAAAGGGACGGGATCAAAGTAGAGAATAGAATAAGTGGGTGGTGGGATAGGAGGGAGGGAAATATAGTCAGTCTTTTACAATATATCTACTATGTTATTGTTTTGCATTAGCCACACATGTACAACCTATATTGAACTGCTTATCTTCCCAGTAAGGGTGGGTGACAAGGAAGGAAGGGAATGAATCTGGAATTGAAAGTTTTAAAATCAAATATTCAAAAAAATATATATATATGTATATATATATACATATATATACCATTATTAATACTGTCTTATATGTAATTGAGAAATAAGATATACAGGCACTGAGACATAGAGATCCACTGGAAAAGTCGAAAGGGGTATGGGAGAAAATATGGGAGAGAGGAGATTGGAGGAGGGGATATCCTGTGGGACTGCTATTTTGGGGTGGTGTGTAGGGGGAAAACGGGGAGAAAATTTGTAACTCAAAATCTGGCGGAAACAAATAATGTAAATCAGAAGTTAATAAAGCATTAAAAAAAAAAGTTATCTGAGAGCCCTGAGAGTGCCTGTGGCCACACAGCTGGTACAGGGCTTGAACATAGTCTCTACTCCCAAAGGAGACCTTCAATCCACTTGACCACTTGGCCTCTCATCATAAATTATAGTTATTGATTATTCATCAATGAAACTTTCCTTTAACTCTGACCTATCTACCACTATATTGTGAGCTTCATGATAACAGTGGCCATTTTTAATTATCTTTCTATATCTTCTCCATTCCCTCCCTGTATCTCTCTCTGTCTTTCTGTATTTATCTCTGTCTCTGTCTCTGTGTTTCTATCTTTGTCTCTCTCTGTATCGATATCTGTCTCTCTGTCTTTACGTCTGTGTGTGTGTATGTGTGTGTGTCTCTCTCCATGTCTCTATCTCTCTGTTTACCTCTCTCTGTCTCTCTGTCTCTCCCTCCCTTCTCTCCCCCGCCCCAGTCTGGATAGTTAAAGTGGTAAATTATTATAGATGAAAGAGGGGGTGGTGACTTCTCCCTCCATCCTCCACAACTGCAATCTACCTTGGAAAACTCATAGCAATGTTGCAGATTGAAAAATAATTAGGAAATATTTCTCTAGCAATTGTTGCTGCTGCTCTTGCAGCTGCCCACTATTTTATCACAGTCACTAGCAATGTAAGTTACAAAATAAAGTGGAGAAATGGAACTTGTAGAAACAACTCTATGTCTTTGAGGGGAGGTGGGTAGTGAGAGGGGGCACAAATAAGTTAGCTTAATGATGTTGTTTGAAAGACAACACTAAGAAATGCTCGCCTAGATTCTTCGACAAATAAAGCAAAGACCACCCCTAGACAAACTCACCTCCACTGTGGAAATCATCTGGGAAATAGCATCTACTGAACTGGTTTAACCTGTCTGTTTTTACATTTAAATAGTTACTAATGAAACAACTGAGGTTCCTTAACTCAGGAAGTACCAAGGATCCTGAAATTTATCGAGTTACTGAAATGTTTAGAGTCCATTTCAGAGTCCATTTGGGGACTGGGAATTATGTGATTGAAATGAAAGCAAATCTCGTCAATTAACTAGAAAGTCAATTGGACTATTTGTTCTACAAAGCAAGATATTTGAGAAAGTCATCTTCACAGATTGATCCAAAGGTCATATGCCCTTTAACTTGACAGGGTATTTCTTTTGTTATTATTCTTTGCTTTTAACTTAGTTTACTGTCAATTTAAGAGTGCTTACCAAATAAAATTCTAAGCCCCTAACTTTCTATCCAGGCAGAACACCTCCAGATCTGTAGTTTAGCATTACTTACTCTGCTTTCAAATTCCCCTGGCATGTACCTAGCTTTGTGATCTGTGGCACTGGTGTATTACCTCCTGTGCATAATCACGTATTATAGTCAAACACACAGCTTTAGAGAAGGAAATCAAGAACAATACTTTCCTTAAACAATTCCTCCCAAGGCAGGTAGGTGGCAGAGTGAATAGCATACCAACCCTGGAGTCAAAGGGACCTGAGTTCAAATTTGACCTCAAACACTTGACACTAGCTGTGTTACCTTGGACAAGTCACTTACTTTCCCTAGATTGAGTGAATGAATGTCCAGTGCTAAAAGGACTCAGTTTCCCCTACATAAAGTGCTACCTGAAATGGGTAGCTGTCCATAAAAGACAGGAAGAGAAAGATTAGCTCCAGGTTCTTACACTCAAAAGAATATCAGCATATTTACTGTGCTGAGTCAAATTTGGAAATATCCCTTTTGTATGGGCTCAAACCCATTTGAGCATCCAATTCTATGTGGTCTTTTTTTTTTTTTTTAGCAATTGGGGTTAAGTAACTTGCTCAAGGTTACAAGGCCAGTTTGTGTGTGTGTGTGTGTGTGTGTGTGTGAGTGTTAAGTATCTGAGGCCGGAACCGATCCCGGGTCCTCCCAACTCTGGTGCTGGCGCTCTTACTCACTGCACCACCTAGCCACCTCCCTATGTAGTCTTTATGACTATCATACTTTTGGTTCTGTTTATTTCTCTCTGCATCAATTCATACAAATCTTCCTGTGATTCTCTATGTATCCCACTAAGCTCATTCTATTGACCCATGATTCCAAACTTTTCTTTCCTCTTCTGCCTCTGGTCTCCACTGACTTACTACTTTGTGAAAATCACCCCTTTGACATTGCTGATTTCCAGTACTTCATAACCAGAGCCATTACCACTGTAAGTGGTCTGGCTTAGAACTGTGACTGGCACATTTTAAGCACTTAATAATTGCTTGCTCTCAATCTCTCTCTCTCTCTCTCTCTCTCTCTCTCTCTCTCTTTCTCTCTCTCTCTCTCTCTCTCTCTCTCTCTCTCTCTCTCTCTCTCTGTCTTTCCTACCACCCTCAGAGTCCACTTAAGAACTCTTGGATGGAATCCCTTGTTCCTACCCTCCTGACCAGTATTATCAGGCTGTTGGTATTCACAATGTCCCTTCAAAAGCCTGGAGAAATGCGAGCTATAAGATTGGGCACAAAAGTACCTTATCCTTCTTCCTTTGAAAACTAAAGTGCTTAAGTCTAAAACCTGAAACTTGAAAGGAAAGGAAATCCTAAATCTGAATAACACTTTTCAAACACTTATGTATACCCTGACATAAAGTCTTTTGTTTTTGAGTAGCTCTTTTCAGTAGCAATGAATTCCTAAAAAAAAAGGAATACATTTTTAAATGCCTAGATTATAATTAGCTTTACCATTTCTATTTACTAAACGAGGGTTAAAATCTCAAAGATTAATATTTCCAGGAGTATCAGTGGGACAGGAGCCCCTTGCTTCCTCTCTTAGAGTAAAAATATTGCTGAAAATGTGAAATGTGAGCAAAAATCTCAAATACGATATTCCTGTTCATTTTTTCTACATGATTCCACATTCTTCAAGTCAAGTATAAGAAAGTAATATCCTCAGAGATTATGTATCTATTTAATCTCTATTTTGAGGGGATTTATATCACCAAGACAATAATAAAATTTGTTTAAATTTTGCTGTTTTACACACATTATTACCAATACTTCCCCTATTGAGTAGATAGTTGGAAAACAGGAAATATTTCTGTACAAGTCTGTGGTTTCAACATGCAGAATTTCATAACAGTTGTAATTTCTTTACATTTTATCAAGTAATATTTTACACAAATTACATTACAAACAAGATATAGAGCTGAGTATTAATTATAGCTCCCAAATTTCGGTTTCTGATATTTCAGAAACAGACTCAACTATTTGACTGCTTTTATGGTCCAAAGCATATTGTTTGTCAAGTACCTACCAAAGTTTGAGGCCCAAAGCAAATCACAATGTGCTCCCCCTCACAAATCTACCTCTTCAACCAATAATCAAAGGATCCTTAAAAAAGGAAAAGGTCTCACAAAATATACTATCTAGTCTAAGGGCTATGAGAAAGGACCTTTCTGTTTTGGCAAATGGATATTGGTATGGTTACATACATTGTATATATCTATGTATGTACATATATACGTAAGGGATTTTTGTAGAGCCACCTCCTTGCCTTCTCCTGTCTACTTTCCTGAGTGATTTATTACCTAACTGGTGGCATGGAGAGAGGTTGTATAGCAGGGCTGGTTATAGAGATTCCCAATGGCTTCAACCTAGAAGAACCATTCTGATTTGTAGTATCCTATGTCCTGCTCTATTATTAAACTGATTGTAGGGCAAATGTTTATTCAATTCAACATGCATTTATCAAGTACCTCTTATGTATAAGACAGGTGCTGGAGAAACAAAAACAAATAAGACAATATTCACTAAGAATCTAGCATGGTGCAACAGAAAGATATTTGGAGTCAGGAGATTGGGCTTTGAATTCTGACTCTTCCATTTACTGTTATCAAAATCACTTCATCTCTCTGTGTCTGAGTTTCTTCATCTATGAAATGAGGAGACTGGGATACATTTGACCTAAGGTGCCTTATAGTTTTAAAATCCTAAATTCCCTCTGATCTTTATTTCCAGAGAATCTTTGCAATTCATCCCTTCAAGGTCTTATATAAGTTCCAGTTTTTCCCATGCTTCTCCCTTACTCTTCCCAGAATGAAACACCAGCAATCAACCCATTATCCTAGGACTGACTATGTGGCAGTTTTTATTCACCACTGCCTAGCTTCTGACTATATTTATCATCCATAATGACACATGAATGTTTCAAGAATGCTTGCATTTGAGTAAAAAAAAATGGCCTCCAAGGGCACAAATGAAGAGAATTTTGTGAAAGAGTTCAAAGTTATAGGCCAATGAGCTTGACTTCAAAGCAGAAAAAAATTCTAGAATGTACCATTAAAGAAATTATTAAAAAAAAAAACTCCTAGGAAAGGAATTGTTTGTAATTACAAAAAACCAGCAATTCTGGTTTTCTTCAAGGACAATTCATACCAGACTGACCATATTTCCTTCTTTGACAGAATTACTAAACTGGTGAGTCAAGATGATGCTATAATGATAGCTGATATACATTAAATTTTCATATTAAATACTGACTTGTTTCTCTCTCTTAAGGAGTAACTCTGTTTTAGTGATGTCTTTTATCTATACAGCACCATAATTCCTTTGGGAAAAAAAAGACCCTCAACCTCAACCCCATCCCATGGAACAAAGGAAAACAATTAAACAAGAATACCAGATAAAATGAGACACAGAAGGTATCTGACAATACACTACATTCTGACACGAGTCAAGAAATATGAACAGGTAAGTCACATTTCTTTCATTATTCTAAATTGATATCCAGATGGTTGGACTAATTCACAGCTCCATATACTATCCTATCCACACACACTATCCTGTATATACCACATATATGTGTGGGTTTATAATTATACTGGCTTTTTCTTCAGTCATGTCCAACCCCATTTAAAGTTTCTTGGCAATGGTACTAATGTAGTTTGTCATTTCCTTTTCCAGCTCACTTTACAATCGAGGCAACAGAGGAAAATAGGGTAAAGTCACTTGCCCAGGGTCACATAGCTAGTAAGTATCTGATGTCAGATTTGAACTCAGGAAAAGTTCTTCCTGACTCCAAGCCTGGCACTCTACCCACTGTACCACCTACCTACCCATACCAGAATATATGTATCTGTGTGTGTGTATATATATATATGTACACACATATATTATATACTAGTATGTGTGTATACACAATCCTATGTATAATGCATATACTATATACAGAAGGGAAGAAAGGAAGAAAGGAAGGAAGGGAAAAGCATTTATTAAGCATTTGCTTTGGCCAAGCAATGTGCTAGGGATAGAAATAGAAAGAACAGGACACTTCTTGCTCCCAATGATTTCCCATTGTAATTGGAGAAGACAACATAAATACATACAAGAAGTCAGCTGCAAAGTGGATAGAAAGGCCCCAAAGCAAAAAAGAATAAAGAATGGGGGAAGATGGCAGGGTCCACAGGTCATTAAGGTGTGTTGGCAGGCCAAATGATAGTGTTTAGAGATCTGAAGGACATCAGAAAGGTAGATGATAAGGCCCAGGGAATGTAATGAGGTAATGGCAGGGCAAATGGTAAGGCCTAATGGTCTTATATCTTATCAGAAAAATTGTATTTGGTGACTCTCAGCTCACCCAAACAGTGTGAACCACCATGTCTGGTAGAGGGTGGGGGAACTGAAAGAGCCAGGCCAATTACCACTTGATATTGGGGAGGAGGCCTGAGGATCCATGTATATTGGGGATTTTAGATTCCCTCCCACATAGGTAGAAATGGGGATAGGATTAGTACTCAGTCAGGAGGTATGAAAATGAGACAGACATTGGCTGTAGTGTTAGGGGAGAAGGGGCTATATCCATGACTCTCTTCTTCACTCTATACCCCATGGAGACTGCATGGGGAGGAAAGTAAGACAGGAGGACTTGACCTTGGTAGTAGTTCTTGCCCAGCTAGACCAGATAGATTATGGGTGGCCTGGCTGTAATGTTAATGGGATTTAAAGTCTTCCCTGCCCATTAATAGGCTCAAGTGGAGCCCGTTAAGAGAAGCTTGCTTAAGAGAGGCTTGCTTATAGGAAGGCTTTCATACCTTTTCCCAATTACTAATTAGGCACTGAGTCATGGAGGGTTGTAATGCCCTCTGGCTCTAAAAACAGTATATATATATATACTGTTTAATTTTAAAAATCCAGATGTTGGTGCTTCTCTCTCTCATAACTATGAATGTATTGCCTTGGTCAGACAGTTGGATCTGTCTCTTGATCTGTGCTAATTTCTCAGACAGAAGCCTTGTCTGTTGACCTTTATTCCTCTACTTGTATTTTCTCTATATTTTCTTTGTATTTTCTCTAAAGTTCAGGGTGCTGACTCTTCCCCTGAACTAGTGAATGTAATTTAAAAAGATTTACCCCTTAAATAGCTATCTTAACTAGTAAAGCAGATCTAAGAACCTGTGCTAGCAGCCATCCTGGGTATGCTAGGGTGCTTGCTGTTACACCGGATCAGAGGATGGAGAAAGAGGGACAAGGAAGGATACCCCTACTTTCACCTATTCTTGCCTATGTGCTCTGGATAGGGGATGTGTGTGTGTGTGTGTGTGGTTTAGTTGTTTCAGTGATGTTGTCATGTCCAACTTTTTGTGACTCCTTTTCAGGTTTTCTTGGCAAAGATACTGGAGTGGTTTGCCATTTCCTTCTCCAGCTCATTTTACAGATGAGGAAACTTAGGAAAACAGGGTTAGGTGACTTGTCCAGGGTCACACAGTTAGCAAGTGTTTGAAGTCACATTTGAATTCAGGAAGATGAGTCTTGCTGACTTCAAGCCTGGCATTCAATCCACTACACCACCAAATTGCCCCTTCAGATATATATATATATATATATATATATATATATGTATATATATATATATATATATATACCAGTTTGCTCCTATTTCCAAAGCCCTTCAAATGTTCCTATTCTTTCCCAGTTTTCAGGATATGAAGCTTCAGAGAGATTTCAATTAGTGTTTATCTTAGTATTTGTGATTTGGACATATTTTCGAATAGCAAATCATAATTTGTAATCCTTTTTATGACTTTTCATATATTTTGCCCATTCATCTTTGGGGAAATGGGTCTCAGAGTTATACATTTCATTAATATCATATAGTTTTTCTATGGATATTTTGGTATTTATTGAGTTTTCATTAAATACAACCAACATTGGTTAAACACTCATCACAAGCCCTGTGCTGAAGATACAAACAGAAAAAATGAAATAATACTGCTTTCAAGAGCTCACATTCTAATTGGGGGAGAAAATATATAAAAGAAAGTCAAATTATGGGACAGAAATAAAGACTCAGCTATCCTAAGGGTCAGTGGAGGAGCAAATGGTAAGATATTGTCCAAAACATTATCTTTGGGATACAAATTACCCACTTTATAACTTGAGATTTCTATTTTATTTCTTTCTGTTTCTTCTACATTCTATTTCTTCTATATTTTATTTCTACTTATTACAATAATTAACTATAAACTTGTAGGATTCATCTGCTTCCCCCTATAATATTCCTCACATTTTCCTGTGGAAAAGAAATAAACTGGAAGCATTATTAATAGGGATTTTTATTTGTTGAATAATAATTGTGATTAACTATATGGGTAACTAGTGAACAATAAACTTCCAATAACTATTATATAAAAATTATATAAAGCAATGAAAATACAACTATATTCTCTTCTGTGGAAATGAGGATCATATAGAAATTTTTATTTCATGGGTTATTCTACATTTATAAGTTTATTATACAGAATATTTTACCAGTTGTAAGACTGCTACTGAAGATTTACAAAATATTTGCAAAAAAAAATCAAAAGAAAACATTATTGCCTAAAAACACTGCAATTTCAAAACTTGATAATAGAGAATCAGAATGTCATTTATCAAGTACTCTCATTTTCATGAGAAGATACTGTAGTACAGCATAAACAGAACTTAAGGTCATAGGAGCCAAGTTTGAATCCTGACTGCTGTGTACAAGCTGTATGACTTCTGACTTCATTTGACTTTTCTAAGCCTCAATTTCCTCATCTATAAAATGAGGAGATCAGGTAGGTGACCACTGAGGGGGCTCCTAGCTTAAAATCCTGTGATTCTACATCCTATTGTCTATGATTTGCTGCCGATTGTCCTTCATTCTGGAAGAGGACCATAACCTCGGGAAGTTGATGCTATGACTTACAAGTGAATTGGATTAAGTGAGAGAGGGCTACACAGAGTCACCAGCCTCACTTTCTCCTCTGGAGCCATCTTGGTTCAGTGCAAGATATAAAGACAACTAGAGATGGTCCCCATTTTATGGTTTACTCTACCAAGGAGCTCCAAATTAGTCTAAATGAAAAGTAGAGTATAATGGAATAAATAGGAGACTTGGAGTCATAAGACCTGAATTTATAACTCAGCTTTGCCATTGTGTGGCGTTGGACAAGACATTTACTATCTATAGGGTTCAGTTTTCTTTACTATAAAATGGGAATAATAATGAAAGTCCATCACCTCAATCACAGAATTTCTGTGAAAATCAAATGAAGTTATACATACAAAACATTTTAAAATTCTAAATTGCTATATGAAAAATTGTCTATTATTAATAATAATAGGGTCCACTTCCCCCCAACCCACTTTGGAGCTACTTCATACATCCCTGGCTAGGAAGAGAAGGTACCATCTTTTTTGCCCCATGTAATGGAAATGGGAATTTAAAGATCTTCCCTGCCCCTTAATAGGCCAAATATAATCACATGGAACCTGTGATGGGAGTTTGCTGAACAGGTAGAGTAGGAAGGGTGGAGCAGAGCTGAGAGGAAGTTGGGAGTCAGAGCAGTTAGAACACAGGGAGGAGAGAAGACTCAGGCAAGGAGACAGGCTTATGAATATTTGTTTGTGGGAAGGCTTTGGAATGGTAATGCTCTCTGCAGCGTTGTTGTGTATAAATTTCTTTGTTGCTATGATGAATTTGGTTTCCTGGTGTTGGGATTTGGCTTTCTGGTGTCTGAATAAATGTTTTTGCTTCTGTCTTCTATATGAAGAGTCTGTTATATTTTACAATTCAAAATTATGCTGGCATATTCATAGTTGCCTTTGGTACTGTGACTATCATATTGAAACTACACCCCATGTAGGGGAACTTCTCAAAGAAGAAGGATTAACATTTTGTCATTTATAGATGTCAACATTTTAAATTAGCTGACAGTTTGACCTACCAAGGAAGGAGGGAAGACTTTTGAAGACAAGGTCATGTAAGAGCCAAGGTACATCACAAAGGTAAAAACCTGTTATGAACTAAGGCTTGCAAAAATTAAAAATGCTGAGTACAACAAAAAGAGCTTTTTAAAACCAATGTGTAGAACAATATTAATGAAAAGGATAAGACCCTTTAAAGTAGATGAGACAAAGATAATAGAAAATGCAAGGAAAAGAAACAATCAGTGATTCATATTTTGTTTCTGTTACCTTTAACAAAAATGACCTTTAGATGGGGAATTCAAATTAAAACTCAATAAACATATATTAAGCATCAATTATATACAAAGTATTGTGCTTAAAATCTAATTGAGTAGTACACAAATAAATATGATACAAGAGAGGGTGAGATAAATACAAAAGAAAGGTCCAAGCCAAGATCTATGAAAAATCTGAAGAGGTGTGGGCTGATATAGGTTTCATGGAGGGGTGACTCTTCATTCTTTATGGAAGGGAAGGACTTCAATAGAGAGTATTAGAGGAGCTGATGCCAGGTATAAAAAATGATAAGAGCAAAGGCACAAAGATGGAATGCAGTCTAAATAGTAGTATAGTTGGGCCGGGATATAGAGTATGTTAAGGGAAGTAGTATGAGATAAACTTGCAAAAAGAGGTAGTAGAAATAGCTTGTGGAGGTTTTTGATGCCAAGTTCAAGAATTTATGATTAATTTGATATAGAATGGAGAGCCACTGAAAATTTGAATCCAGGATTGTTATGATAAGAGAGGAAGATAAGGAACAAATATGATTAATAATGATTTGAAGCCCAAATAAGTGATGAAATAGAAAACCAGCACTTAACTATCCTAAGTGAATTCAGGTCACTTGGCCAGTGCAAACTACATCCATAAGTACTATAAATAACCTTACATCTTTGAGGAAATCATGGAGAAAAGGAGAGTTGCTATAACTGGAGAGAAACCAATATTCGCTGACTTTTCAAGAAGGTGATACTTTAAGATATACTTCAAGAAGATGGATACTTTAAACAATACATTAGTAAACATGTACATTTTTGGTAAAATTCTAGAACATAGTAATTAAAAAATGATTTTAGGGGACTTAGAAAAAGAAGCACTCAGGCCAAGTCAGAATTGCCTCATTACTAACAGGTTGTGTCAACCAAGTTAATTTCTTTTTTGACAAAGATACTAGAGTGGTAGATCAGGAAATTACTGGAGATGTCATATATCAAGATTTCAACAAACCATTTGACAAAATGTCTTATATTGGTCTTGGGTAGAAGATAGAAAGATATAGATTTCATGGTAATATAATTGGTAGGAAGCTGTTTGATTAGTTAGAATCAAATGGGGTTGATTGTAGGGGTTGGGGTGGGAGACAATCTTTCAGACTGATTCTGATTCACTGATTTGGCTTGATTCCACTCAATACTTTTATTAATGATTTTATGGAGATACAGCTGGCATATTCCAGCGGTCCAGTGGAACCACATCTCAATGATATGGATTTACCTTTAATATATCAGTATCAAAAAGATAGGCTTTCATTTCAGGGAAGAACTTGGGAATATAGAAAAAAAATACTTTAGAATTTTCCAAAGGTAATCCAGTTTTTCTTCTGCTAAATTCTAGGCCCAATTCATTGTTTATTTATTTGCAGTGTTTGTTCAAGATATATATATATATATACACATATATTTTACCTATATGTATATACACATGCCTAAATATAGGTGTACACATCCACACATATACATACATTTCTGTGTGTATATAAGTGTATATGTGCACACTTACACATACATACATATTGATAGATGAGCTTGACAGCTTGTCTGCCAGATACACACCAAAGTCTGGGCAATAGGCATTCTTTTTCCAGGCAGCTAGGCAACTTTTACAACTTTCTGCAGCCAAAATAATTATCATTTGGTTGCCAGCCTTTTAAAAAGTATCTCTGAACTTAGCTAGGCTGGTAGTAAGATAACAGACACATAGTCCATTGCTGGGTCCATCCTTGAAGTCCTTGATGTTGGTGAGAACCTGCCAGACCTTGTGTTCTGTTGGCACAGAATTTGGGAACTATGAGAATGAGAGGACTATATCAGTTTGAATATTTATCCCATTAGGGGGAGGGAGCATTTATTAGGTTCTTATTATGTGCCAGGAACTTGCTAAGTAATTTTAAAATATTATCTCATCTGATGCTAAGAACAACCCTAGAAGGTAGGTACTATTATAGTAATTTTACAGTTGAAAAAACTGAGGCAGAAAGAGATTAAGTGATTTGTCCAGGGTCATGCAGCTGGTGTCAAAGACTAGATTTGAACTCAGGCCATCAATTGGGGAATGGCTGAACAAGTTGTGGTATATGAATGTTGAGAGAATACTATTGTGCTATAAGAAATGATGAGCAGGATGCTCTTTGAAAAACCTGGAAAGACCTACGTGAACTGATACAAAGTGAAGTGAGCAGAACCAAAGAACATTGTACACAATAACAGCAATATTGTGTGATGACCAACTATGACAGATTTAGCTCAGTATTTTATCCACTGTGCTGCCTAGCTGCTTCACTCAAAAGTCTAGAAATACTTAAATTTAAAAAATTGTTTCTGGTAGACATATGCCTGAAATAGAAGGAAGGGAGGGAGGGAGGAAAGGAGGAAGGGAAGAAATGAGAGAGGGAGAGAAAAAGAAAAAAAATTTTTTATAGTATTTCATTTTTTCCCAATTATATGTAAAGACAACTTTTAACATTCATTTTCTTATAAAAATTTAAGCTCTAAATTTTTTCCCCTGCCTATATCAATATCCCCTGCCCAAAACAATTTGATATAGGTTAAATATGTGCAATGATGTAAAACATGTTTCCACATCAGTCACATTGTGAAAGAAAACAGAACAAAAGGAAAAACACACACACAAAATAAAGTGAAAATAGTATGCTTTGATTTATATCACACTCCACCAGTACTTTCTCTAGATATGGATATAATTTCTTTCAGAATTGTCCTGGAACATTGTTTTGCTGAGAAAAGCTTAGTCAATCACAGATCATCACATAATGTTGTGTTATTGCATACAATAAAGTTTATGTGGGTCTTTCCAGGTTTTTGAGAGCATCTTGCTCATCATTTTTTGTAGCACAATAGTATTCCATCACATTCATATACCACAACTTGCTCAGCCCATTCCCCAACTGATGGCCATCCCCTCAATTTCCAATTCTTTGCTACCACAAAAAGAACTGCTGCGTTTTTGCATGTGTAGGTCCCTTTCTATTTCTTATGATCTCTTTGGGATACAGAACTAGTAGTGGTATTCTTGGATCAAAGGGCATATACAGTTTTATAACCCTTTGGGCATAGTTCCAAATTTTTTTCCTCTATAATGGAATCAGTTCACAACTCCACCAACTGTGCATTAGTGTCCAAATTTTCCCACATCCCCTCCAACATTTGTCATTTTCCTTTTTTGTCATATTAGCCAATCTGATAGGTATGAAGTGGTACATCAGGGTTGCTTTAATTTGCATTTCTCTAATCAAGTGATTTGGAGCATTTTTATATGAATATAGATAGCTTTGATTTCTTTATCTGAAAACTGCCTGTTCATATTCTTTGATGATTTATCAGTTAGGGAAAGAAAAGAAAAAAAATTGAAGAAGAAATAAACTGAAGAAAAAAGAAGAAAGGAAGAAAAGAAGAAAAAGAGGGAGGGAAAAAGGAAGAGGAAGACATAGATGAAGAAAAAGAAAGAAAAAGTGAGGAAAAAAACAGAAAGAAGGAAAAAAGGAAACAGGAGGGAATAAGGAAGGAAACATAAGGGATGTTGTGGAGGCAAAATTCATATTTGATTGGATATGGAAGGTGAGATAAGAGTATAATCAAGAATGACTTAAAGGTTTTTAATAGAAGAGAATAGTACCTTACTGGTGCTCTCAACAGAAATAGAGAAATTAGGGGTAATGGCTGGGGGAAAGAATCCACATGTTTAGTATAAAGTGCCTGTGGGACATAGTCAGACTGGCAGTTAATCCAGCCTTCAAGCCTTTGCTTGAACATCTACAGTGAGGGGGAACCTACTATCTATATCAGCAACTCATCCCACTGTGGATTAGGTGAAATTGTTGCATTTCCCCCCTTAAATCAAGCCTAAAGCTTCCTCTTACAACACTGTATATTCTTTGAGCAGTATGGACCAAAAAAAGAAAAGAAAAACTGAGATTGCATATGTACATCACAGCTGAAAATGAAAGGAAGAACGAAGATATATTTAATGATAGAAGGCTGAGAACGTTGAAAGCCAAAATAGAATTTGTAACTAAAAGGCTAATCAAAATAACAAAAGGAAAATATAATTTATAAAACAGAAGGTGCTGATTTTATATCTGCAGATTTTGTGTATTTTGAAAACAGTAATGATTAAGATATAAGTAGACAATAGGATCATATTTCTTATTTAGACTGATGGGGTAGGATAAAAAAAAGAACAATCTGAAAGAGAATATATTATAGTATCTCAAAATAAATAAATTTAATTTCATATCATATTAGAGATCAATATTGTTACATCCAACCTTGGAGGCAGTTGTTTTGGTAGCCTTAAGGAACCTAGAGAGACAGATACTTATTTATAAACTCACTTGTGGAACTAACAACAATAACAGAATCCAAAAATTCATCTTGGAAGGCTTTCTCATTTACTTTAGTCGAGTGAGCACATCATGTCATCTTTGAGAACCATTTTCATCAAATATATGCACAAAGTTACTCCTCCAAATTATTTAAACATTGTTTCACTCAGATTTATCCACTTTATGTTGCAAAAAACCACCATTTAGCCAGTCATTTTCAGAGTTGTTGCTTATGTATTTTCTGTCATATAAAATTCTCACTTTTCCCTTTGTTTTTTTTTATGCCTACAACTTTTTTTTTTCTTAGTATTACATTTAGAGAATCTTTTCTGAAACATCACTGGTCTCTAATTCAAGGTCACCTTCAACTTTTTTTTTTTCCATCTTTTCCCCCCCACCCCACCCGAATA